>NC_079195.1:27452465-27802465 GCF_029499605.1 Hyla sarda
ACACCTCAAGAGAGGACACGACGCCGTATGGAGAACCTCTGCCTGTACTGTGCTAGTACCGAACACTTCCTGAGGGATTGTCCTATCCGTCCTCCCCGCCTGGAAAGACGTACGCTGATTCCGCACAAAGGTGAGACAGTCCTTGATGTCTACTCTGCTTCTCCACGTCTTACTGTGCCTGTGCGGATGTCTGCCTCTGCCTTCTCCTTCTCCACTGTGGCCTTCTTGGACTCTGGATCTGCAGGAAATTTTATTTTGGCCTCTCTCGTCAACAGGTTCAACATCCCGGTGACCAGTCTCGCCAGACCCCTCTACATCAATTGTGTAAATAATGAAAGATTGGACTGTACCATACGTTTCCGCACGGAGCCCCTTCTTATGAGCATCGGATCTCATCACGAGAGGATTGAACTTTTGGTCCTCCCCAATTGCACCTCGGAAATTCTCCTTGGACTTCCCTGGCTTCAACTTCATTCCCCAACCCTGGATTGGTCCACTGGGGAGATCAAGAGTTGGGGGTCCTCTTGTTCCAAGAACTGTCTAAAACCGGTTCCCAGTAACCCTTGCCGTAACTCTGTGGTTCCTCCAGTAACCGGTCTCCCTAAGGCCTATATGGACTTCGCGGATGTTTTCTGCAAAAAACAAGCTGAGACTCTACCTCCTCACAGGCCTTATGATTGTCCTATCGACCTCCTCCCGGGCACTACTCCACCCCGGGGCAGAATTTATCCTCTCTCTGCCCCAGAGACTCTTGCCATGTCTGAATACGTCCAGGAGAATCTAAAAAAGGGCTTTATCCGTAAATCCTCCTCTCCTGCCGGAGCCGGATTTTTCTTTGTGTCCAAAAAAGATGGCTCCCTACGTCCTTGCATTGACTACCGCGGTCTTAATAAAATCACGGTTAAGAACCGCTACCCCTTACCCCTCATCTCTGAACTCTTTGATCGCCTCCAAGGTGCCCACATCTTTACTAAATTGGACTTAAGAGGCGCCTATAACCTCATCCGCATCAGAGAGGGGGATGAGTGGAAAACGGCATTTAACACCAGAGATGGACACTTTGAGTATCTGGTCATGCCCTTTGGCCTGTGCAACGCCCCTGCCGTCTTCCAAGACTTTGTCAATGAAATTTTTCGTGATCTGTTATACTCCTGTGTTGTTGTATATCTGGACGATATCCTAATTTTTTCTGCCAATCTAGAAGAACACCGCCAGCATGTCCGTATGGTTCTTCAGAGACTTCGTGACAATCAACTCTATGCCAAAATTGAGAAATGTCTGTTTGAATGCCAATCTCTTCCTTTTCTTGGATATTTGGTCTCTGGCCAGGGACTACAGATGGATCCAGACAAACTCTCTGCCGTCTTAGATTGGCCACGCCCCTCCGGACTCCGTGCTATCCAACGCTTTTTGGGGTTCGCCAATTATTACAGGCAATTTATTCCACATTTTTCTACCATTGTGGCTCCTATCGTGGCTTTAACCAAAAAAAATGCTGATCCCAAGTCCTGGCCTCCTCAAGCAGAAGACGCCTTTAAACGACTCAAGTCTGCCTTTTCTTCGGCTCCCGTCCTCTCCAGACCTGACCCTTCCAAACCCTTCCTATTGGAGGTTGATGCCTCCTCAGTGGGAGCTGGAGCTGTTCTTCTACAAAAAAATTCTTCCGGGCATGCTGTCACTTGTGGTTTTTTCTCTAGGACCTTCTCTCCAGCGGAGAGGAACTACTCCATCGGGGATCGAGAGCTTCTAGCCATTAAATTAGCACTTGAGGAATGGAGGCATCTGCTGGAGGGATCAAGTTTTCCTGTTATTATCTACACCGACCACAAGAACCTCTCCTACCTCCAGTCTGCCCAACGGCTGAATCCTCGCCAGGCCCGGTGGTCTCTGTTCTTTGCCCGATTTAATTTTGAGATTCACTTTCGTCCTGCCGATAAGAACATTAGGGCCGATGCTCTCTCTCGTTCCTCGGATGCCTCAGAAGTTGAACTCTCTCCGCAACACATCATTCCACCTGACTGCCTGATCTCCACTTCTCCTGCCTCCATCAGGCAGACTCCTCCAGGAAAGACCTTTGTTTCTCCACGCCAACGCCTCGGAATCCTCAAATGGGGTCACTCCTCTCATCTCGCAGGTCATGCGGGCATCAAGAAATCTGTGCAACTCATCTCCCGCTTCTATTGGTGGCCGACTCTGGAGACGGATGTTGTGGACTTTGTGCGAGCCTGCACTATCTGTGCCCGGGATAAGACTCCTCGCCAGAAGCCCGCTGGTTTTCTTCATCCTCTGCCTGTCCCCGAACAGCCTTGGTCCCTGATTGGTATGGATTTTATTACTGATTTACCCCCTTCCCGTGGCAACACTGTTATTTGGGTGGTCGTTGATCGATTCTCCAAAATGGCACATTTCATCCCTCTTCCTGGTCTTCCTTCTGCGCCTCAGTTGGCTAAACAATTTTTTGTACACATTTTTCGTCTTCACGGGTTGCCTACGCAGATTGTCTCGGATAGAGGCGTCCAATTCGTGTCTAAATTCTGGAGGGCTCTCTGTAAACAACTCAAGATTAAATTAAATTTTTCTTCTGCATATCATCCCCAGTCCAATGGACAAGTAGAAAGAATTAACCAGATCTTGGGTGATTATTTGCGACATTTTGTTTCCTCCCGCCAGGATGACTGGGCAGATCTCCTCCCATGGGCCGAATTCTCGTATAACTTCAGGGTCTCTGAATCTTCCTCCAAATCCCCATTTTTCGTGGTGTACGGCCGTCACCCTCTTCCCCCCCTCCCTACTCCCTTGCCCTCTGGTCTGCCCGCTGTGGATGAAATTTCTCGTGACCTTTCCATCATATGGAGAGAGACCCAAAATTCTCTCTTACAGGCTTCATCACGCATGAAGAAGTTCGCGGATAAGAAAAGAAGAGCTCCTCCCGTTTTTTCCCCTGGAGACAAGGTATGGCTCTCCGCTAAATATGTCCGCTTCCGTGTCCCTAGCTACAAGTTGGGACCACGCTATCTTGGTCCTTTCAAAATTTTGTGTCAAATTAATCCTGTCTCTTATAAACTTCTTCTTCCTCCTTCTCTTCGTATCCCTAATGCCTTTCACGTCTCTCTTCTCAAACCACTCATCCTCAACCGTTTTTCTCCCAAATCTGTTCCTCCCACTCCTGTTTCCGGCTCCTCGGACATCTTCTCTGTCAAAGAAATCTTAGCTTCCAAAAAGGTCAGAGGGAAAACTTTTTTTCTAGTGGACTGGGAGGGTTGTGGTCCTGAAGAGAGATCCTGGGAACCTGAGGACAACATCCTAGACAAAAGTCTGCTCCTCAGGTTCTCAGGCTCTAAGAAGAGGGGGAGACCCAAGGGGGGGGGTACTGTTACGCCGAGCGCTCCGGGTCCCCGCTCCTCCCCGGAGCGCTCGCTTCACTCTCCCCGCTGCAGCGCTCCGGTCACATCCTCTGACCCGGGGCGCTGCGATTCCGCTGCCAGCCGGGATGCGATTCGCGATGCGGGTAGCGCCCGCTCGCGATGCGCACCCCGGCTCCCGTACCTGACTCGCTCTCCGTCTGTCCTGTCCCGGCGCGCGCGGCCCCGCTCCCTAGGGCGCGCGCGCGCCGGGTCTCTGCGATTTAAAGGGCCACTGCGCCGCTGATTGGCGCAGTGGTTCCAATTAGTGTGTTCACCTGTGCACTTCCCTATATCACCTCACTTCCCCTGCACTCCCTTGCCGGATCTTGTTGCCATTGTGCCAGTGAAAGCGTTCCTTGTGTGTTCCTAGCCTGTGTTCCAGACCTTCTGCCGTTGCCCCTGACTACGATCCTTGCTGCCTGCCCCGACCTTCTGCTACGTCCGACCTTGCTTCTGCCTACTCCCTTGTACCGCGCCTATCTTCAGCAGCCAGAGAGGTGAGCCGTTGCTAGTGGATACGACCTGGTCACTACCGCCGCAGCAAGACCATTCCGCTTTGCGGCGGGCTCTGGTGAAAACCAGTAGTGGCTTAGAACCGGTCCACTAGCACGGTCCACGCCAATCCCTCTCTGGCACAGAGGATCCACTACCTGCCAGCCGGCATCGTGACACATGCAGTTAACCCGGCGATGCGCAGCATCGCACGGGTTAACTGGCAGAAGTCCCGCTGTTTCCAGCAGGGGACAACTTCTGCTTCACCCCCAGGACCATCAATTGATGGTCCTGGTCAGCGATCACTGTGATTGGTCCCTGTGGACCAATCACAGTGATCTGGGGTGAAAGTTCAGATCCCCCGCACTGCCCGCCCCTGGAAGTCGGGCAGAATGGGGGACGAAGGCTGCAGGGGCTCGCGGGGACCTGCGTCATTCGGGGGGAACACGTGGGGACCGGCGGACTTACCTGGAGCAGCGGCGGGACCGAGGAGCAGCGGCAGGACCGGCCACGTGGACGAGCAGCGACGGGTAAGTATGTAGTCCTCAGAGGCAGCAGTGAAGATCTTCACTGCTGCTTCTAGGAGTCTGAAAACTACAACTCCCAGCATGCCTAGACAGCCTTTGGCTGTCTGGGCATGCTGGGAGTTGTAGTTTTTCAACATCTGGATGGCCTCAGTTTGGAGACCATTGTATAATGGTCTCCAATCTGTGCTCTTCCAGCTGTTGCAAAACTACAACTCCCAGCATGCACTGACTGTCCAGGCATGCTGGGAGTTTTAGTTCAGCAACATCTGGCCCTTCAGATGTTGCCGAACTACAACTCCCAGCATGCCCTTCAGCTGTCTGGGCATGCTGGGAGTTGTAGTTTTGCAACAGCTGGAGACACACTGGTTGGGAAACATTGTTTCTAACTCAGTGTTTCCTAACCTGTGTGCCTCCAGCTGTTGCAAAACTATAACTCCCAGCATGCACTAAAAGACCATGCATGCTGGGAGTTGTAGTTTTGCAACATCTGGAGGGCCCCAGTTTGGAGACCATTGTATAATGGTCTCCAATCTGTGCTCTTCCAGCTGTTGCAAAACTACAACTCCCAGTATGCACTGACTGTCCAGGCATGCTGGGAGTTTTAGTTCAGCAACATCTGGCCCTTCAGATGTTGCCGAACTACAACTCCCAGCATGCCCTTCAGCTGTCTGGGCATGCTGGGAGTTGTAGTTTTGCAACAACTGGAGACACACTGGTTGGGAAACATTGTCTGTTTCTAACTCAGTGTTTCCTAACCTGTGTGCCTCCAGCTGTTGCAAAACTATAACTCCCAGCATGCACTAACAGACCATGCATGCTGGGAGTTGTGGTTTTGCAACAGCTGATGCAAGCCCCCCCCCCTCCCCCCCCCCCCCCGCCACGCCACCCCCGTGAATGTACAGGGTACATTCACATGGGCGAGGCTTTTACAGTGGGTTTCTCGCATCTTGAGATGCAGCAAATTTTGCGCTGGGAAACTCGCTGTAATCCCCCGCCCATGTGACTGTACCCTGAAAACACTACACTACACTAACACAAAATAAAATAAAAAGTTAAAAACACTACATATACACATACCCTTACACAGCCCCCCTCCCCCAATAAGAACGTCCGGTACACCACTGTTTCCAGAGCAGAGCCTCCAGCTGTTGAAAAACAACAACTCCCAGTATTGTCGGACAGCCGTTGACTGTCCAGGCATGCTGGGAGTTTTGCAACAGCTGGAGGCACCCTGTTTGGGAATCACTGGCGTAGAATACCCCTATGTCCACCCCTATGCAAATCCCTAATTTAGGCCTCAAATGCACATGGCGCTCTCACTTTGGAGCCCTGTCGTATTTCAGGGCAACAGTTTAGGGCGACATATGGGGTATCGCTGTACTCGGGAGAAATTGCGTTACAAGGTTTGGGGGGCTTTTTCTTCTTTAACCCTTCATGAAAAGGAAATGTTGGGGTCTACACCAGAATGTTAGTGTAAAAATTTTTTATTTTTTACACTAACATGCTGATGTTGCCCTATACTTTACATTTTCACAAGAGGTAAAAGGGAAAAAAGCCCCCCAAAATTTGTAACGCAATTTCTCCCAACTACAGAGATACCCCATATGTGAGCGCAAAGTGCTCTGGGGGCGCACAACAAGGCCCAGAAGGGAGAGCGCACCATGTACATTTGAGGTGATTTGCACAGGGGTGGCTGATTGTTACAGCGGTTTTGACAAACGCAAAAAAAACAAAACCCCACATGTGACCCCATTTCGGAAACTACACCCCTCACGGAATGTAATGAGGGGTGCAGTGAGAATTTACCCCCCACAGGTGTCTGACGGATCTTTGGAACAGTGGTCCATGAAAATGAAAACTTGTACAGCCCACTGTTCCAAAGATCTGTCAGACACCAGTGGGGGGCAAATGCTCACTGTACCCCTTGTTACGTTCCTCAAGGGGTCTAGTTTCCAAAATGGTATGCCATGTGTGTTTTTTTTGCTGTTCTGGCACCTTAGGGGCTTCCTAAATGCGACATGCCCCCCGAGCAAAATTTGCTCTCAAAAAGCCAAATATGACTCCTTCTCTTCTGAGCATTGTAGTTCGCCCATAGTGCACTTCAGGTCAACTTATGGGGTACCTCCATACTCAGAAGAGATGGGGTTACAAATTTTGGGGGGTATTTTCTGCTATTAACCCTTGCAAAAAGGTGAAATTAGGGGGGAAACACATTTTAGTGGAAATTTTTTTTTTTTTTTTTTACATATGCAAAAGTCATGAAACACCTGTGGGGTAATAAGGCTCACTTTATTCCTTATTACATTCCTCAAGGGGTCTAGTTTCCAAAATGGTATGCCATGTGGGTATTTTTTGCTGTTCTGGCACCATAGGGGCTTCCTAAATGCGACATGCCCCCCGAGCAAAATTTGCTCTCAAAAAGCCAAATATGACTCCTTCTCTTCTGAGCATTGTAGTTCACCCATAGTGCACTTCAGGTCAACTTATGGGGTACCTCCATACTCAGAAGAGAAGGGGTTACAAATATTGGGGGGTATTTCCTGCTATTGACCCTTGGAAAAATGTGAAATTTGGGGGGAAACACACATTTTAGTGAAAAAAATATTTTTTTTTTACATATGCAAAAGTCGTGAAACACCTGTGGGGTATTAAGGCTCACTTTATTCCTTGTTACGTACCTCAAGGGGTCTAGTTTCCAAAATGGTATGCCATGTGAGGGTTTTTTGCTGTTCTGGCACCATAAGGGCTTCCTAAATGCAACATGCCCCCAAAAACCATTTCAGAAAACGTACTCTCCAAAATCCCCTTATCGCTCTTTCCCTTCTGAGCCCTCTACTGCGCCCGCCGAACACTTTACATAGACATATGAGGTATGTGCTTACTCGAGAGAAATTGGGCTACAAATATAAGTATACATTTTCTCCTTTTACCCCTTGTAAAAATTTAAAAATTGGGTCTACAAGAACATGCGAGTGTAAAAAATGAAGATTGTGAATTTTCTCCTTCACTTTGCTTCTATTCCTGTGAAACACCTAAAGGGTTAAAATGATGACTGAATGTCATTTTGAATACTTTGGGGGGTGCAGTTTTTATAATGGGGTCTTTTGTGGGGTATTTCTAATAAGAAGACCCTTCAAATCCACTTCAAACCTGAACTGGTCCCTGAAAAATAGTGAGTTTGAAAATTTTGTGAAAAATTGGAAAATTGCTGCTGAACTTTGAAGCCCTCTGGTGTCTTCCAAAAGTAAAAACTCGTCACTTTTATGATGCAGACATAAAGTAGACATATTGTATATGTGAATAAAAATTTTTTTTATTTGTAATATACATTTTCCTTACAAGCAGAGAGCTTCAAAGTTAGAAAAATGCAAAATTTTCAAATTTTTCATCAAATTTTAGGATTTTTCACAAGGAAAGGATGCAAGTTACCACAAAAATTTACCACCATGTTAAAGTAGAATATGTCACGAAAAAACAATCTCAGAATCAGAATGATAACTAAAAGCATTCCAGAGTTATTAATGTTTAAAGTGACAGTGGTCAGATGTGCAAAAAACGCTCTGGTCCTTAAGGCCAAAATGGGCTTGGTCCTGAAGGGGTTAAGGGGCAGTGATGTGCCAAATTCTTTGCTCAAAATTTGTTCACGTGGGTGGTAAAATAGACAATGTGGGGCCGAAGGAGACAAGGGAAGGGGAAGAATGTGAATGCTCTGGTGTTCACGTTGACGCTGGCCTTCTTGTTATACGTTTACGATGTCATTGGAGATGAAGGTGGGAAAAAGCAGAAAAGCACATAGGAACACACTGTGGGATTCCAATCTCCAGGTCGATTGTAAGTTTGGGTAGGGAAAAATCAAAGGGTAGATGCACGATGCTTAATGTGAACCAATAACTTTATTTTTTGTGAATTGGTTTACCTATGTCCTCCAATTATGGCAAGTATACTTTGTCAAAAAAAAAAATCTCATCAGCAGCTTACGCACTAAGCCTGTTACATCATGTAGGTGATGTTGATTATAATGCAAGATATTTTTAAAGAAAAATGTTCAGTGTTTTGTGCAATGTCAGTAGATTAGGTGTACAGTTAATCATAGTGTTTGAACTTAGTTTTGTTTCGTGAGGTGAAGCGTAGACACATCTCCCTCATTTTTGTCAGCCGAAACGGACGCCAGCTTTAAAAAACCAGTTTGCCTATTTTGATTTAATTACGTATGGAGGCGGACAGGCGACATGCGCGTTGCTTCTGGAAGTGTTGCTTCACAAAAGAACAAGACACAGGTGTTAGACTGTGAGGAGCCAGGCAGGCAAAATCATGAGCCAGGCGGGCGCACAGCAATGCTAAAATGTCATAGGTAAGTCCGTGTACCATCCCACGTGACAGTTGTGATCCCCAAGGCGTGGAGTTACAGGTCACAAAATATGTAGATACCATTAGGTACCTAGCCTTAGAAGCCACATCACCCACACACAGCTAGTCTGTGTTTCTGGATTGTGCCGGAAATTTAAGAAAGGAGATTGCCAGGAAGCACGCATGTCCAAAACATTTCTAACATTTTTGTTGCTAAATAGAACATTGCATAATTTGCTAAAAACGTACATACCCGGTAGTTTCACTCACTCAATTAAACAGTTCTGCAACAGTTTGCCATTATATTCAACTTTATTGTTTAACTTTGTAAGAACACAGACTAGAAGCATTGGTGTCAAATTCAATGTTCATTTTCCAAAGATGGTTTCTTCAAAACACACATATTTACATGTTCCACTTCAATCAGGTCATATTTAGGACTAACAAAAACAATAGTTTAAATTTGCCAGAGGCCCATCTGTTAATGTTTTTGTCCTAAAAGTCATATTTATCCACAAGAATCTTTACCTACATTACCATCCCTTGGATAGATATATTTTTGTCTTTAAAGGGGTACTCCAGTGAAAACCTTTTTTCTTTAAAATCATCTGGTCCTATAAACTTAAACAGATTTGAAAATTACTTTGAATAAAAAATCCTAATCCTTCATGTACTTATTAGCTGGTGAATACTCCAGAGGAAATTCTTTCTTTTTTGGAACACTGTGCTCTCTGCTGACATCACGACCACAGTGCTCTCTGCTGACATTATTAGAATAATAACTATTTATATAGCGCTCACACCTATTTGTAGATGTTGTATGGACAGAGATGTCAGCAGAGAGCACTGTGATCATCATGTCATCAGAATCTCCTCTGTAGTATTCAGCAGCTAATAAGTACAGGAAGGATTAAGATTTTTTCATATAAGTAATATACAAATCTGTTTAACTTTCTCGCACATGTTGAATTCAAAGAAAAAAGGTTTTTCACCGGAGTACCCCTTTAACCCCTTAACGACGCAGGACGTATATTTACGTCCTGCGCCGGCTCCCGCGATATGATGCGGGATCGCGCCGCGATCCTGCATCATATCGCGTCGGTCCCGGCGCTCATCAACGGCCGGGACCCGCGGCTAATACCACACATCACCGATCGCGGCGATGTGCGGTATTAACCCTTTAGAAGCGGTGGTCAAAGCTGACCGCCGCTTCTAAAGTGAAACTGAAAGTGACCCGGCTGCTCAGTCGGGCTGTTCGGGACCGCCGCGGTGAAATCGCGGCGTCCCAAACAGCTGACCGGACACTGGGAGGGCCCTTACCTGCCTCCTCGGTGTCCGATCGACGAATGACTGCTCCGTGCCTGAGATCCAGGCAGGAGCAGTCAAGCGCCGATAATGCTGATCACAGGCGTGTTAATACACACCAGTGATCAGCATGAGAGGTCAGTGTGAGCAGTGTTATAGGTCCCTATGGGACCTATAACACTGCAAAAAAAATGTAAAAAAAAAAGTGTTAATAAAGGTCATTTAACCCCTTCCCTAATAAAAGTTTGAATCACCCCCCTTTTCCCATAAAAAAAATAAAACAGTGTAAAAAAATAAATAAATAAACATATGTGGTATCACCGCGTGCATAAATGTCCAAACTATAAAAATATATCATTAATTAAACCGCACGGTCAATGGAGTACGCGCAAAAAAATTCCAAAGTCCAAAAAAGCGTATTTTGGTCACTTTTTATACCATTAAAAAAATGTGATCAAAAAGTCCGATCAAAAAAAAAATCATACCGATAAAAACTTCAGATCACGGCGCAAAAAATGAGTCCTCATACCGCCCTGTACATGGAAAAATAAAAAAGTTATAGGGGTCAGAAGAGAACATTTTTAAACGTATACATTTTCCTGCATGTAGTTATGATTTTTTCCAGAAGTCCGACAAAATCAAACCTATATAAGTAGGGCATCATTTTAACCGTATGGACCTACAGAATAATGATAAGGTGTAATTTTTACCGAAATATGCACTGTGTAGAAACGGAAGCCCCCAAAAGTTACAAAATGGCGTTTTTTTTTTCGATTTTGTCGCACAATGATTTTTTTTTCCGTTTCGCCGTGCATTTTTGGGTAAAATGACTAATATCACTGCAAAGTAGAATTGGCGATGCAAAAAATAAGCCATAATATGGATTTTTAGGTGGAAAATTTAAAGGGTTATGATTTTTAAAAGGTAAGGAGGAAAAAACGAAAGTGCAAAAACGGAAAAACCCTGAGTCCTTAAAGTACACCTTTAAGGGTGTAATCCACTTGCAAAGCTATAAATGTTTTGGTGTATAAAACCAAAAAGGTGCCCCAAAGGCTCTTAGATTGGACCAATAAGCCTATCCTTAATAATATATTTTCTTGTACTTATCAGCTGCAGGATCAATCACATAAAGTTGCAAAAGTATTTGGGGTCAAACAACATTGCAATCAGCTGAACACTAATTCCTAAAAGTGACCTGATGTTGTTCTTTTAATGGATCTAACACCTTTAGTTAGTCCAATAATTCTAACAATTTGACCATTTGGTTTCTTGAATTTCACTAAAGATCAATCAAACTTGAAAATTTGTTTTATCAATTTACTGCCAACAAAAGAAGGCTAACACCTGAGTTAACAAACTCACTTTGTACTGCTTTACAAACTTCCACAAAAAACCACAGACAGATCTGCATCCTATCCCCATTTATTAAAACATCACAAACATTACTCCGGCTCCAGTCCCCTTTTTCCCACAAGCAGGTTGGCGGGTTGCACTTTGTTCTGCGTTTAAACCGCTGCATCAAGTTTTTAACCCCTTAAGGACTCAGGGTTTTTCCGTTTTTGCACTTTCGTTTTTTCCTCCTTTTCTTTTAAAAATCATAACCCTCTCAATTTTCCACCTAAAAATCCATATTATGGCTTATTTTTTGCGTCGCCAATTCTACTTTGCAGTGAAATTTGTCATTTTACCCATAAATGCACGGCAAAACGGAAAAAAAAATTATTGTGCGACAAAATCAAAGAAAAAGCGCCATTTTGTAACTTTTGGGGGCTTCCGTTTCTACGCAGTGCATATTTCGGTAAAAATTACACCTTATCATTATTCTGTAGGTCCATACGGTTAAAATTATACCCTACTTATATAGGTTTGATTTTGTCGCACTTCTGGAAAAAATCATAACTACATGCAGGAAAATTTATACGTTTAAAAATGTCATCTTCTGACCCCTATAACTTTTTTATTTTTCAGGGCGGTATGAGGACTCATTTTTTGCGCCGTGATCTGAAGTTTTTATCGGTAGGATTTTTGTTTTGAGCAGACTTTTTGATCACTTTTTATTCATTTTTTAATGGTATAAAAAGTGACCAAAAATGCGCTTTTTTTGACTTTGGAATTTTTTTGCGCGTACGCCATTGACCGTACGATTTAATTAATGATATATTTTTATAGTTCGGACATTTATGCACGCGGCGATACCACATATGTTTATTTTTATTTTTTTTACACTGTTTTATTTTTTTTATGGGAAAAGGGGGGTGATTCAAATTTTTATTAGGGAAGGGGTTAAATGACCTTTATTAACACTTTTAAAAAAAAACTTTTTTGCAGTGTTATAGGTCCCATACGGACCTATAACACTGCACACACTGATCTTTTACACAGATCACAGGCGTGTATTAACATGCCTGTGATCAGTGTTATCGGCGCTTGACTGCTCCTGCCTGGATCTCAGGCACGGAGCAGTCATTCGCCGATCGAACACCGAGGAGGCAGGTAGGGTCCCTCCCGGTGTCCTGTCAGCTGTTCGGGACGCCGCAATTTCACCGCGGCGGTCCCGAACAGCCCGACAGAGCTGCCGGGTCACTTTCACTTTCACTTTAGAAGCGGCGGTCAGCTTTGACTGCCGCTTCTAAAGGGTTAATACCGCACATCGCCGCGATCGGCGATGTGTGGTATTAGCCGCGGGTCCCGGCCGTTGATGAGCGCCGGGACCGACGCGATATGATGCAGGATCGCGGCGCAATCCCACTTCAAATCGCGGGAGCCGGCTCAGGACGTAAATATACATCCTGCGTCCTTAAGGGGTTAAACTACTGCTGAAATGCAGAGCGCAGAGGGAAAGGCTGGGTTCACACAACGTTATGAGAATACGGTTCCCGGATACGGTTTGTACCGGTGGGGGAGGGGGGGGGGTTGAGCGGTGCCAGCAAGCAACCGTATGCAGGAACTGTAGTCAATGCTTTTCACTGTGCCGACAGGAGAGAAATGCAGCCTGTTGTCGGCTGCATTTTTGCCAGTATGCGCTTTCTTGTCTGTAGACAAAAACGCAGTTAACCACGTTTTGGTCTGCGGTCCGAAAAACGCATACTGGAGAAAACGCAGCCAACAAGAGGCTGTGTTTCACTCTGTTTGTCACATAGAAAAACATTGAATACAGTCTTGAAAAACAGTTGCATGTGGGCGCCGATCCTACTCTCTCCCTCTCCCCCCCCCCCCCCGGAACAAACCATATGTGGTAACTGTATTCACCAAACATAGTGTGAACACAGCCAAAACAAAATAAAAAAAACATGGGGAGGAAGGTGCCAGCCACTTGGGCACAGCCGGCACAATGGGAGCAATGTGGGAGCGTTGCACGGTTTGGAAAACATTGCATTACAAAGTTAGGCTAGCTGGGCACTGCTGTGCCACAATTATTCCCAAAAATAAAACTTGCTACAGTGGTTAAATAAACTAAGTGCGGTTTCACATTGGCTTTCTCCCACAGGTTCAAGCATACGGTTGCGGAGAGGGGTGATTTTACAAACTGCCCACAAACGTAGTGGGAACCGGGGGTAAGGTTATTCTATCACCACGTATCAGCCGAATGGAGAGACCAACTGCCTCGGCTCGCCTACATTCTGGCCCACAATTATCTTCCACAACCGGACCATGAAATGTAGTCTACTACAGTTTTTGGGACAATCCCAAAACCACCTGAGGGCAAAAACGGAACCACCCATAGGCTGTGGATCACGATGGTCGGATTATACGTGACAAAATAACATCATTACACCCGTTTCAAGCTACGGTTGTTTGTGATTCTGCGGCTTCAACCCCACCCCCAGACACCTATCCACCCACTCCTAGCAGTCTCCGTATGCGGTAATCGGAGGGACAAACGCTGTGTGAACCTGCCCTATGGGTGGTTTCCCTCCTAAATTTAAACGATCCAATAACGCATACGGCAGGGAGAGGAGGAAACTCACAATGCTGCATGCTGTCCCGTATCACCTATATTTCTAAGAGTGACCAGAGTCCAATGCTTTTACTGTTTGGCTCCAATTAGCAAACGTATGTGTTTTGCATCTTCACAAAAAAACATAGTAAACTGTTGTTTTAGGTCCACTTGTAAAGCACATAAGTTTGCAAATTGGAGCCAACAAGACATTGCGTTTGATTGCGATTGCTCAAAATAACTATATGACATACGGGGCTGCATGCAGCAGTGTGTGGTTGCACCTCTACCTTCCGAATGCCGTACACGATCTTTTTTAAACAAGGTGTGAAACCACCATAACTTGGCAGATAATCCAGCTATTTCAAACAAAGGAGCAAACAACCTTTCAGTTCACCACATGGTGAACTTTGGCTTTTAACATTTTAAGGGATCAAGTGTCCATTAGAAGGGAGTTTTTCTTTATGGATTCCATTTCCCGTTCAAGGTTTGCCATTCGCTGTTCTAACTTGCCCCCATATTGTTTTTTTTAGCTAAAATGGTCATATTGAGGTTTAAATGGGCAACCAGGCGATTATTAACATCAGCAATCTTTTCAGCCAGATTCGTCAGCAAATCGTTGTTTGGAGTGGCCTCCATCACATTGGCACTGGGAATGGTCTCAAAGGTCAATGTACCGTATTTATCAGGGTATTTCACGCACCGGCCTATAACACGCACCCTCATTTTACCAAGGATATTTGGGTAAAAAAAGTTTTTTACCAAAATATCCATGGTAAAATGAGGGTGCGTGTGTGCGCGTATATACCCCGATATACCCCCAGGAAAGGCAGGGGGAGAGAGGCCGTCGCTGCCCGCTTCTCTCCCCCTGCCTTTCCTGGGGTCTAGAGCCCTGCTGCCGGCCCTTCTCTCCCCCTGGCTATCGGCGCCGCTGCCCGTTCTGTCCCCCTGACTATCGGTGCAGGCGCCGATAGCCAGGGGGAGAGAAGCGGCGCCGACAGCCAGGGGGAGAGAAGGGGCAGCAGCACCCATTGCCGGCGCCGCTGCCCCGTTGCCTCCCCCCATCCCCGGTGGCATAATTACCTGGGTCGGGTCCGCGCTGCTGCAGGCCTCCGGCGCGCGTCCCCTGCGTTGTTGCTATGCACGGCGCGGCACACTGACGTCATGCGCTGCGCCGTGCAGCGCATAGCAACGACGCCGGGGACGCACGCCGGAGGCCTGCAGCAGCGCGGACCCGACCCAGGTAATTATGCCACCGGGGATGGGGGGAGGCAACGGGGCAGCGGCGCCGGCAATGGGTGCCGCTGCCCTTTCTCTCCCCCTGGCTGTCGGCGCCGCTTCTCTCCCCCTGGCTATCGGCACCGATAGTCAGGGGGACAGAACGGGCAGCGGCGCCGATAGCCAGGGGGAGAGAAGGGCCGGCAGCAGCGCTCTAGACCCCAAGAAAGGCAGGGGGGGAGAAGCGGGCAGCGACGGCCTCTCTCCCCTGCCTTTCCTGGGGCTGTATCGGCGTATAACACGCACATAGGGGGAGATTTATCAAAGGATTTAGACTGGTTTTTCTTGTCTAAATTTGTCGCACAGAAAGTCGCAGTCTAAATCTGTGTGACTTTTCTGCGACTTTTGCTCTAGAGGATTTTTAGAACATGATGCATGCAAGTCTATTTTAGACTGAAATGCATTGAAAATGCATTGGTGCTGAATTTATCAAGTGCGACTTTTCAGCGACAAGTCGCATAGGCTGAAGGTACGCAGAAATGTCAGACCATGTTGGAGCAGGTTTAAATATAGACTAAAGCATAGATCATGCAGTCTGTGCACAGAATTTATCAAGAGCTGTGCGCCATTTGATAAATTAGGTGCACAATAGACCAGACTAACCCTCTGTAGTTTGGTCTATATTGATGCGGGACATAGACAACTTTGATAAATCTCCCCCATAGACTTTAGGCTAAAAAATTTTGCCTAAAAAGTGCGTGTTATACGCCGATAAATACGGTAATTAGGTCTTCTGAATTTGGCAGATCATCCTATTTGAACAAGAAAATAAAACAAAACAAAATAAAAAAAAAAATGAATAAAGCTTATTCAAATTACAAAAAAAAAAAAAAGGCTAACAGAAATGAAACAATAGACATTCATGCCTGAAGATGTAACAATCTGCATAGTACCAAATTACTAAGCAGGGGTAGAGAAAAAATCAAAAAATATAATCCAGACGTAGAGAAAAACTGTCTCATTGACCAAAAAATAAAAAATAAAAAAGGGTTTGGCCACACTGTCCATTAGGACTGAGGAAATAGCTGTTTTGTGTATCAAAGGACGAAGTGTCAGCTAGCAGACTCCAGAGGTACATTTAATGGAATCCACATTAGTACTAAGGGTCTGTTTAACAAGGGCGAGTGCCCATGGCTGAAAGCTCGGGAAAAATAGCTGGTTTGAGAAAAGGAAAATAGGTAAACTCTTGTATTAACGCAATGGGTTATCCCTTGCCCTAACATTGATATCTACACAAACTGCCTTTGATAAGCAGAACTTGAAACTAACTTCACTTTTGAAAGCCTCAAACTGACATTATAAATTCGGTTGTGAAGTTGGGATGATGGTTTATGTGTACCTGCTCCGTGAGGTATTCAAGTTCACGGAGTAGAGCAGCTTAATAGTGGAAAGTATGCACTCATGGTCATGTCCTGGAAAGTGTTATCGTCCAACCGCACAAAATAAATTGGATGTATTCTCCCAATAGTCATTTGGTAGCCATAAGATGGGACAATAGTCAACTTTGACAAACAGCTGAAACACTTCATAGACCGTTTTTTGGGTTTGGCCTAGACTTACACAATGGATAACCTATGATTTTACATGTAGAAAGTCAACAAACAACACCCTGCATTTGATCCCGCGCACAGCTAACCCATTATTTTTGGGACAAAAAAAGGGACCAGTTCTTTAACTTTAATTTTAAAAATGCCACAAAACAAAAAGGCAAAACCATACAACCTACCAAAGTTGAATACATAACCAAGGCTGGACAACCAAAAAGCGAAAATTTAAACATTGGAAAGTAACATATTCCCGCTGATTTAACAGAGTGGGTTAATGATTAGGCTACTTTTAAAAAGCCCACACCACCCGTTTAAGTAGACACAAAATCTACTAAAAGTAAATTACTTTAAAAACAAAAAAAGAAAATATACAAAGCAACAAAATGTTACAAGTGTTAAGAAGTCCAAAATGGGAGCACCTACCTGTGTCAATGCACTAACAGCAACTGTATTTGGTAGTGGGCTTTCAAGAATTGGTGGACATGGTTGTAAATTAACTGTCTCCTTCTCCCGGTCTGAAAGATAACAGGCCCAAAAAATTTGCAAGGCTTGCGCTATAAGTAAGCACTAAATAGGCATTGAAAATTGGTACAGAAAACTAAAACGCACCTCTTTCAATCTTCCTTAAAATGCTCTGGTATGTGTCCTGTTCTCGGACCTTTAAATCTGAATAACGCTTTTGCATTTGGCGTTCCATATGTAAGATTCCAAATTTGTCTTCCATTGCTTTGACCAAATCTTGTAGGATGTCAGCTTTCTTACTATTGATGGAGCCTTTCTCCCCGACGCCATATTCTTTGCTTTGCAGAAATTCAACCATGAACAGCAGTTCCTGTCTGGAAAAGGGAGGTGCCCTTTTACGTTGGGTTGACGTTCCTTCGGAAGATGTACATTCTGTTTTTGATGAAAGGTTAGACATTTCAATAGGTTTGCATTTGTAGCATTAGTCAAAATTTAAAATTGGTCCAAAAGAGAGAGAACATTGCCAAACTATATTACATGCCAATTTACACTTGAGGGTAAATTTCTTGGGCCATAAAATCAAATAACCCTCAACTTTTTCAAATTAATTTGGGGATTTAAAAACTAGCAATGAGGGGCAAAATGGGGCTCTGGCCCTCTAAAAAAGGTGTTTTTTTTTTTTTTTTAAACACAAAATTAATTTATTGTACAACAAGATTAAAGATCAATAAAAAAGGGCACTCTTATTCCAAAAAATTATGGCAATGGAACTCTAGATGTTAACTTTAAAATATAGGTTTGGGGATAATAAAGTTTTCTATTTTTACGTTGTGCAAGAAAATCTAAAGACCACATTTTCAACCATCTCATACACAGATTTGGGAACAGGTCCTAACACAGGAAGTGCAGCCAGGAGTGCAGAGGTGTGGGAGAGGGGGGTGTCCAACCAACAGCCTAGGTGTGTCACAGTTAAGTGTGAGAGGAGATAAGATTGGATGAGGCTGAACACCCCCACCCCCCCCACCCCCACCCCACCCCTCTCAGCACTACAGGCTGCACTTCCTGTGTTTGGACCTGGTTCTAACTCTGTATGAGAAGTGGTTATTTGGCTTCTTTAAAAATTTTTAATTTCAATTTAGTAAACTAAAGTAGATTTGTAGAAATCATTAGTTTACATTAGTAGTGTAATAGCCCAAAAAACCCACAAATGATCGGTCACCTTTAAGATTGTGACAGAGCTCGCTTCATATAAGCAACTTGTGGCAGATTGGTTCATGCAACATTCACACTCTTGAAGGGTCAAATATTTTTAATAGTTGTCTATAAGTTGCCACGGGCCCAGTGTAAATTTTTCAGAGTTTAGAGTTGGGTAATGCTTGCTCATCTTTTGACTTTTTGGAAGGTCTCTTTTTGCTTTGAATCTTTTGATTTAACCATTTAGTCTTGGAGGACATTTGGTGCAAACACGTATCCCAAAAATTGGTAGCCTTTTAAAACCAAAGAATACCTTCCAAGATGTACATAGTCTGTTTGAAAATTAGCAAACAAAACTGTTAAACTCCCCCATTCTCAACTTCAAAATTGTGCGGCAAAGTGCGCCTTGCAAATGAGTGGAGGACATATGTTACATGTCTGGAAACGGTTACTGGCAAAATGATTTAGCAAAAACCATGGTCTTCCAGAAGTTTAGAGGAGTATGGTGAATGTTTTCTCTTTGCAAGAAAACACCAATGAAAAATAATAACCTAATAAACATACCTGAATCTGTTCTTTCTTCCGACATAGTTTCAGTAGCTCTAACAAAGGCAGAGAAAGACACCTTCTGGACGGGTGGAAACTTCACTGTGTCCTCCAGCGGCAAGGATTTCAGTGCAAGACAACACAAGGCTAGTTTGTGTCCTGTGTACAAAGTACAGACATATAACAATTTGCTCCACATGTAATTTTTTTTTAAGGATCATATTTATTGATCCAATTATTCTTTTGGGAAAATCCGCTGAAACAAACTTGGCTGATTAAACGTTATGTATGATTGAAAGATCGTCAAATTGCCATTAAGTCAAAACTATAACGCCTAAAACTGTGTCTAAGTTTTAGGTGTAAAAATTGCAACTTTAAAGAGACTAATTTAAAAACCTTATACGTTTTTGTACAAAGTTCCCACACATCATCATTTTTAGACATCCTTCAGGGTGCTAGGTATGATGGCTGAATGGCTGAACAGACACAACTTCATGGACTTTTCCTTGAAAAAAGTGCAATTACACACCAAGCAAAGTACCGTATTTATCGGCGTATAACACGCACTTTTAAAACTTAACTTTAAGTCAAAAAGTCTGCCTGCCTGCTATACGCCAATAAGTCTTCTGGTCACTGATTTAAAGCGGCCGCAGCAGCGTCTGCTTGTTAAAGGAAATCTGTCATCAGCATCACCCGCACTAAGCCTGTTACACAGGCTTGTAGTGCGGCTGATGCTGATTAAAACGCTATGTACCTTATTAGAAACCGAGCAGTGAATGTTTTGAAATCTTTATATTTACTTACCTGTCAATCACAGACTTGGGGCTCAGTTATGTCAGCGGGATTGGGAAGCGGGACTCGGCCGGCCATTGATGTAAAGTTTCCTGGGATCTAAAGTTTTTACAAGTGCGCATGCGCGGGTTAACGCTAGCTTAAACCCGCGCATGCGCACTTGTAAAAACTTTAGATCACAGCAAACTTTACATCAATGGCCGCCCGAGTCCTGCTTCCGAGTCCCGAGTCCCGATGACGTAACTGAGCCCCAAGCCTGTGATCGACAGGTAAGTAAATATAAAGATTTCAAAACATCGACTGCTTGATTTTTAATAAGGTACATAGCGTTTTAATCAGCATCACCCGCACTACAAGCCTGTGTAACAGGCTTAGTGCGGGTGATGGTGATTACACATTTCCTTTAAGTATTAACAGCACGGCCACGGCCACTTGAAATCAGTGACCAGCTGCGTCTCCTCCCCGCTCTCTCCCTTGTTTTCTCCTGCACTAACCACAGGTACTGGTGTGGTGGATAGTGCGGGAGATGCTGATTCAAATGAGCCCTACCTTGCCCGGATCTGCCCTACCTTTTAATCAGCGTCTTGCGCACTATCCACCAGTTCCTGTTGTTTGTGTGGGAGACAAGTGAGTGTTACTTTTCATTTTCCCTCCCTCTCCCCTCCCTCAACATTCCCCCTTTCCCTGCTTTTTATAGTTTAGTTCAGAGATGGGCAATAATTATTACCATGGGGCCACATTAGAAACTAAAAAATTGAAAAGGGCCGGGTAGTTTTCCCCAGATTAGGAGCATAGTTTTCCCCAAGATTAGGCAGCATAGTTGTCCCCCTGATTATGCAGCAGTTGTCCCCAAGATTAGGCAGAATAGTTGTCCCCCAGATTAGGCAGTAGTGTTGAGCGGCATAGGCCATATTCGAATTCGCGAATATTCGCGAATATATGGACGAATATTCGTCATATTCGCGAATATTCGCATATTCGTAATGTTCTCGCGTTCTTTATTTTCGCATATACGAATATTCACATATGCGAATATTCACGTGCGCGAAAATTTGCATACTCAAAATTAACACAAACGAAAATTCGCATATACGAAAATTCTTATATGCACATTTTCGCATATGCGAACATTCGCGCACCAGTCTCACACAGTAGTATTAGAGCCTTCTTACACCACATAAGCTGGAAGCAGAGAGGGATGATCACTGTGATGTGTAGTGTTGAGCGGCATAGGCCATATTCGAATTCGCGAATATTCGCGAATATATGGACGAATATTCGTCATATATTCGCGAATATTCGCATATTCGGTGTATTCTCGTTTTATTTTCGCATCCGCGAATATTCGCGGATGCGAAAATTAACATATGTGAATATTAGCATATACAAAATTAGCACATACGAAATTCCGCATATGCGAAAATTAGCATACGTTAATATTCGCATATGCGAAACTTATCGTATTCTAATTTTCGCATATGCGAATGTTCGCACACCAGTCTGACACAGTAGTATTACAGCCTTCTTTACACCACACAAGCTGGAAGCAGAGAGGGGTGATCACTGTGATGTGTACTGTGAAGAAAAAAAAAAAAAAAAAAAACGAATATTCGTAATTACGAATATATAGCGCTATATTCGCGAATATTCGCGAATTCGCGAATATGCGATATTCGCGAATAAAATTCGAATTGCGAATATTCGCGAGCAACACTATTAGGCAGCATAGTTGTCGCCCAGATTAGGCAGCTCAACCCCCCCCCCCCCACACACACACACACACACACACACATACACACACTGACAGACAACACATACAGAGACAAACACTTATAAATGCACACATAAACACACACAGACAACACACAGATACATATCCACACGGACACACAGACACATATAGACACAGACACATATATACACAGACAACACCGAAACACTCACCCGGCCGGAGTTTAGAGCTGAGGGGAGGGGGCGGAGGGAGACAGGATACACGGCCTCTCCTCTGCCTTTAGAGGTTCTAAGACTGCACGGCAGAGAGAAGGTGGGGGAGAGAGTGCACGCCCCCTCCCTCTTCTTGTCATCGCACGGGAGCTCAGTGCACAGACTGGTGCAGACCTGGGCATTGTACGGCCGACAGTCAGCGCAGGCCGGTCAGAGCCAATCAAAGGGCCGCATGTGGCCCACGGGCCGTACAGTGCCCAGGTCTGGTTTAGTTTATTTTCCTTACCTGGCTGCGCTTCGGCAGGTCAGGTGGAGGGTCTTGCGGGGTCAGTGAAGCAGAGGAGTTTTGTTATATGCCGGCTTCTCTGTGCAGCATCACTTGAGGACGTAACTCATTTGCTTCACTGACCCCGCAAGACAGCAGAAGCGCAGACAAGAAAGGAAAGGGGAAGAGTGATCTTCAACCTGTGGACCTCCAGATGAAGCAAAACTACAACTCCCCGCATGCCCGGACAGCAGTTGGCTGTCCGGGCATACTGGGAGTTGGAGTTTTGCAACTGCTGGAGGTCTGCTGGACACCACTGGATGCCATAGCAGGAACATGATGGGGGATGATGAGACAGGGGGAAATGATGAGGGGGGGATGAGACATGGTGAAATTATGTGGGGGGGAATGAGCGGGGAATGATTAAGTTGAGGGCATTGCTCTAACTCACTTTGATTACATGATTTTAGCTGCTTTAGTTAACGGAAAAGGCCCAAAATATGTGTCAATTAAGTACACATGGTGGTGGCAGTCAGCTCAGACTTACCTGGGTTGCAATATCTTTGGTTTCCAAACTGGCTTCTCTCCGTCTGATCCTCTTCTGACTGCATAGCTGTCTTCTGCCGTCTTCTAGAAGTTTTTTTTGGCTTCCTGCTTGTCTATTGGCTACTGTATGTTCTGTAATTTCATTGATTAACGGGTAATGCGTTTTCACCTTCTTGCGACATTCGACATACACAGTTGCGCCCTTAATTGCCGCACGAAACACTGTGAGAGAAATTGAACAGGAGACTGCAGCCAGTGTGGTATTTTGAGCATCTCCACAAAAAAAACTATTTATATTCAAAGTCAACAACTAAGCCAGCCAAAGGTAAATTACAATTCCTTAATAAAGGGGAAACAACCAATTAAAATAAAAAGCATGAAATTGTACAATCTTGACAATTGTTTAACACCCTATCTAAAAAATAGGCGTGTAATGAATTAGTCAAACTCCTAAATGCGTGCATTGTCAACGTTTAGTTACCTTGAAAGCCAATGCAAAACCTATTTTAACATTTAATGTCCTAAAATGGTTTAAGATACCCCACAACCCCCAAAAAATCAACACCCAAAGCAGAAGGACCATAATAATAACTTTTTAACCAAATCAGCTATGACTGCATGTTAAAGGCATAAGCGTGCCCAGCCTATTGCATTAGGGCGTGCACCGTAATGCACAAACTCACATTGCACACACGTGTTTGTTTATAAGTATATATATATATATATATATATATATATAGATAGATAGATAGATAGATAGATAGATAGATAGATAGATAGATATATATGAATATAATTATATATTGTGGCAGTGTGGCAAGGAAAGGGTGTATTTCCTTGGCTCACCCTGCAGAAGCTCTCACCTGCTTCTTAAGTAATGAGGCAGGAGGGAAGGGAGGTGTATATGAGATGGAGACTCAGTGTAATGGGGGCTCTTCCTAGGAGACAGCATGTGGGCTGTAGGGAAGAGACACAGCCTGAGCTATGAGGGGCTCAAAGAGCGTGACATTGTGAGTAGAAGGTTGCAGGGGACATATGTTTAACCGGCTGAGGGAAGCTCAGCGGTTGTTAGTCAGGACAAGCTGATCTGTTTAGTCAGTGACCAGACGGTCTAGGATTTTGTTTTGTTCCTGCTTTTTGTTTATTTCCTTCCCTGCAACCTGTCTAATAAAACTGGCAAGGTGCCAGATTTGCATTATAAGCATTTGTTTGCTGGTTTATTGAGAAGAAAAGCATCCTGTGGCGTAGTCCAGGACGATCCCAGAGCTAATCCCCAAGACGGATCGTCACATTTTGGTGGAGGATGCGGGCACGCCGTTGCTAAGGGCAACCTGTTGCCAAGGGCAACCAACAAGCGAGTTGGAGAGGAGCCGTTGCTAGGAGCAACCCCCTGCAAGATTGCAAGTCGGAGGAGACCAGCAGAGGAGTTCAAGCACAGTTTGGTGTCTGTGGAGGAGCGTTGCTAGGGGCAACGGATCGAGAATTTTTTTCAAGAAAATGGGACAACCTCGAAAGGCCGTTGCTGGGAGCAACCGACGTGGGCCACAAGCTGTGGTCGCCAAGACGAAGCCGAGGTCCCGCGAGTTGTCGGTG
The DNA here is from genome assembly GCF_029499605.1 of Hyla sarda. Classification (NCBI taxonomy): domain Eukaryota; kingdom Metazoa; phylum Chordata; class Amphibia; order Anura; family Hylidae; genus Hyla; species Hyla sarda. Next base: position 27,476,645 of record NC_079195.1, read on the forward strand.
GGCGGAATCCCACTTTGGGTGGACTTGGATTGTTGCCAGACTGTATCTCGGATTATGCCAGAAATAATTCCATTTGTGAAGTCCCGCCCGGAGCCCGGTAAGACTGTTCAAATTACCTTTGATACATGTTTTGGGACAGTAAGCCATATGATGGAGGTATGTGCGGAACTTACAGTGGAAATTGTACTGGGCAGAGACTTTCCGTATTTCTGGCAGCTGTGGGATGCTGAGAGTCAGTGGCGTTGCGACCCGGGTGCGGGGGGTGCGGCCCGCACCGGGTGACACCAACCTAATGGGGTGACACCAAGATGCTCCGCAGCACCCCCCCTCCCCCATCTGTGCCCGGCCGGCCTCCCATCCGTCAGCCCCCCCCTGCGCTGTGTGTGCGGTGCGCCCGTCCGTCAGCAAACCCCCTCTTTCACCTTCACTGTGCGCCCGAGCGTCATCACCCCCCCCCCCCCCTCACCTTCACCAGCACTGTGCCCGTCCTCCGCTTCCACGTCTGCGCCGGCCTGACGTCACACCGCATGGCCGCGCAGGAGGACGTGAGTTACGTCAATCGCACGGCGCCCGGTGAGAAGGAGCGCTGCGCTGGATGGGTGAGTGTGTATGTCTGTCTCTCTGTCTGTCTCTATCTATGCTTGTGTGTGACTGTGTGTGTTTGTGTGACTCTGTGTGTGTCTGTCTGAGTGTGTGTCTCTCTGACTGTGTGTGTGTGTGTGTGTGGGGGGGGGGGGGGGGGTGGTATAACCAGCAATCTATTGTGGGGAGACTTTGACCCATTGTGGGGAACCTGCAAGGGAACCTGTGGCCTAATGTGGGGAAACTACTACAAATGTGCGGAGTCTATGCTACCTTATGTGGGGAGTCTATGCTACCTTATGTGGGGAATCTGTGCTACCTAATGTGGGGAATCTGTGCTACCTAATGTGGGGAAATTGCTACCTAATGTGGGGTAACTGGTACCTACCTAATGTGGGGGAACTGGTACCAAATGTAGGGAATCTATGCTGCCTAATGTGGGGAATAGATGCTACCTAATGTGGGGAAACTGCGACCTACCTAATGTGGGGGCACTGCTGCCTACCTAATGCTCCCCCCCTGGCAGTAGCACCCTCATCATCCACCAGCAACACCCCCCCCCCCCCCAGCAGCACCTCCATCAACATATCCTGATGGTGGATGATGGGGGTGCTCCTGCCAGGAGGATGATCCTGCCGATGTATGATGGGGGTGATACTGCCAGGGGGGATGGCCAGTAGCACCCTCATCATCCTCCAGCAACACCTCCCCAGTAGTAGCACCCCCATCATCCACTAGCAACACCACCAATACCCCCCTCGTGTTGTAATAGCATCAGCTAACGGATGTTGAGGGGTGTTACTTTGGTTGTGGTATTATATTCAGAGGGTGCACTGTATGGCAACGTTATATTCAGAGGGCGCAGTTTGTGGTAGTATTATATTCAGAGGGCGCAGTTTGTGGTAGTATTATTAGAGATGAGCGAACTTACAGTAAATTCAATTCATCACGAACTTCTCGGCTCGGCAGTTGATGACTTATCCTGCGTAAATTAGTTCAGCCTTCAGATGCTCCGGTGGGCTGGAAAAGGTGGATACATTCCTAGGAAAGAGTCTCCTAGGACTGTATCCACCTTTTCCAGCCCACGGGAGCACCGGAAAGCTGAACTCATTTATGCAGGAAAAGTCATCAACTGCCGTACAGAGAAGTTTGTGACAATTTGAATTTACTGTATTTTGCTCATCTCTAAGTATTATATTCAAAGGGCGCAGTGGGTGGCAGTATTATATTCAGAGGGTACAGTATGTGGCGATATTATATTCAGAGAGTACAGTATGGCAGATTTATATTCAGGGGTACAGTATGTGGCAGATTTATATTTAGAGGGTACAGTATGTGGCAGATTTATATTTAGAGGGTACAGTAGGTGGCAGATTTATATTTAGAGGGTACAGTAGGTGGCAGATTTATATTTAGAGGGTACAGTATGTGGCAGATTTATATTCAGAGGGCGCAGTTTGTGGTAGTATTATATTCAGAGGGCGCAGTTTGTGGTAGTATTATATTCAGAGGGTACAGTGTGTGGTAGTATATTCAGAGGGTACAGTATGTGTTGGTATTATATTCAGAATGTACAGTGTGTGGTAGTATTATATTCAGTGGGTATACTGTATGGAAGGTTTATAATCAAAGAGTATAGTGTATAGTAGTATTATATTTAGAAGATACAGTGTCTGTCAGGTTTATAATAATAATTGTTTTCATATAGAGGATGAGAATGCGCTGACATAGTGAGGAGACGTCTGGGCGTCACATTCTACAGACAGAAGTTTTAGCTGGACCAGGCGGTATGTACCATCTGAATTAGATAAGGGAAGACTATAGAGAAGACGTCACCTGTAGTCACTGATATCATTGTACATTCTCCTCTCTATGTCCTATCAGAGCTGTAGTCACTTGTCAGTTCTACAGTTAGGTCAGTGAAACTACAACTCCCAGCATAACCTCACCACTGCATAAAGGGGTACTCTACTGGAAAAAAAAAAATTTTAATCAGCTGGTGCTACAAAGTTAAACAGATTTGTAAATTACTTCTATTTAAAAATCTTAATCCTTCCAGTACTTATTAGCTGCTGTATAAGCGATTCACAGAAAGTTATTTTCTTTTTTAATTTATTTTCTGTCTGACCACAGTGCTCTGTGCTGACACCTCTGTCCATGTCAAGAACTGTCCATAGTAGGAGAAAATCCCCATAGCAAACCTATCCTGCTCTGGACAGTTCCTGACATGGACAGAGGTGTCAGCAGATAGCACTGTGGTCAGACTGGAAAGAACTACACAACTTCCTGTGGAGCATACACCAGCTTATAAGTACTGTAAGTATTAAGATTTTAAATAGAAGTAATTTTAAAATCTGTTTAACTTTCTGGCACCAGTTGATATAAAAGAAAATGTTTTCCAGTGGAGTACCCCTTTAAGTAATTCTGGGAGCTGTATATTTCAATAGTGAAAACTTCTTTAACACTTTCCTATTCTGTGGCAACTGGTATATCTGATTATTATACTGGAATTTCTCACAATGCGCTACAACAGTGGTGTCTGTCACAACAGGCTAAAAACTTACTGGGGGGAGGGGGTAGGTATGGGGGTGACACCATTTTCTACCGCACCGGGTGACACCAACTCTAGCAACGCCACTGCTGAGAGTGCACCTGAGAGTTCGCAACCAAAGGTTCCGGAAGTAGTGAGGTCTCTACTGGACTGTGTGAATGGTGCTGTATATTGTGAACCCATGCAGGCTGATAATGTTTTTCTTGAAACGCTTATGTTAATGTGTTCTGATGTAAAGAGTTCTATTCCCACCGCTCCCAGGACAAAAGAAAACCTGTGTGAGCTGGAAATGGAAGGTAAAAAGATGAGTGTTTTGTTAGATCCAAAATGTGTAATAAGTCTTGTAAAGACCAGCTTCAGAAAGCCAGACCCTGCTGTAGTGTCTATACAAGCCGGTATTTGGGGTTATAAAACAGTTAATGTGTGTATTTCTACTCCCTATGGTACCATAAGTCACACGGTTGCAATAGAGCCTACCTTAGAGTATGAAGTAGTACTGGGGAAGGATTTTCCGTTTTTTCAGCAGTTGTGGGAAGATAGTCAGGTGACTAGAGCAGGAACACCTGATAGGCTCACAACACTTGGTTTTCACCACATAGCAGGGGACAGTAACTCAGCTGAGGACGGGGATTGTCAGCAGACCCTAGGTATATGTCAGGTGGGAGGTTGCCAGACCACTAGGGGAGCTGAAGAACAATCCACGAGTCAAGATAAAGAGGGGACTGGAATAGAAGCTATGGAGATGGCTGCGGAAAAACCAAAACTCCGGAAGAGAGTACCAGTGGACCTGGGGGCTGCACTTACAGTCACAGACAGAGTCCTAAGTGAAGGAGACTGTGACAAGACAAAAGAAAAGTCTGCCAAAAAGCCGAGAGACAGTTCAGAGGAACTGATCAGGAATCTCCCTGACTCGCTGGTGCCAAGAGCCATTGAAGTTGTTGCTAGGGGCAACAAACTAACCGCCAAGGGATTGCCAGTCCGACAGGAGTGTTTAGCGAAAGTCTCCAGAGTTGCCAACGTGGTGGGAGAGGAAGAGTGCCAGGTGTCATTGGCACCTGTTGATGATAAGAAAAAGGCACAAGTGGCCGCAACCCCGAAAAAGGGGGAGACTTCATCTAGAGATGGAAAAGAGCTGGATCAAGTGTCTGACATAGGACCAGAGGATGTCTCAAGGTCTAACAGCGAGAGTGAGGAGACCGCTGTCAGTATAAGGTCTCGGAAAAGACGAGCTGGCCTTGGAAAAAAACTGGAGCAGATCCAGAATCTGGAAGAATCCCTGCAGATGGCTTCTGTGAAGTTGTTGGAGAAAGAAAAAGAGGTACATCGCTTGACAGAGGAGAAGGACAAATCACTTGCTGATTTCAAGAAAGAGCAAGAAGCGAGGCTTCAGCTGGAAAAAGTCATGGAGCATCACAGAAGTGAGTTTGTGGCTCTGCAGGATGAACTGTCCCGCTCCCAGGGTCTTGTGACCAGCAAGGAGAGTGAGGTGCAGAGTCTGGCCAAGCGGATGTCCTTCCAGGAAGAAGTGAGTCTTCTACATGGTGCATATCAGGCTCTGCAGAGTGATCACAAGGCTAGCCTGGTGGCCATGGAAAAAATAGAAAAAGAGAAGAATGAAATGAAGATGGAAGTTGATGATCTTGCCAGCAATCTGGAGAGTGTCTCTAAAGCTAAGAGACAACTGGAGGAGGAAGTCAAGGCAAAGAATGCCCTTGCACATGCTCTTCAATCTGCTCGTCATGACAATGACTTGCTCCGTGAGCAGTATGAGGAGGCCCTGGAACAAGTTGAGACTCTGAACCATGAAAACAAGAACTTGCAACAGGAGATCTCAGATTTATCTGAACAGATTGGTGAGAGTGGAAAATCTATCAATGAGTTGGTGAAGTCCAAGAAACAGTTGCTGGACAGTGAGAAGATGATCTCCACAAAGCTCAAGAGTGAGCAGCTGAAATATATAAAGCTGGAAGATGACATGAAGATCTTAAAAGAGAGCCTGGAAGCGCAGAACGAAACTCTCAGAAGGTCCCACGTAGCTGCCTTGGTTTTGCTGGGAGCTCAACTCTACGAGCAGGTGGCTGTGCTGGCGGACAATAAACAATTGAGGAAACAATTGCTGTCTTCGGAAGATACTGTCAGGGACTTGACAGAGTTACTTGACAGTGAGAGGATGAAGTCCGCTAAGCTCCAGTGTAAGCTGCGAAAATGCGAGAAAAAGGAAGAGGACCAGGAAGTCCTAAAAGAGAGCAGAGACCAGGATATGGCTGTATTGGCTAAAGCAAGGCTTCTGGGGCTAAAGTTACAGGATACAGTTATGCTTTCTCTGAATGCCAAAAAGTCCTCTAAAGCTAAGATTGAGGTGAAGTCCTGTAAGAACTCCCCTGAAGCTAGGACTGAGATGAAACCTGGTGGGAAATCCTCTGAAGTGGAGACTAAGGAGAAGAGAGGTGGGAAATCCTCTGAACCTGAGCACACCAAAAATTCTGAAGGTAATGCTGAGGCAGAGAAATCCTCTGAAGCAGAAGCTAAACCAGAGTCAACCTCAAAAGCTGTGAGTAAAGAGAATGGCACAACTGAAGCTACAGGTGAAGAGAAGAGTAAGCCTGAAGAAGCTGCAGAGAAGAGCCAAAAAGTAGTAGAAGCTGATTCTACACAAGAATCTGAAAGAGCCAAAGACTCTGAAGCCAAACCTGAGGAAGCTGGTGCCCCTGAAGAGAAAGCTGGAAGGGATGAGGTGAAACCATGTGAGAAATCCACTGAAGTCAAGACTGAGGTGAAACCAGGTGGGACGTCCTCTAAAGTTGAAACTGAGATGGACCCGTGTCAGAGGTCCTCTGATGGTACAGAGAACAAGACAGTGGTTGGTGAAGTCACTGAGGCCAAAAGATTCTCTGAAGCAGAGGCAGAGGTCCGGCAAGCCAGAAGAAGACAAAGGTTAGAAGCATCGGTCCTCTCACTCCTTAATTTCAAGAACCCTGCCCACACCAGGGTGAAGAACCTAGTACTGGAGAGGTGTGACCGAGAGACTTGCAATTGGTGGCTGGTAAAAGTCCGGAAGAAAGAAGTCAAGGACTTCAGAGACTGTGGGACAAAAGTTGTCCAAGAGAAAGGAAAGGCAGATGGTTTCTGCCTTTCCATGTGCTCCTTCCCGGTGGTCTGAGCAAAGGGGGGGGGATATGTGGCAGTGTGGCAAGGAAAGGGTGTATTTCCTTGGCTCACCCTGCAGAAGCTCTCACCTGCTTCTTAAGTAATGAGGCAGGAGGGAAGGGAGGTGTATATGAGATGGAGACTCAGTGTAATGGGGGCTCTTCCTAGGAGACAGCATGTGGGCTGTAGGGAAGAGACACAGCCTGAGCTATGAGGGGCTCAAAGAGCGTGACATTGTGAGTAGAAGGTTGCAGGGGACATATGTTTAACCGGCTGAGGGAAGCTCAGCGGTTGTTAGTCAGGACAAGCTGATCTGTTTAGTCAGTGACCAGACGGTCTAGGATTTTGTTTTGTTCCTGCTTTTTGTTTATTTCCTTCCCTGCAACCTGTCTAATAAAACTGGCAAGGTGCCAGATTTGCATTATAAGCGTTTGTTTGCTGGTTTATTGAGAAGAAACGCATCCTGTGGCGTAGTCCAGGACGATCCCAGAGCTAATCCCCAAGACGGATCGTCACAATATATATAGAGTTATATACAGTAACACCCCAACATTCTATGGCCCCGACATAACATCAAATGGACATACGATGCTTTTATATGTCGGGCCCATCGCATTAACCCCTTCCCGCAGAATGTCATATATAAACGCCGGGTTGTGCAGTGCGTTCGCGCATCCCGGCGTTTATAAATGACATTCAGTTAACCCGGCGATGCGCAGCATCGCACGGGTTAACTGGCAGAAGTCCCGCTGTTTCCAGCAGGGGACAACTTCTGCTTCACCCCCAGGACCATCCATTGATGGTCCTGGTCAACGATCACTGTGATTGGTCCCTGTGGACCAATCACAGTGATCTGGGGTGAAAGTTCAGATCCCCCGCACTGCCCGCCCCTGGAAGTCGGGCAGAACGGGGGACGATGGCTGCGGGGGGTCGCTCGGGACCTGCAGCATAGGGGGGGAACATCAGGGGACCGGCGGACTTACCAGATCCAGCGGCGGGACCGAGGAGCAGCGCGGGACCGGCCACGAGGACGAGGAGCGACGGGACCAGCAGGTGAGTGTATGGTCCTCAGAAGCAGCAGTGAAGATCTTCACTGCTGCTTCTAGGAGTCTGAAAACTACAACTCCCAGCATGCCTAGACAGCCTTTGGCTGTCTGGGCATGCTGGGAGTTGTAGTTTTGCAACATCTGGAGGGCCCCAGTTTGGAGACCATTGTATAATGGTCTCCAATCTGTGCTCTTCCAGCTGTTGCAAAACTACAACTCCCAGCATGCACTGACTGTCCAGGCATGCTGGGAGTTTTAGTTCAGCAACATCTGGCCCTTCAGATGTTGCCGAACTACAATTCCCAGCATGCCCTTCAGCTGTCTGGGCATGCTGGGAGTTGTAGTTTTGCAACAACTGGAGATACACTGGTTGGGAAACATTGTTTCTAACTCAGTGTTTCCTAACCTGTGTGCCTCCAGCTGTTGCAAAACTATAACTCCCAGCATGCACTGACAGACCATGCATGCTGGGAGTTGTAGTTTTGCAACAACTGGAGACACACTGGTTGGGAAACATTGTCTGTTTCTAACTCAGTGTTCCCTAACCTGTGTGCCTCCAGCTGTTGCAAAACTATAACTCCCAGCATGCACTGACAGACCATGCATGCTGGGAGTTGTGGCTTTGCAACAGCTGGTGCACCCCCACCCCCCCCCCCCCCGTGAATGTACAGGGTACATTCACATGGGCGAGGCTTTTACAGTGGGTTTCTCGCATCTTGAGATGCAGCAAATTTTGCGCCGGGAAACTCGCTGTAATCCCCCGCCCATGTGACTGTACCCTAAAAACACTACACTACACTAACACAAAATAAAATAAAAAGTTAAAAACACTACAAATACACATACCCTTACACAGCCCCCCTCCCCCAATAAGAACGTCCGGTACGCCACTGTTTCCAAAGCAGAGCCTCCAGCTGTTGAAAAACAACAACTCCCAGTATTGCCGGACAGCCGTTGACTGTCCACGCATGCTGGGAGTTTTGCAACAGCTGGAGGCACCCTGTTTGGGAATCACTGGCGTAGAATACCCCTATGTCCACCCGTATGCAAATCCCTAATTTAGGCCTCAAATGCGCACAGCGCTCTCACTTTGGAGCCCTGTCGTTTTTCAAGGCAACAGTTTAGGGTCACATATGGGGTATCGCCGTACTCGGGAGAAATTGCGTTACAAGGTTTGGGGGGCTTTTTCTTCTTTAACCCTTCATGAAAAGGAAATGTTGGGGTCTACACCAGAATGTTAGTGTAAAAAAATTAAATTTTTTACACTAACATGCTGATGATGCCCTATACTTTACATTTTCACAAGAGGTAAAAGGGAAAAAGGCCCCCCAAAATTTTTAACGCAATTTCTCCCGACTACGGAGATACCCCATATGTGGGCGTAAAGTCCTCTGGGGGCGCACAACAAGGCCCAGAAGGGAGAGTGCACCATGTACATTCGAGGTGATTTGCACAGGGGTGGCTGATTGTTACAGCGGTTTTGACAAACGCAAAAAAAAAAAAAAACCACATGTGACCCCATTTCGGAAACGACACCCCTCACGGAATGTAATGAGGGGTGCAGTGAGAATTTACTCCCCACAGGTGTCTGACGGATCTTTGGAACAGTGGTCCGTGAAAATAAAAACTTGTACAGCCCACTGTTCCAAAGATCTGTCAGACACCAGTGGGGGGCAAATGCCTTGTTACGTTCCTCAAGGGGTCTCGTTTCCAAAATGGTATGCCATGTGTTTTTTTTTTGCTGTTCTGACACCATAGGGGCTTCCTAAATGCGACATGCCCCCCGAGCAAAATTTGCACTCAAAAAGCCAAATATGACTCCTTCTCTTCTGAGCATTGTAGTTCGCCCATAGTGCACTTCAGGTCAACTTATGGGGTACCTCCATACTCAGAAGAGAAGGGGTTACAAATATTGTGGGGTATTTCCTGCTATTAACCCTTGGAAAAATGTGAAATTTGGGGGGAAACACACATTTTAGTGAAAAAATATATATATTTTTTTACATATGCAAAAGTCGTGAAACACCTGTGGGGTATTAAGGCTCACTTTATTCCTCGTTATGTTCCTCAAGGGGTCTAGTTTCCAAAATGGTATGCCATGTGAGGGTTTTTTGCTGTTCTGGCACCATAGGGGCTTCCTAAATGCAACATGCCCCCCAAAAACCATTTCAGAAAAACGTACTCTCCAAAATCCCCTTATCGCTCTTTCCCTTCTGAGCCCTCTACTGCGCCCTCCGAACACTTTACATGGACATATGAGGTATGTGCTTACTCGAGAGAAATCGGGCTACAAATATAAGTATACATTTTCTCCTTTTACCCCTTGTAAAAATTCAAAAATTGGGTTTACAAGAACATGGGAGTGTAAAAAATGAAGATTGTGAATTTTCTCCTTCACTTTGCTTCTATTCCTGTGAAACACCTAAAGGGTTAAAATGATGACTGAATGTCATTTTGAATACTTTGGGGGATGAAGTTTTTATAATGGGGTCTTTTGTGGGGTATTTCTAATATGAAGACCCTTCAAATCCACTTCAAACCTGAACTGGTCCCTGAAAAATAGTGAGTTTGAAAATTTTGTGAAAAATTGGAAAATTGCTGCTGAACTTTGAAGCCCTCTGGTGTCTTCCAAAAGTAAAAACTCGTCACTTTTATGATGCAGACATAAAGTAGACATATTGTATATGTGAATAAAAAAAATGTTTATTTGTAATATACATTTTCCTTACAAGCAGAGAGCTTCAAAGTTAGAAAAATGCAAAATTTTCAAATTTTTCATAAAATTTTAGGATTTTTCCCATGGAAAGGATGCAAGTTACCACAAAAACTTACCACCATGTTAAAGTAGAATATGTCACGAAAAAACAATCTCGGAATCAGAATGATAACTAAAAGCATTCCAGAGTTATTAATGTTTAAAGTGACAGTGGTCAGATGTGCAAAAAACGCTCTGGTCCTTAAGGCCAAAATGGGCTTGGTCCTGAAGGGGTTAACTGCTATCCAACAGCGCAAAATGCTTAAGCTGCTGTCGGAGAGCAGTTTAAGCAGCCCTGGCAGCATTACTTACCTATCCCCGCTGCTCCACATCCTCTTTGCGATCATCCGGTGTCCTCGCTTATTCTCGGGGGTCATAGCCTCGCTTAACAGCGTCGTTTTAACGTTCCTGCGCACGATGTCCCAGCGCAGCAGCGTAATAACATCACCAAAAAGGAACGACAGGGCCCGGGAGGAAGACGCAGGGACACGGGAAGCCTCAGAAGAAGACGCCGGAGCAGCAGGACAGAAGCGGGAACCCATGGGACAGCATCGTGAGCGGTGAGGACACGGTCCGGAGCAACGGGGACTGGTGAGTATGAAACTTACTTTTTACATTGCACAAATCCCTCAACATACAATGGTTTCAGCAAAATATGGGTTGATTATAAAAAATGTATGGTGAGGGACCACTGCATATATATATATATATATATATATATATATATATATATATATATATATATATATATATATATATATATATATATATATATATATATATATATATAATATATACATACAAACATATACACAAACACACACACTCTTGCACGCACACATCCTGAAACAGACCTACATTCTGAAAAATTTCAAGTAACAAAAAAATAAAAATTTAACACATTAGACATACACTGCCAAACAGTCCCACATACATTTTACATAAACTGTACAGCAACCATTAAACATACACTGGACATCAATCAGAGATCGTTTTAACATCCGCTTTACACCAATCATACAGCCATTATATTTAAACTGTACAGGAATCATACCTCCATTATACATAAACTGTGACCGAACAGCAATCATGCATCCAATACATTAAGAATGGATTGGATGTATGATTGCCTGAGAGTCACAGTGTATGTATAATGGAGGGATGATTGCTGTACACTGTAGATATAAAGGAGCCTCCATTATACTTACATGGTACAGCAAGACCATTGTTACGCCGAGCGCTCCGGGTCCCCGCTCCTCCACGGAGCGCTCGCTACACTCTCGCTACTGCAGCGCCCCGGTCAGATCCACTGACCTGGTGCGCTGCGATACCGCCTCCAGCCGGGATGCGATTCGCGATGCGGGTGGCGCCCGATCGCGATGCGCACCCCGGCTCCCGTACCTGACTCGCTCTCCGTCGGTCCTGTCCCGGCGCGCGCGGCCCCGCTCCCTAGGGCGCGCGCGCGCCGGGTCTCTGCGATTTAAAGGGCCACTGCGCCGCTGATTGGCGCAGTGGTTCTAATCAGTGTGTTCACCTGTGCACTCCCTATGTATACCTCACTTCCCCTGCACTCCCTCGCCGGATCTTGTTGCCATTGTGCCAGTGAAAGCGTTTCCTTGTGTGTTCCTAGCCTGTGTTCCAGACCTCCTGCCGTTGCCCCTGACTACGATCCTTGCTGCCTGCCCCGACCTTCTGCTACGTCCGACCTTGCTTCTGTCTACTCCCTTGTACCGCGCCTATCTTCAGCAGTCAGAGAGGTTGAGCCGTTGCTAGTGGATACGACCTGGTCACTACCGCCGCAGCAAGACCATCCCGCTTTGCGGCGGGCTCTGGTGAACACCAGTAGTGACTTAGAACCGGTCCACTAGCACGGTCCACGCCAATCCCTCTCTGGCACAGAGGATCCACCTCCTGCCAGCCGGCATCGTGACAACCATTATACATACAATGTACATGTATTTGACTACCATACAGACACATATATTGGGTGGCCATGCGGCCCATTACAGATACCTCGCCCGGCCCGTCACCCTGCTTCCCCATCAGCCACCCCGGTCTCTTGATCCATCCATCCCCTTGCCCTTGATACTTTAAACTGTTGCCCCCAGTTGTCAGGCCCTTGCCCCACTCACCAGTCTCCTGGCCTTCTCTCTGAAGAGATTGTTCATGGCCGGGCTGAGGTCATATGGTCAGGTGCCACTGGCAGCCTGGAACAAGGTGGATGGTTGTGATGTAGACGCAGATCCTGCATGACGCATTACTAGCTTGCACAGGCTGGACGGAGCAGCTGCGCTGGATTTGAATGTGAGAGTTAACCGCAGTGTGCACAGTCTGTGTTCCGCTACCCAACAGGTCGTGGGGCCTTTCAATTATGCTGCAAATTTTACATCAAAATTAGATGGTGGATCAACGGACGCTACGCTGCCGCAATAATTAGGGTGTGCCTGTGCCCACCCGGCACACCCTGTGCGCAAGCATAGGGTTAAAGGACATCTTCAGCGCTATAAACATTTTTCCACTATCTACAGGATAGGGTAGAAGGTTATTATGGGGGGGGGGGGGTTCAAAACGCTGGGACACCCACAATCTCCTGTACGGGGCCCCGGCTTGGCCGAGCGCCCTCCCGTGCAGTGGGCGTCCCGGTCGCAGCAGGCGGTTGCGCTGCGGCACGCCTCCTACATACAGCTCAATTTGAGAGGCAAGGTGGTTGCCTTCGTGCCTCCCCACCTCGCACATTGAACTGTATGTGGTCAGGTCATAAAAGGGGCGTCCCCTTTAACCTCATGGTGCGCCTTAGCGCTCACTCTGACCGCAAATGGCAGCGCTCTGTTAAGGGAGATCACGTTGACTCCAAGGGGTCGGACCCCCCCAAGTTCAAACACTTATCCCCTATCCTGTCGGACCCCCCAAGTTCAAACACTTATCCCCTATCCTGTAGATAGGTTAAAAACGCTTAAAAATAGTCCAGAAGGCAAGCGAACCCTTGACCTCTGAAGATAAGCAAAAACTCATCAAGTTTGTAGACACACTCAACTGGCACCCCTACAACAACTTGTGTCATGATGCTCCCTAATGCCACTCCCTGCCTCAACAGATCGCACTAGTTAATCTTGTGACAAACTAAGGTCCTCCTCTCTAGACAGCTATGAGCCACAACTGGCTAAACATAGCTTTGGCATGCCCTTGCTGACTACGAGCTCATCAAACATGTATCTCTAATTTTTTAATTTTAACTTTGTAAATAATACATCAGTCATTCACCGTGACTATTTGCACTTAAAAAATGCATATTGCTAAGTTTCACGCCTAACCCCCCCCCCCCCAAACAAAACAACCCCTGTATTCCTCCTCCACGCTTGCCTACCCATTATCCCACAGTAATTGTGCCTCTTTGAAACAAAAAAAAAAGAATCTCATGAAAATGTGGGGAATCCTGTTGATTCCCCCCTGTTTAAATTGAATGTAAAGACCCTAACACACGGTTCAACTGGTTTCCTTTTGTAAAGCCTTGAAGTTTACATTACTGTCATCATTGAGCAACAACTGAGGCAGACTCCTTGTGCATCTTCTGAGCTTAACCTTGATTTGGCATACTTTAAAATGTATTGTAACATTAGGGAAAACAACCAGAAAAGAATGACCACTAAAACTTAATTGCAAAATGCTTTGTGTTGGAACAGGTTGCAAGATCTGGAAAATGGATGCATTAGTACCCTTTGTAATTGTTCGAGGCCAAAACATGCAGCTCCAAGCTACCCAGCCAGTTTGTCCAAATCAAAGTCGAAATCCACGCATATTTAAAGAGAGACTTTCACTGGATTCTTTTACTGAAGACGAAGTTTTGCAAAATTTCCGCCTCAGCAAATTCGCCATACAACAATTATATGACGAGATAAAAGAAAAGATTGACAGCAAGACCCAACGCAGTAATGCAATTCCTGGGATGACTAAATTAATTGCCGTTTTACACTATCTTGCCAGTGACTCGTTTCAGTATTGTATTGCTGGAAATTTGGGTTTCACGCAACCCACTTTCAGCAGGATTTTAAGACAGGTGGTTGAGGCCATCGGAACAATTAGCAATCAATACGTGTGTTTTCCCTATACTGTAGACGAACGTGCAAAAATTAAGGAGCAGTTCTTCAATAAATTTGGAATGCCATTGACTGTGGGCCTTATCGATTGCACACACATTGCCATTCTTCCACCAAGTACTAGCGAGCAAAGCTATCGGAATAGAAAAATGTTTCATTCAATCAATGTACAGGTTATATGTGGCCCCGATGGCGAAATCCTTGATATAAGTGGCAAGATATCCTGGGGGCACTCATGATTCTTTTATATTAAATTGCAGTGGAATTGGAAAACTCTTTAAAACTGGATACTTTAATGAGGATCTTTTGTTGGGTAAGTAAATCTTTTTCAGTTTGTGATTTCTCTATGACAGCTTATGAAACCCATTTTTATTAGTCAGAAGAATATTTTTAATCAAGAAAGTGTTCACAGTTAGCAAATCCCCTTACCTGACTTTGACTGAGTCCAACATGGATGGTGAAGGCATCCCACATATTCCGATACGGCCACCACTAGACATGCCTGTGTGCACGTCGTAACTACAGACAGAAGCATTAGGTCCTGAACTAGACTGGAGGGATTACTGAGCTGACCTGTTGACGAATTAGTGTAGTTTCTTGTATGGTAGAAGTGTGAGTAATTCTTTGCATGTTAGAAGGAGATGAAAACTGACCGTGCGGTTTACAGGTAGCAACACAGTTGGGTAGCGTAGTTGTGTAATGAGGAAGCCATGTCAACAGTTACTAAATATGCACAGGACATTTCTAACATGACAGTGTTCTTGTAAAACCAAAGTTCTGCAGCAGCTTTAGTACTAACGTGATGTGTGAGGTTCACACTAACGCTGCCCTGTTGTGCAGGGTTGGATTGGCCATCTCTACACATGGCTGATAAAGTGTAAACGCTCTTGCATGATGATAGATAATCTCTCTTGCAGCCAAGGTGTGTGGAGATTAGTTAATCACTCTCTCCTTGACAAAGGCCACATTGTGTACTCTCCCTAAGGCAGCATTCACCAAACATATTGCATGGGCATAACATTTCCACAATCATGTGCTCCCCAGCACACCATATGGCTACCCTCCAAAGGTCACCCAAAGACAAACAAACACAAAGCTCCATCGGCACACAGAATTGTAGGGAGTCAGACCAGATGATGCTGCTGGGGATGAGGTAGTGCGGGGACACCCACCCTATACTTACCTTGTCCATGTAGACCTGGATCCGAGCTATGAATATGGCTGCGGCGGATATGCATGAGTTCCTCTCCAGCCTTGGTTGGTCCCTTTCCTGCAATGCTTGCTGCCGTAATACAAAATGCATTGCTGCATTAGGACTCTGTATCTCCCAGAATTCCCAGACAGTCCTTGGCGTCTGGCCATGCCTGAGAGTAGCAGTTTTGCTACATCTGGAAGACCCGAATTTTTTAACCTGTGTGACCTTACAGATTATTAAAAGCTGCACCTCCAAACATGGCGAGAATGGACAGGCATGCTGTGATTTGTAATGTGTTAAAAACTTGCCCTTCAGATGTGGCCGAACAACTACTCACAGACTGCAAGGAGACCGTGTCGAAATGCTTTGAGTGTTAGGTTAGAAACATCTTCAAGTGCATATCGTTCTATCCACTAATGCAGTTTATGAAAAACTACAGTCCTCCAGATGTTGCTGACATCCATCTTCAAGCATGCTCAGACATTCTGGTAGTTTAAGGTTGTGAAACATCTTGCTCGAAAGATGTTGTCAAACTCCTACTTATAGCATGCTTGTAGTTGTACATTATAAACATCTGGCGGGCTTCTTTGTGGACAAAACTACACGGTGTGTTGCAAACTGCTCGTGTCCAGCGTGTGGCAAACTCATACTCCCATTCAGCCCTTCAGCTGTCTAGACATGCTGGGATTAGTTTTTTGTCCCAAACTAGAGTCACACTGGTTGGGGATCAATCTCATTTTCATTAATTAGTTTGTACGCATGTGACTCCAGCAATTGCTAAACTAGAACTCCCAGCATGCACTGTTAACTACCAGCAGGCATGGTCTAAAATGCTGTGAGTTTTAGTTTGTCAACTGCTTTAGGCTCTCTGGTAGAAAATCATTGAGTTAAGTTTATAACACTCATTTATTTGGCAAAAAGGGTTGCACTAGCATTTGCATCACTATAAGCCCCGGCATGCACGGACAACAAGAGGGAATACTTGTAAATGTTGATTTCCTACTGCTGGAGCTTTGCCCCCCCTCTCGTGAGTGTACATTCACATGGGGACGGGTTACGCCTGCCCGTGTGACTGGACCCTAAAAACTCAACCCTACACTTTACAAAAAATAAAAGCAAATAAAAAAAAAATACACATACCACGATGCTTCCTACCCACTACCCCCACTCCAATTAAAATGTTAAATGACTGTAATACCACTGTTTTTCAAAATTGAGCCTCCAGCTGATGCAAATCACCCAATACCAATATTGCAAGACAACCATTGACTGTCCAGGCATGCTTTGATATTTGTAATAGCTGGAAGCACCCTGTTTGGGATTGGTTTGTCGTAAAAAAAAAATTCAAAAATGTAATCATTGTTTTGTCTCCCTCTTAATTTGCACAAGAGATAATGGCTATGGACTCACTAGATGGCTGTTAACCCCGTATCTATTTCCTAGAAATGAAGCTCATCAAAAATTTTATTTGGCCCATAGGAGAACACGTAGTCTTATCGAAAGGGTATTCGGTCAATGGAAATCCCAATTTCGTTGTCTAGATGTTACCGGAGGAGCTATGCTATATAAGCCTTTACTGGTGGGAAAAATTATCCTTGCATGCGCGGTTCTGCATAATCTCGCCTTGCTCCACAAAATCCCTGTGGAGATTGCCTCAGATCTTCGCGAGCCGCTGGACTGTGCCAACGTTTGGGATTCTGAAACAAACCAACCAGGAAATACAAAATGTGATGAGATTGCACAGAATTTTTTTGGACATTAGTTAGTGTACCGTAGACTTTGCCATGTTCCCATTGCATCCTTTGACTAATCCTCTAGCCAAACTAACTTCATTCCTTTAATCTTCCTGCTTCATCTTTTTAATTAGTGGCCAAACTCAAAAATGTTCAAAAGGCTAGTTGCTTCCATGAAGATCCTCTCTGTTGTGATTGTGTATGTTGTGATATGGTTCCGGAACCATTTTCATTCAACTAATAAAAAAAAAGATGTTCAAACTGTTTTGTGTATTGTTTTTAATCACTAACCAAACATTACATGCAAGCATGGATAAACTGAAACATTTCATTTCATGCTTAATCAATGCATGGAATTTACTATTGTAAACCATCCAAATTATTTGATCACTAAAAAAATGTCCACAGCATTTCCCGCACTAAACCTGTTAGCCTGGCTTGTATTGCGGGTGCTGCTGTTTACAACGCTTCTTCTGACCAGACAAACGGTGCAGCATTTCCCAAAAAATCTTTATATTTATTTATCTGTTATTCTAAGGCTTTTGGCTCAGCTGCAGAGGCGAACATCCCACTGTGCCCCAAGTCTGCATTTTAATTAAATTTAAAGAAATAATCTTCGAAATTATGCACCATTTTCCAATAATTAAGAAGCACTTGTATCATCATCACCCACACTCCAAGCCTGAGTAACATGTTTAGTCCAGTTGATGTTGAGGACCGATTTTCTATAAGGGGAGATCACAAAAACCTATAAGCAGACATTGTAGTTCATGGCACATGAAATCCTTGTGCTTCACTATTAACCGTCAACTTTAACCAACTACATGAAATTAGTCCCATTTCAAGCCCCTGAAACCAGAAAACCAACAGGAATGAGAAACATTGAGAGATCCTTTCAATTTTCAAATCACCGGGAAAAGATTCGTAATTTTATTTCTTCAAATAAACTGGGGCCCGTAAGAATAATTTAATTTGGAATTTCTTCGATTGTAAAGGCTTTTTCATTCAAGTTATAGGCAGTGGCTAAATTATTCAAATTAAAATAAGTTAAATATTAATGTTAATTTATGGTTTGTGATAATGTTTCTTTGAAAGTTTAGGACTATATTGGGGAGAATTTGCAAAAGAAGAACATTTCACTGTAAGTGCCCATTTTTAAAAGGGATTAAGTTAGCTGGTTTGGACCTAAAAATATCCCATTCAAAAAAATATAAGTAACCAAACAAACTTGCATCAACAACTGTGTCATAGTTGTTGTCAAAGATTAGACCCAGAGTGCTTTGGAGAAGGAGTTGTTCCCAACTTGGTTTAGGAGAATAGCGATAATATTGGAGGCCAAAGGATATTACTTTTTTGTAAGGGTTTTGTTTTTGGAGAAAAGAATGTCCCCTCCTTTCTTGTTGGACTTTTTCACATTTGCACAGGGTGTGGAGGTTGTGGAACATTTAGTTGTCAAAGCAAGTTCCTGTGAGCGGCTGATTGTGGTTGGTCAGTAGTTTCCACTCTTATTTGTGGGTCTACTAATGTTTAGGGATTATGGTCCATTTTGGTGACTGTTAAATCTAGTGGACTGTGGGAAATTTGAATATCTTCATCATCATATGATGGTGATGAGGGAAAACTAGCACCTAAATGTGTAGGAGAGATTGTTCCAATACTACCCCTCAAAGGTGTTGTTGTCGTACTTGAACTGCTTTCTGTCGGCACTGTCTCCATATACTCTGTTGTTATGTTGGGTGGGATTTGAGGGTTCATTTGGGTGTTAGTTGTTAGGTTTCCACTCTGGGTCTCTATTATTTTTTCTAACAGAGTGGAAATTTTAGATAGCCCTTTTGACACAGTATTTGAGCCCTCAATAAATTTTTCCCCTTGTCTAAGCATCGCATTTTCAAGACCTAACAATCTTTGATCCACTTGAGCCATTCATTTTAGGTGTTCTTTGGTATGTTCGGTCAAAAAATTAGTTTGTGGAACGGTCAGTCGTAAATCTGATGGTAGAGTAAGTTCCCGGCTAGGCACTGTGTCTGTCAAACTTTCATTCCGAGTCACTTGGACTAACTCTGAAACATCATAGTCCGGGTGATCCAGGTTCTCTGGCTCATTATCCTTATTACTGTCTGGGCAGAGGTTGTCTTCCTCTGTGTTTTCTCTTTGACCTAAAGAAGATGATAGGCTCAGATTGGTAATAGTACTGATGATACGCAAGGTAAAGGTCACACTTTGTTGTTGGTCCCAAAGGTAACTTACTGATACAAGTTTGGCCTCATGTTCCACACACATACTTATAATATCTGTTGGCCAATTAGCATGCACATTATGGCTGGGACTCCAGCGCTCCTGCGCTGCGCATCTCAGCACTGAACTCGGCCCCAACACTTATTAATTCCTATTTCCACTGGCTGTGATTGGCTGAATGGTTTCATCCAATCCCAAGCCACACTCAGTGCGTGAAACATTAATTAATTGTCAAATCATCCATCTAAAGCAGTTCTGAGCCTCCAGCTGTTGCGAAACTACAACTGCAAGCATGCCCAAACAGTCTAAGGCTGTCTATGCATGCTGGGGTTGTAGCTTTGCAACAGCCCTGCCACTCCTCTTAGCTCTTCAACCTAGCCGCTCCTCAAAGCTTCTCACCCCTGCTTAACCCCTGCCGCTCCTCACTGCTCCTCACCCCCGCCGCTCATCACTGCCACTCCCCCCCTGTCTCTCCTCACTGCCACTCACCCACGCCGCTCCTCCCTGCTCCTCACTGCGGTCCGCTGTCTCGCCCCAGCACCTTCCGAGCCCCCCCAGCCTCCTTACCAGCAGCCCCCGGTGTTGTAAGAGCATTAATGGCTGGCCGGTTACTGGAGGGGGGTGGCTAGGCAGCGGCCCACAGTGAGGAACAGTGTGGAGCGGCGGTTGTGTTTTAAAACTACAAACCCCATCATGCTTTGGATAACTCATCATCCATCCTGTAAAGCAGTGCTGCGCCTCCTGCTGTTGCAAAACTCCCACTCACATCATGGCAGGACAACCTTCGGCTGTCAGGGCATGCTGGGTGTTGTAGTTTTACAACAGCTTTAAGCAAAGCAATGGTTGGGATGGATGATGTTACACTTACTTTTTTTGCACACAGTGAATGGGGCTTGGTTTTGTCTTAAACCATTCAGCCAATTCCAGTTTGCTTCAGGCAATGTGATTTATTACGTGACAGGCCAGAGTACAGTGCAGAGCTGTTGAGTGCTGGAGCACTCCGCATCTCATGGAAAAAGAATGATCGCAGCGGGTTTCACTCCTGACACCCGCTGGGATATGTCCCTAGCTACAGCCTACTACTACCCTCAACATGGCGCACACTCTGCTCCCTGATGGGAGCTGCAGCACCTGCATTAATAGATCGCAACAAGTGTCATATCTTACACCTGTTGTGATCTGTAAAAGTACTACCTCTCCCATCATGGAGCACAGTGTGCTCCATATTGGGAGTGGTTGTATCAATAATCACAGCTGATGTCACTCTAGACATCAGCTCCGATAATCCTATATAAAGTATACATGCAGCCGGCTGACCACTTTTCTAATATCCCTGCCGTATCTATCCTAATAATCTGATTTCCCATACAGTTGTGATTTTCTTGAACCCTCTTGGCAATCACATATTAGTGGGAAATATGAACATTACTAAATATATGGCAGTACAGGGGTACAGAGGATAGCGGCCAGCCTAGGGAGTATACTGGAGGATCGGCGTAGCAGACAAATGTGACAGCCGGGGCGATCTGACAGTGAGTGAAAGTGCTACTGCTCCTATCATAGAACAGCGTGTTCTATGATGGGAGTAGTAGGATTACCTTCCAAATATAATTCAAAATGTTAAAAAGTCCTAAATATACATATACCCTTTATTTAGCACATTATTACAAACATACATTTTTGGAACAACCTTTTTTTATGTACAATTTTTTAATGTTCCCCATTAAAGTGTATCTTAATAAACGCTACAGTTGACTTAAAATAAAATAAACAACAGTAAGCCAACAAGGCAATAAAAAACTCCATAAAAACGCCAAAACACAGTGAAAAAGTATTGCACTTTTTCTGGAGTTTTTTATGGTGTCTTAAGGCCACAAAAAAGGCTGGGCACAAACCTCCAGGGAGTTCTAGCCTTAGAAGATTGTCACTTCATCAATTTCATGAACTTACATGGATTACTTGCACTGAAGCATACGTCAACTGTCCCAAAACCTTCGATTTGTTCTTTGCTGCATGTTGCACCAACTTTTTCCTCTATTTCAGTGAGTTCCTCCTGACAGCTGGGGCCGCCGCCGGTTTGTCTTGCATATCGTGCTATGTTAACCATTTTGGCTTTAACTTTTTTTTTCAAGTCACTCAAGTCAATTTTTTTTTGAGCTCAGGAATGGTTCGCATCGAAACCCAGAGGAAATTTACTTTTTGCATAATGCAGGTCCAAGCAGCATTCCGGGTTATCATGGGTATTTTATCATTTTTCCTGGGAAATAGAATGCTATAATTTCCTATAACCTATAAAAGCAAATACCAAAAAAAGAAAACATAAAGGATTATTGGTTCTGATCAAATTTCATCACACTTTAACCCCTTAAGGACAATGGACGTACTCCTACGCCCCCGTTTCCGAGTCCTTAAGGACCGAGGACGTAGGAGTACGTCCTGTCCTTTCCCGGCCCCCTGCCGCTAGCCGGAGGGGAGCCGGTGCCCGATGCCTGCTGAAATCGTTCAGCAGGCATCGCGGCATATCGCCCAGGGGGGTCATTATGCCCCCCCATGTCGGCGATGGCCGCAGATCGCTGGACAATTCAGTCCAGCGATCTGCGGCGATTCCGGGTCAATCGGGTCTCCAGTGACCCGGTGACCCGGAATTACTGGCTGATCGGGGCCGTCAGAGACGGCCCCGAACAGCCAGAGCCTGCAGGGGTGAGGTGGCACTGGTGCCACCTCACGATCGCCCTGATTCGTCGGCCGGATTACCGGCCGACCAATCAGGGCGCCTGCTGCGGGTGTCACTCCCGCACCCGCTCCGCCCCTCTTCCGGAGAACGTGAGCGGGTGCGGGACGTGCACCCCTGGTGCTGGGGACCCCGATCCCCGGCGTTAATGTTGGGATCGGGGCCCCAGGAGCGACGACGGCGGCGGCAGCGGGACTGACCTGTGCGGCGATCAAGCAGCAGCAGGAGGTGAGTGACAGCCTCCTGCTGTTGCTTAGCAACAGCTCCCAGCATGCAAAAAGGGCATGCTGGGAGCTGTAGTTATGCAACAGGAGGAGGCAGACCACCACAACTCCCAGCATGCACTTATGGGCATGCTGGGACTTATGGTTTTGCAACAGCTGGAGGCACATTCTTTCTATGGAAAAATGTACCTTCAGCTGTTGTGTAACTACAACTCCCAGCTTGCACAAACAGCTTAAGTGCATGCTGGGAGTTGTAGTGGTGCATCTGGTGGTTGCATAACTACAACTCCCAGCATGCCCGTTGGCTGTCGGTGACTGCTGAGAGTTGTAGTTTTGCAACAGCTGAAGGCACACTGAGTTAAGTAGCAAACCAGTGTGTCTCCAGCTGTTGCATAACTACAATCCCCAGCATCCCCAGCCAAAGTAGTATGCCTCCCGCTGTTGCATAACTACAACACCCAGCATGCCCTTCCGCTGTCCGTACATGCTGGGGGTTGTAGCTTTTGCAACAGCTGAAGGCACACTGGTTGCAAAAGACTGAGTTTGTTGCCAAACTCGGTGTTTCACAACCTGTGTGTCTCCAGCTGTTGCAAAACTACAACTCCCAGCATGCACTGATAGACCGTACATGCTGGGAGTTGTAGTTTTGCAACAGCTGGATGTTCCCCCCCCCCCCCCCCCCCCCCAATGTGAATGTACAGGGTACACTCACATGGGCGGAGGATTACAGTAAGTATCCGGCTGCAAGTTTGAGCTGCAGCAAATTTTCTGCTGCAGCTCAAGCTGCCAGCGAGAAACTACTGTGAACCCCCCGCCCGTGCGACTGTACCCTAAAAACACTACACTAACACACAATAAAATAAAAAGTAAAAAAACACTACATATACACATACTCCTACAATAAAAATGAAAAACGTCTGGTACGCCACCGTTTCCAAAACGGAGCCTCCAGCTGTTGCAAAACTACAACTCCCAACATGCACTGATAGACCGTACATGCTGGGAGTTGTAGTTTTGCAACAGCTGGATGTTCCCCCCCCCCCCAATGTGAATGTACAGGGTACACTCACATGGGCGGAGGATTACAGTAAGTATCCGGCTGCAAGTTTGAGCTGAGGCAAATTTTCTGCCGCTGCTCAAACTGCCAGCGAGAAACTACTGTGAACCCCCCGCCCGTGCGACTGTACCCTAAAAACACTACACTACCACAAAAAATAAAATAAAAAGTAAAAAACACTACATATACACATACCCCTACACAGCCCCCCTCCCCTCCCCAATAAAAATGAAAAACGTCTGGTACGCCACTGTTTCCAAAACGGAGCCTCCAGCTGTTGCAAAACAACTACTCCCAGTATTGCCAGATAGCCACTGACTGTCCAGGCATGCTGGGACTTTTACAACAGCTGGAGGCACCCTATTTGGGAATCACTGGCGTAGAATACCCCTATGTCCACCCCTATGCAATCCCTAATTTAGGCCTCAAATGCGCATGGCGCTCTCACTTTGGAGCCCTGTCGTATTTCAAGGCAACAGTTTAGGGTCACATATGGGGTATCGCCGTACTCGGGAGAAATTGTGTTACAAATTATGGGGGGTATTTTCTGCTATTACCCTTTTTAAAAATCTAAAATTTTTGGGAAACCAACATTTTAGGTAAAAATTTTTTTTTTTTTTTTTACATATGCAAAAGTTGTGAATCACCTGTGGGGTATTAAGGTTCACATTACCCCTTGTTACGTTCCCCGAAGGGTCTAGTTTCCAAAATGGTATGCCATGTGTTTTTTTTTTTGCTGTCCTGGCACCATAGGGGCTTCCTAAATGCGGCATGCCCCCAGAGCAAAATTTGCTTTCAAAAAGCCAAATGTGACTCCTTCTCTTCTGAGACCTGTAGTGCGCCAGCAGAGCACTTCTCACCCCCATATGGGGTGTTTTCTGAAGCGGGAGAAATTGGGCTTCAAATTTTGGGGGGTATTTTCTGCTATTACCCTTTTTAAAAATGTAAAAATTTTGGGAAACCAAGCATTTTAGGTAAGAATTTTTTTTTTTTTTAACAGATGCAAAAGTCGTGAAACACCTGTAGGGTATTAAGGTTCACATTACCCCTTGTTACGTTCCCCGAGGGGTCTGGTTTCCAAAATGGTATGCCATGTGGGTTTTTTTTGCGGTTCTGGCACCATAGGGGCTTCCTAAATGCGGCATGCCCCCAGAGCAAAATTTGCTTTCAAAAAGCCAAATGTGACTCCTTCTCTTCTGAGACCTGTAGTGCGCCAGCAGAGCACTTTTCACCCCCATATGGGGTGTTTTCTGAATCGGGAGAAATTGGGCTTCAAATTTTGGGGGCTATTTTCTGCTATTATCCTTTTTAAAAATGTAACATTTTTGGGAAACCAAGCATTTTAGGTAAAACATTTTTTTTTATTTTTTACATATGCAAAAGTCGTGAATCACCTGTGGGGTATTAAGGTTCACTTTACCCCTTGTTATGTTCCCCGAGGGGTCTAGTTTCCAAAATGGTATGCCATGTGTTTTTTTTTTTGCTGTCCTGGCACCATAGGGGCTTCCTAAAGGTGACATGCCCCCCAAAAACCATTTGTCGCTCCTTCCCTTCTGAGCCCTCTACTGCGCCCGCTGAACAATTAACATAGACATATGAGGTATGTGCTTACTCGAGAGAAATTGGGCTACAAATACAAGTAAAAATTTTCTCCTTTTTACCCCTTGCAAAAATTCAAAAATTGGGTTTACAAGAACATGCGAGTGTAAAAAATGAAGATTGTGAATTTTCTCCTTCACTTTTCTGCTATTCCTGTGAAACACCTAAAGGGTTAATACACTTATTGAATGTCATTTTGAATACTTTGGGGGGTGTAGTTTTTATAATGGGGTAATTTATGGGGTATTTCTAATATGAAGACCCTTCAAATCCACTTCAAACCTGAACTGGTCCATGAAAAATAGGGAGTTTGAAAATTTTGTGAAAAATTTCCAAATTGCTGCTGAACTTTGAAGCCCTCTGGTGTCTTCCAAAAGTAAATACTCATAAATTTTATGATGCAAACATAAAGTAGACATATTGTATATGTGAACCCAAAAATGTTTTATTTTGAATATCCATTTTCTTTACAATCAGAGAGCTTCAAAGTTAGAAAAATGCAAAATTTTCATTTTTTTCATCAAATTTTGGGATTTTTCACCAAGAAAGGATGCAAGTTACCATAAAATTTTACCACTAAGTTAAAGTAGAATATGTCACGAAAAAACAATCTCGGAATCAGAATGATAACTAAAAGCATTCCAGAGTTATTAATGTTTAAAGTGACAGTGGTCAGAATTGCAAAAAACGCTCTGGTCCTTAAGGTGTAAAATGGCCTGGTCCTTAAGGGGTTAAACATTTCCTCTAAGGCTAACTAATTGGATGTGATGGTACCTTTGACTAAGGCTTTGATTTAAATTAATTATAATCTCCCCCGCCGCTCCTCACTGCCACTCACCCCCGCCGTTACTCATTGTCACTCTTCCCGCCGCTCCTCACTGATACTCACCCCCGCTGCTCATCACTGCCACTCACCCCCGCCATTACTCATTGCCACACTCCCCCGCCGCTCCTCACTGCCACTCACCCCCGCCGATCCTCACTGCCACTCACCCCCGCCATTACTCATTGCCACACTCCCCCGCTGCTCCTCACTGCCACTCAACCCCGCCGATCCTCACTGCCACTCACCCCTGCTGCTCCTCACTGCCACTCGCCCACGCTGCTCCTCAATGCTCCTCACTGTAGTCCGCTGACTCGCCCCAGCACACTCCAAGACCCCCCAGCCTCCTTACTGGCAGCCCCCGGCGGGGTGCGAGCAGTAACGGCTATCCGGCTACTGGAGGGTGCAGTGACTAGGGGGAGGGCCTCAGTGATTAGGAGGGCAGAGGGATGGGGGGGGGTTGGCAAACTTCAAGCCCCATCATGCTTTGAAGGTGACATCATCCATGAAAAGCAGTGCTGCGCCTCCAGCTGTTGCAAAACGACAACTCCCATACAACACCCCCCCCCCCCCCACCACACAAGACAAAAGAATGGCTTGAATCTACGGAGGAAGCCTGCAAGTGTGACCGAACAGGTAAGCTCCAGAAAGTTAGAATAGTGTGTGCTTGAGGGCTCTAGAATGCTAGGTGTGCGTGAATGTGTTCTACATTGTTGCCACTTCAAAGTGCCACCAGTTGGTAGGGAAAGTGCAACTCCCAGCATGGCGGGACTGCATTCTGCTATCCTGCCATGCTGTGATTTGTAGTTGTGCAAGAGCTGAAGACAACCTGGGTCGGTGAAAGTGCTCGAGCCTTTTTTCTCCATCAAGGTGCCTCCAGCTGTTGCTAAACTCAAAATCCCAGCATGGCCGCCAATCCTTTGGCAACCCGGGCATGCTTGTAATGCAAGTTTGCCAACAGCTAAAGAGCCCCTGGTTAGGGGAAGTTTCTTAAGAATTTTTTGACTGAAATGTGCCTACAGCTGTTTCCAAACTACTGAGCAACCAGAATGATGTCATGGTCTTTGGCTAGCTTGGGAAGCTGGCATCTTCAGTTTTGCACCAGCTTAGGAGCCCCAATGGTTGGGGAAAGTGCTCTCGAGATTTATATTAACAATCAAAGTGCCTACTGCTGTTGCATTACTTCTTCTCCCAGCATGCCCGGACAGCCTTGGCCTATCCTTTCCAGCATGGAGTTCTAGAATTGCCCCAGCTTAAGAGCCAAAGGGTAGAGGAAGGTGCTCTTGAGCATGCCATCCTAGACATAGTGCCACTAGCTGTTGCTAAACTCCAAAGCTCAACATGCCCGCGTTGCCTTTGGTTATTCAGGCCTGCTGGGATTTGTATTTTGAGTCCAGATGAATAGTCCCTTGGTTGGGATAAGTGCTCAAGTCCTAATTTCAACACCCATCACGCCAGGACAGCCTTGGTCTTTCCAGGCAAGCGTGGAGGTCTTTTTTTACACCATCAGAACAGCCGCATGGTAGGGTATGGTGATATATATTCTTGGGCAAGCAGGGAGGCTAGAGCTATTGCAAGCTTAAATTTCCCAGGGCGCTTGGTGTTCATTTGCCTATGCGGCCCTGCTGGGAGTTGTAATGTTGCAACAACTTAAGAACACAAGGTCATGGGGTATTGCTCTCGAGCATGGTTTCCCAATCCGCGTTCCTATAGCTGTTGCCAAACTCCAACTCCCAGCATGCCCGTCCAGCCTTTGATTCAATGGGCATGCTGGGAGATGAAGTTTGGCAACCAATGAAGAGCACCAGGGTAGGTTGTAGGGCTCTAGAGAATTGTTCCACAATCTGAGGGCCTCCATTGGTTGGCAAACTTAATGTACTAGCATGCTTGACCAGCCCTTGGATATGCATGCATGTTTGGAGGTGATTTTTTGCTCTAGCTTAATAGCAGCAGTGTAGGGGAAAGTGCTCTACAGTGTTTAGCAACCTGGGTGCCTCCAGCTGTGGCCAAACTACAACTCACAGCATGCTTTGTAAGGCTTTGTCGTTTTTGACATGCTAGGAGTCGTAGTTTAGCTACAGGTGTAGAGCCCCTGGGTTGGGGAAGGTGTGTTTTTTTTTTTTTGGCAAATTAAGGGTGCCTGCAGCTGTTTCAAATTGACAGCTCGCACCATGACCAGAGTGCCTTTGGCTATCCGGGCTTGCTTAAGTTTGTAGCTTGGCCCCACCTGATGAGCCCCAGGGTCATGTGAAGTGCTCTCGAGCATTGTTAACCAATCAGAGTGCCTCCTGCTGTTGCCAAACTACTACTCCCAGCATGCCATGACTGCCTGAGGCTATTCAGGCATGCTTGGAGGTGTACTTTAGCAATAGCTGAAGAGCCACAGGGTTGATTAAGTTGCTCTACAGCCAGTGGTCTCCTATCCCCTGGTCAGCACCCTAGGGGTATGCCGCAGAGTTAGAGGGGGTATGCCAGGGTGCTGACAAATACTGCCATGCATTGGGCAGTCTTTGTTAGAACACGGCCGCAGCAACAAACATGTGTAGAGTACCGCCGTGGTAGTGGCGCACCCTTGCTATACTATTGAGGACTTCCCTGTGTCACGAAATATGTTTTCGGGGCACAAGGATGTCCCATTACCTTACTGCGGCCCCGCATTTATTTATTTTTTTAAAAGCCGGGGCCGGCGGGAGCTTACGCTCGCGTAGGGACGTCACTGACGTTACGTGCGTGCGACAATCGCAAACAGGAGTGTCTCATCCAAGCAGGAAGACAGGAGGATGCGCGCTGCCTGCCAGGTAAGTGACCAGCGGCGCATCATCTTACCTGCTCCATTCCTCCGGGCACGGGACTGCTGCTGTGGTCCATGGGCAATAGCAGCAGATTGTGACCCCGGGCCGGATGATCAGTGCTTGGAAAATTGTGTGGGGGAGAACAGACATACAGCCTCCAGCCATACACTGTGTGTCTGTAGGGGCCACTGTCAGACTAATTGGGGGGGGGGGGGGGGGGGGGGGGGGGGCGCGTTTGTCTACTAGTGTGGGTGAACTAGACAGGCAGCTATTACGGGAGAACTATATTGCCAACTAAGGGGGCTGAACTATACTGCCTATTATTTTGTGGGAACTATACTGCCAACTATTGTGGGGGAAGTGTCCTGGCAAATATTGTATGTGAACCATAATGCGTAATATTTGCGTGGAACTATACTGCCAACTCTTTTGGGTGAACTATTTTGCAAACTATTGTGGGGGATCTTTTCTGCCAAGTAATGTGGGTGAACTATACTATAAAATATTGTGTGGGAAGTAGACTGTCTACTATTAAGTGTGAAATATACTGCCTACTATTGTGGGTGAAATATACTACCAACTGTTGTGGGTGAGCTTGACTGCCTACTATTTTTGGAGAGCTGTACTGACTACTATTGTGAGTGAAGCATACTGGCAACTATTGTGGGGTAACTATACTGGCAAGCATTGTGGGGGAATATACTGTCAATTATTGTGGGGGTAAATTCAGCCAAATATTGTGTGGTATTATACTGTCAAGTCTGGTTGGGGAATATACTGCCAACTATTGTGGGGGAGCCAGACTAATAACTATTGCAGGGGGATATACAGCAAACTATTGTAGGTGAAGAATCCTGCCAAATATTGTGTGGCAACTATACTGTCAACTATTTTTGGGTAAACTATACTACCCACTCTTGGTGGATGAACAAGAATAGCAACTATTGTGGGGGATCTAGACTAGCAACTATTGTATGTGAAAAAATACTACCAACTATTGAGGGGGAGCTATACTACCAACTATTGTGGGTAATTTTGGGGCCCAAATATTGTGGGTGAAAATGCTGCCAAATATTGGGGGTATAGTATACTATTAAGTAATGTAGGGCATCAAGACTACTAACTATTGTGGGGGAATATTCTGCAAACTATTGTGGGGGAACTATCCTGCCAACTATTGTGGGGGAACTATACTGCCAAGTATTGTAGGGGATCTACACTACCAACTATTGTGTGCGAAAATACTGCAAACTATTGTTGGGTAAGTATACTGCCAACTATTGTGGGTGTAGTATACAGGCATTTTTTTTTTTTTTTAATGAAGTTTACTTCCAACTCTTGTGGAGGAACTATACTGCTAACTATTGTGTGTGAACTATACTGCAAACTATGTTGGTGGAAAATACTGCCTAATATTGGGGGGGAACTATGCTGCCTAGTATTATGGGGGTCACTAGACTGCAAACTATTATGTGAGAACTATACTGATAACTCTTGTTGGGGAACTATCCTGGCAACTATAGTTGTTGAACTATACTGCCTACTAATGTGGGTGAACCTAATGCCAACTCTTGTTGGGGGAATTTCTCTAATAGGTAAGCACACATCATCATGAAATTCGTTATTTAGAGGGATTATTTGGTCCGCTGGTACTCTTTGCGTGCCAAAATTCACTCAAGGTGTACCTGCAGACATGCTCTCAACCTCAGGGACTACAGTTCTTCCAAATTTTGATAACCACTGCTGGAGAGCATTGTGTGCTAAACTGAGTGCCTCGAGCTGTTGGCAAACTGCAACGGCCAGCATGCCAGTCTAGCCTTTGGCTATCCATGCATGCTGGGAGTTGTAGTTGGGCAACAGTTCAAGAGTCCCAGGGTAGGGGGAAGGGCTCTTGAGCATAGATTTGCAATCAGAGTGCCTCCAGCTGTTGTTTACCTTCAACTCCCAGCCTGTCCGGACAGCCTTGGTCTATGCACGGCTAATGGGCGGTGTAGTTTTGCACCATCTGAAGAGCCGCAGGTTGAGGAAAGGTGCACTACATTTTTTCACAATCATGGTGCCTCTAGCTGTTGCAAAACTACAACGCCCAGCATGCCTTGTCCGTCATTGTCTATCCGGTCATGCTGGGAGTTGTAGTTTGCCATCAGCTGAAGAACACCCTGAGTAGGTGAATGTGGTCTACCTGATCTAAAAAATTTGGGTTCCTCCAGCTGTGGCAAAAATAAAGCTAGAAGCATGTCCGGAGTGCCTTTGGCTATCTGGGCATGCAAGAGTTTGTAGTTTGGTACCAGCTGAGGAGCAACAGGATAGAGTAAAGTGCTCAAGAGTATAGTTTCCCATTCCAAGTGCCTCTGGCTGTTGCAAAACGACTACTCCCAGCCTGCCCGAGCAGCATGAGGCTATCTAGGCATGCTTGGCGTTGTACTGTAGCAATAGCTGAAGAGCCACAGGGTAGAGAAAGGTGCTCAAGAGCATTGTTGGCCAATTAGAGTGCCTCCAGCTACTACAGTACTATAACTCCCAGCATGCCCTTACAGCGTTTGGCTATCCGGACAGGCTAGGAGTTGTAGTTTTGCAACAGCTGAAGAGCCTCTGGGTTGGAGAAAGTGCTCTACATTGTCTCCCAATCAGAGTGCCTCCTGCTGATGCCAAACTACTACTCCCAAAAAAATCACAAAAAAAAAAACTATGTAAGCAAACATTGATAAATGTCCATCAATATTTACAAATATTAAGTTACTAAGGGGTGACTAGGGGTTAATTAGGGAAGCGAACCCGACAGACCTAGGGACTTTGGGGACTAATAAACAAGGCACAGTATGAAATACGGTGTATGGACACCACACTAACGTCCCTAACTTAAACGAATTTCATGAAAAATTTGATTTGCAACGAATACGAATATCGCCGCGATTCTATCGCACGAATCGCTTCATTAAACTCCATTTTACAGCGTTCCAGGCTATTGGAGACCTAAGATGGCAGATCCACATGTGAGTACATGGGGCAGGGGATTATGGGAGGGGGAAAACAGCGGCGGGAATAAAGGTAGGCGGGCTGACCCTGAACCACATGTGAGATGCAGCCTATCAGTGTTCACTGACCCCTGTGATGTCACAGCCCCTATATAATCGGCGGCCATCTTGCCTCTCCATTTCATCTATGCAGTCAGATGGAGAGGACGGGACTGTGTGTGTGTGAATAGCTCATACCACAGCGTTACACTGCAACTGCTAGTCACATCAGCATTAGGGAAAGGCAGGAGTGCAGAGTGCTGTGCTGTTACACTGAGAAGGATCATTGATTGCTAAACCTCCTATTCACGTTATTGAGCATTGCAGCAGAGAGGGGCAGATAGCTGTCAGCTGCCTCATACAGATCTCCAAGCTGCCTGAACTTTCTGAAGCATCTTATCTCCTCATTTTTCAGCCCAATTGAGTTTATTTTTATTTTCTTCACAAATCTTCTGCTGCTCAGAATTGTGTGACAGAGTGCAATTTAGGGTTTAATCCCTGGATTTTTTTTTGTGTGGTGCTGCACTGTTGGGTCCTGCTGCTGTTCAGAAATAAGTCATATTAGTGTGGACTTTAGTGCCTTTTTACCATTTTTCACCTGTTACTCTGTCTCTGTGCTAAATTCAGTGTTATACCACACGTTATACATCTGCCGGTGTATTAAAGAAAAAAAAGCTTTTCCTGAGTACAAATACGCTTAACAGTGGCCTTATCATTGCAAAGGGCCTACATACAAGCAAATAGTGTACCATATACTACCTTTTTTTCTGTCTCTGTGCTAAATTCAGTGTTATACCACACAATAAACACCTGCTGGTGTATTAAAGAAAAAAAAGCTTTTCCTGAGTACAAATACGCTTAACAGTGGCCTTATCATTGCAAAGGGCCTAAATACAAGCAAATAGCGTACCATATACCACCTTTTTTTCTGTCTCTGTGCTAAATTCAGTGTTATACCACATGTTATACACCTGCCGGTGTATTAAAGAAAAAAAAAGTTTTTCCTGCGTACAAATTCGCTTAACAGTGCGCTCATCATTGCAAATTCCACACATTAGTATACACCGGCTGGTGTATACAACAAAAAAAAGTTTTTTTCTGCGTATTAATACGCTTAACAGTGCGCTCATCATTGCAAAGGGCATACATAAAACCAAGTAGTGTACTATTTACTACCTGTTATTCTGTCTCTGTGCTAAATTCAGTGCTATTCCACACATTAGTATACACCTGCTGGTGTATTTAAAAAAAAATGTGTTTTTTCTGCGTAGAAATACGCATACCAGTGCGCTCATCATTGCAAGGGGCATACATACAACAAAGGAGTGTACTATTTAGTAACTGTTATTCTGTCTAGGGCCTATAAACTTTGAAAGGACAGCCGTAAGTAATCACCTGCTGCTGTTCTATACCCTCATAAACGCACTAAGTATGTTAGGCAGGGAAGTGCCAGTACGTGCACAGAGAAGGGGCAGAGGCCTACATACGTCAGGCAGAGTTGGCAGCAGACTTGGGGCGAGTGGCAGCAGGAGTCGCAGCAATAGGCCTGTGCTCCCGTTAACACCCAGCGGTTGTGTCGTCGACCCATCTCTCCTCGTCAATTGGTTTGCACACTCATCCCCATCATCACAAGCGACATCTGACAACCCCAGTCAAGAGTCGGTGGGTTCCTCAGACACAACCCTCAGTTGGCATGGCCCGGGAGCAGTCCCCGTAATCCCATTGCCTTTGTCCTATGTTGTTCCCTCTCCCAAAGAAGTATCTCATGCTTTGGGTTCAGCTCCACTATTTAGTGAGGACGATGTAATAGAGGACAGTCAGCAGCTAATGGGCAGCCAAGAATGTGAGGAGACATGCGTCGCTTGCTCCGCAAGGCGGGCAAGTAGTGATGCGGAGAGTGACGTGGGAGGCGGTGTTTCAATTGTTCAGGGTCCTGAGGCAGACACTGTTGTGGAACACGAGGAGGACATCAGTGACGTGCACACATTTTTTGATGATGATGAAGCCGATCGCAATTGGGAGCTGGGTGCAGAAGCCGGGACGCCAATAGCAGTGAAATAGTGCGGACTGCGGTTGGGAAAATCAGCTACTCTGCGGTGTGGTTGTTCTTCATAAAGAATCCGGAGGACCTTAGCGTAGTCACATGCAAAATCTGTCGGCAGAAAGTGAAGCGTGGCCAGGCTCCCAATCTCGGCACCAGGGCCCTGCGTCAACACATGATTCGCTACCATAAAGCGGCCTGGGATAACCGTGGCTCCGATGTAGTGGTCCAGCCTGCCGCATCACCCAGTGGCCGTCCGCTCCCTCCGTCATCAAGCCAAGGCTCCACCACCTCAGCCGAAGGGAGCATTGTGTCAAACCCTCCTCCTTGCGCTCCTGCTTCTTCCGCTCGTAGTCAGCCATTCCGCCAACAATCGATCGGCGAAGCCATGTCCAAGAGACAACAGTATGCGCCCACTCATCCAACGGCGCAGAAGTTGAATGTGCTCCTGTCCAAGTTGCTGGTGTTGCAATCCCTCCCTTTCCAACTGGTGGACTCTGCAGCTTTCAGGGAATTGATGGCTTGTGCCGAGCCGAGGCGGAGAGTCCCAAGCCATCATTTCTTTGCGAAGAAGGCACTACCAGCCCTGCATAAGTTTGTACAAGAGAAGGTGGGCCAGTCCTGGAGCCTGTCGGTGTGTTCAAAAGTGCACGACAGCGCCGACGTGTGGAGCTGTAACTACGGGCAGGGACAATACATGTCTTTTACGGCCCACTGGGTAAATGTTGTTCCTGCACAGCCACAACAGCAACTTGGACAGGTCACACCGCTTCCTCCTCCACGCTCTCGCTCCCAGGCAGTTGGTCCTTTTACAGTGTTCGCCTCCTCCTCCTCCTCCCCCATGTCCTCGGCCTCCACTTCACATCCAAATCTCAGTGGCCCTTCATCGTACCACGTGTGTAGGGCACAGCGGTGTAAAGCCGTCCTTCACATGGTTTGCCTTGGCAAACAGAGTCACACAGGGGAGGAACTGCTGAAGTTCATTAGGGAAGAAATCCGAGTATGGCTTACTCCACGAAATCTGGAAATGGGAACCATGGTGAGCGACAATGGGAAGAACATTGTGGCCACACTGCGACAAGGAAGTGTGAACCATTCGCCCTGCATGGCACACGTGTTGAATCTGGTTGTCAAGAAGTTCATCAAGTCTTCACCCCATTTGCAAGACGTCATGACAATGGCAAGGAAACTGTACATGCACTTCAGCCACTCGTACACCGCCAAGCACACTTTGCTTGAGCTGCAGAGTCAGAATGGTATCCCACAACATAGTCTCATTTGTGACGTTGCCACACGTTGGAATTCCACCCTGCATATGTTGGACACACAATACGAACAAAGAAAAGCCATCACGGATTTTTTGATGATACAAGCAGATAGGAGTACTCCCCTGTGTAACTTCAATGTGAACGAGTGGCAGCTCATACGTGACACCTGCCGTTTGCTGAGGCCCTTTGAGGAAGCCACATTTTTTGTTCGTCGCTCGAATTACGCCATGAACGACGTAATTCCACTCCTACATTTACTCCAAAAAATGATTGAAAACATGGCTGGTCACGGCAATGGAGACGTTGCGCCTACATCAGAAGGCTACATGAGTCCTGTGGGGGATGAACTGGAGGAGGATGATGAGGGGCAGAGCGGAGCATAGTTTACGGTGGATGAGATGGTCGGTGTTTCTGGTCATTGGACAGGAGAGGAGGAGCAGGAGCAGCCAGAGGAGCTGGAGGGTTATTACGAGGGAGGCGAGACAGAGGACCCAGACACACCGTGGCAGTATGCAGTGGAGATGGAGGCAGGTAGTCCCAGCGAGTCACTGTCACAAATGGCACGATGCATGCTGAGTTACTTGCGTAGTGACCCCCAAATTGTCAAAATTCGTCAGTGCCATGACTTCTGGATCTCCACCTTATTAGACCCTCGCTACCTGCCCAGAATGGGGGCCTTTTTTACACCCACTGAGAGGGAAGACAAACTGACCTACTTCAGGGAGCTACTACGTATTCGGTTGGCCGATGCCTATCGGCCACATGGTCCATCCACTCACAGGTCTGACTCGGTGGCCCTCTGCGCTCACCTTCCACTGCCACGGCTGCTGGGGAGGGGAGGGGTGGCAGGAGCAGTACCGGCTCAATCAGCAGCAGCCTGAGTCTACAGTCGCTGATGAGTAGCTTCCTTCAGCCGCATAGTGAAGCTACTCATCAGCAGCAGGTGGACATGGAGCAGGACCTGAACCAGCAGGTGGTGGCTTACCTCGACATGACCCTGGCAACAACCGTTGAAGATCCGCTGGACTTCTGGGCAGCCAAACTCGATTTATGGCTGCAACTAGCGGAGTTTGCCCTGGAAAAGCTGTCCTGCCCGACCAGTAGTGAGCCATCAGAGCGGGTGTTTAGTGCGGCCGGGGCCATAGTCACCCCAAGGCGAACTCATCTGTCCACTAAAAATGTGGAGAGACTGACGTTTGTCAAGATGAATCAGGGATGGATCAGCCAGGATTTCCAGCCACCAATGACAGATGGGTCTGAGTAGATTGACCATGCTCCTACAACAAAATTTTCTCTATTGTGGTTGGTTATGAAACCCTCTGGGGCAGACCTGGGCATTTTATGGCCCGCTTGCCACATACGGCCCTTTGATTGGCTCTGACCGGCCCGTGCTGATTGGGGGACAACTATGCTCCTAATCTGGGGGACATCTATGCTGCCTAATCTGGGGGACAACTATGCTCCTTATCTGGGGGACAACTATGCTCCTAATCTGGGGGACAACTAAACTCCTAATCTGATGGACATCTATGCTGCCTAATCTGGGGGACAAGTTTGCTCCTAATCTGGTGGACATCTATGCTGCCTACTCTGGGGGACAAGTATGCTCCTAATGTGGAGGACATCTATGCTGCCTAATCTGGGTGACATCTATGCTGCCTAATCTGGGGGACATCTATGCTGCCTAATCTGGGGGACATCTATGCTGCCTAATCTGGGGGACATCTATGCTGCCTACTCTGGGGGACAAGTATGCTCCTAATCTGGGGGACATCTATGCTGCCTAATCCAGGGGACATCTATGCTGCCTAATCCGGGGGACATCTATGCTGTCTACTCTGGGGGACAACTATGCTCCTAATCTGGGGGACATCTATGCTGCTTGATCTGGGGGACAACTATGCTCCTAATCTGGGGGACAGCTATGCTCCTAATCTGGGGGACATCTATGCTGCCTACTCTGGGGGACAACTATGCTCCTAATCTGGGGGACATCTATGCTGCCTAATCTGGGGGCAACTATGCTCCTAATCTGGGGGACATCTATGCTGCCTAATCTGGGGGTCAACTATGCTCCTAATCTGCGGGACATCTATGCTGCCTAATCTGGGGGACAACTATGCTCCTAATCTGGGGGACATCTATGCTGCCTACTCTGGGGGACAACTATGCTCCTAATCTGGGGGACATCTATGCTGCCTAATCTGGGGGACAACTATGCTCTTAATCTGACTGACATCTATGCTGCCTAATCTGGGGGACATCTATGCTGCCTAATCTGGGGGACAACTATGCTCTTAATATGGTGAAAACTGATGGTTCTGGCCTTGAGCCTATAATCTTTTGAAGTTTAGCAGTAGCTAAATACATGCTTAATGCAAATGTCAACAATGATCATTAAATTCTCGGCGCTCTGCCAGGGCCTTCTCCTACCCCGCCTGGGCCGATCCGAGGACCTCACTAACCAACTCACTAACTAATCCAATCGCTTATAGCGATGGGCGGTCTGTACAAATGGCAGGGACTTAATCAACGCCAGTTTATGACCCTCACTTACTGGTAATTCCTCGTTTGAAGGTTAAATAATAGCAATCCCAGATCCCTATCACGAACTGGTTTCAGCATGCAACACGCACCTGTCCTTGAAAGATAGAGACACGCTAATTCATTCAGTGGAGCGCTAGTGCAGCCCAGGACATCTGAGGCCATAACACACCTGTTATTGCTCGATCTCGCAATTGATCGGGCAAGGTAAGGGGTTATTAAAGCCTCTTGGGTACTGCTGAGGCCTAGTCCTGACTGCTCCTGGTTCAATGTATGGGGTAATTAAACACTCTTGGGTAGTGTTATTGTTAAATTTACTGATAATTTTATCAGTAATAAAATAGAAATTTGCAGAATGTTAACCGTTACACAACGGAATGCTTGTTGCGTGTGATTTTTTAATGAAAAAAAAATATATGGAGAGGGATTAACTCTGCTTAATCATTTTTGGCGAATAGAATCCTTTTGGGATCTGATCTTTTGGAGACAGATGCGCTTACACACATGTAATAATTTTGTTAACCAAGTTTCAAACATCGTGTGGTTTATTATTTTTGCGAAGAATGTCTTTTGGTGGTCCACCGTCCTGCATTATAGAGTCTTCTGAACTGCTGTATATGTGCTTGTTTTTAAAAAAAAACAGGTATTTTGTCAGGCAATTTCAATAACATTTTGCATTTTTTTGCGGTGGATTGTGAAGCCCGGGTGTGTACTCGTGCATCAGCCAACTCCAGGTTGTGTCTTTCAGGCAATCTATGGGTTCCTGATGCCGCAGAGGTGGGGCCTGGGTCTGGGAATTTAAAATTTTTGGATTGCGGGTGCTACCAAAAAAGATTAACACACCCTAATCCTTTCCGTGGAGCGCGCCTGCGGCCCCGGACATCTGAGGGCATAACACACCTGTTATTGCTCGATCTCAGGAGAAGGGGGGTTCATCATCGGGAGAAGAGAGTTGCAGGTTGCCCTTGAGTCAGCAAGGCGGTAGCACAGTTGGCAGTCAGCGTGGTGTGGCAGTAGTGGAAATTTTGGAGCCAAACGTGCCCGGGGGAGACCACCTGCTTCGCGGCAGCTTACCTTTCCGGGAGTTAGCAGGTTACCAGCACCGGTCGATGAAAGATAGAAACACACTAATCCGTTCAGTGGAGCGCGCCTGCGGCCCCGGAAATCTGAGGGCATAACACACCCCGTATTGCTCGATCTCGCAATTGATCGTGCAAAGGTAGGGGGTTATTAAAGCCTCTTGGGTACTGCTGAGGCCTACTCCTGACTGCTCCTGGTGTAATGTATGGGGTAATTAAACACACTTGGGTAGTGTTTTTTATTTTTTTATTTACTGATAATTTTATCGTTAATAAAATTGAATTTTCCAGAATGCTAATCATTACACAACGGAACGCTTGTTGCGTGTGATTTTTTTATGATCTTTTGGAGACAGATGCGCTTACACACATATTGACTTAGTTTTTGTAAAAAAAATTCAAACATGGTGTGGTTTATTATTTTTTAGAAGAATGTCTTTGGGTGGTCCACCGTCCTGCATTATAGAGTCTTGTGAACTGTTGGATATGCGTTTGTTCTTACACAAAGGTATTTCTTTAAAACATTTCTAAAATGTTGTTGTTTTTTGGAGGGGATTGTGAAGCCCGGGTGTGTACTGGTGCATCAGCCAACTCCAGGCTGTGTCCTTCAGGCAATATTTGGGTTCCTGATGCCGCAGAGGTGGGGCCTGGGTCTGGAAATGTCTAATTTTTGGATAGCGGGTGCTACCTATGAGAAATCTTTGTGAAAAATTTCATATATTGTGTTGTTGTTGTTTTTTTTTTTGGGGGGGGGGGGGGGGGATTGTGAAGCCCTGGTGTGTAGTGTACTAGTGCATCAGCCAACTCCACGCTGCGCCATTCAGCCACTAAATGGTCTCCTCTTGCTGCCAACATGTCCACGCTGTGTCATTCAGCCACTTTATGGTGTCCTCATGCTGCCAACACCTCCACGCTGTGTCATTCAGCCACTATATGGTGTCCTCATGCTGCCAACACCTCCACGCTGTGCCATTCAGCCACTATATGGTGTCCGCATGCTGCCAACACCTCCACGCTGTGCCATTCAGCCACTATACGGTGTCCTCATGCTTCAGCCTCATCCAAGCTGTGTCATTCAGCCACTATTTGGTGTCCTCATGCTGCCAACACCTCCACGCTGTGCCATTCAGCCACTATATGGTGTCCTCATGCTGCCAACACCTCCACGCTATGTCATTCAGTCACTATATGGTCTCCTGACACTGATGCCACCACCAGGCTCTGTCATTGTGCTGCTGTGCGGCAGTGATTCTAAGAGCGATGCCGGTAATCTGCATGCTATTCTGAATAACAGTATTATTTCACTACCCCAGCACACTCCATATGCGTTTTAGGACACAGCAAAGTGTTCTATACTCCTATAGAGGCTGTATGTAGGCTAGAAATAGCCTTTTTTTAATATTGAATCGCCGCAAACAAATTTGGATCGAAACAAACTTTTCGGGAAAATTCAGCGAATCAGCCGAATAAAATTTTTGAAAAGTTCGCTCATCTCTAGCTCTGATGTGCTCTGTTTCCTCCAGGTCTCGCCAGGAGTTTGGGGGGTTTAGAGCTGAGGTATATTTGTGCCTCGGGAAGTGGTGACCCTGAGGTGCCTAAACTCACTGGATGGATTCCCCACTGAGTCAAAGCACTGCACCATTAACTCTTCACCTTTGGCACTCAGGTTGAAGCCATTTTTATAGAGCCAGCCGGATGACCGGGCAGTATATCTGCACTCATCCACTTATTTATTTTGTTTTGTTTGTCACTGTGCCACTTTTACGTGTTTGTTTGTACACCGAATTTGTCATGATGTGGTAGGCCTTCTGGGTGTCCCTCTTTGCGGTCTAGGGGAGGTGTGTGGGACCATTTGGTTCCTCACATCCCTGCAACCCCTGGGCATCTTGGTTTCGGTCGAGATGCCATCCATCAATATTTAGCTCCTTAACTGATGCCCTGGTTAACGCCTAGGTTGAAGCCAGGTGCATTTGTGGCCCCTTAGTAGCTTCAGCGAAAAAGGGGCATTGAACCTGGATCCCGGAGGTGAAGGGTAGGTTTGTTGGGGGGCCTTTCTCCTTTTGGAGAAGATCTTAGCGATAGACCACATCCTTTGTGCACATTTTTTAGTGTAACACCTTTGCACTTTTTCTTGCACTTTGGGTGGTAGAGAGCACTTGCCACGGCTCTTAAAAAACTGCTTGACCTAGCCCTCGCTTCTCGGCCTTTTGGCTAAGATTAAGTAGTCCCCTGGTAGGAATTAATGGCTACATGGAGGAGCAGGTGTACTGGGGCATTCCGGGGCAGGTGCCATGAAACCAGCTCAATGGCTGCCCTGATGTGACCTGTTCTCTCCGGGGCTCGACATGAGGCTGGGAGGGTCTAGAGCCGAGGTACTTTTGTGCCTCGGGGAGTGGTGACCCTGAGGTGCTGATACTCACTGAGTGAACGCACTGCACCACACACTCTTCACCTTTGGCACTCACCCATGGTATCCCGGCCTTCTGGCTAGGATCAGGGAATTTTTTATAGACCCGGCCAGATGACTGGGCATTATATCTGCACTCATCCACTTATTTATTTATTTTGTTTGTCACTGTGCCACTTTTACATGTTGTTTTTGTACACAGGATTCGTCAGGGTGTGGTAGCCCTTCTGGGTGTTCCTCCTGGTGGTCTAGGGGAGGTGTGTGTGGCCATCAGGTTCCTCACCTCCCTGCACCCCCCCAGGCATTTTGGCTTCAATCGAGATTCCACCGGTATACGGCTCCTTGGCCTATACCTTGGTTAAGGCCTAGGTTGAAGCCAGGGGCATTTGTGGCCCTTTAGTAGCTTTGGCGAAAAAGGACATCAAACCTGGATACTTGCAGGTGCCTTTTGGCTCGGAGTTGAAGGTTAGGTTTGTTGGGGGCCTCACTCTTGTTGGAGAAGGGTTTAGCGATATACCGCATCCTTTGTGCACCTTTTTTTTTATTGTAACACGTTTGCACTTTTTCTTGCACTTTGGGTGATAGAGAGCATTTGCCTCGGCTAAGAAAAAAAAAAAAAAAAAAGATTGCTCGACCTAGCCCCTGACTTTGGTACCATGGCAACAATGACCGCTGCACAGTACCACATCAATGTGAACAGATAGTAGAGTTCACCATGTGCTCCCAGTCTTAGGACTAGAAGACTGTCAGGAACAGACCCTTCTGCAGTCTCCTGGTGATAAATAGGCGTGGGCAGAATGGGTGGAGCAGAGTGTGTATCATATAAAACAAAATAAGTGATGGGGATGGAGAACACAATATGACATATGTAGAAAACAAATATGGACGATAGGGACCTGCTCTACCCAGGTGGCTGTGACGTGGCAAGCAGGCTTGTACATCAAAACGTACACTAGTTAGTTTTATAAATATGCTGAGAAGCAATGGATATGGGGTCTTGTTGTCTCTTTTTCTACATTTTGGTCAAAGTTTTGATTAGTATAACAAGCATCACCACAAGCGTTCTCTGTATAGGATATCTTGAAATCATGACCTGTTGGGGGGGGGGGGGGGGGGATCTGCACCATTAGCTAATATAAAACAATTAGGAATATTGTGCATCCTCCCTGACTGTATGTGTTGTGGAACCACAGAGGGGTATCCAGTTTACCCTGGTAGGAGGACACCTTCAGTTCTAAGGCAGGTGAAGAACCTATCGTCCTGGTAGGCGCCTACTTACATGTTTGGTTTGATATCACCCATCACCCTTGCAGACACATGGTTGGTTTGGTATCACCCATCACCCTTGCAGGCACCTAACTAATGTTGGGGGTTATGCTGCGGCCAGACATGCGAGCCGTGAGGGCACCCCTGTTCTGTCCCTCAGTGCTGGCCGTGTCGCTGTCCGCATGTTGGGATGCGGTCGCAGGTGTCCGTCGGGCCTTAACTTACCTCTCCATGCTCCTGCTCCCTTTGTCTGCTGGCGCGCGTGGCTGCTTCCTAGGGCGCGTGCGCCGGCTCTCTGGAATTTAAAGGGCCAAAGTGCCCTTAATTGGTTTATGCTGCTCAATGACCCTATAAGGGTCAGCACTTCCTCTTTTACCTTGCCATATCTTTGTGCTCCTTAGCCTGAGAGAAAGCGCTCCCTAGTGTTTAGTCTTGCAGTGTACCCTGACCTCTTGCTCTGTGACCTGACCTTGTTTCTGTGCTGCCTGCCCTCTGACCTGCTTGTTACGTTCTAGATCACGCTCCTGTGCCACCAGCCCTGACGTCTGCCTGTCCTGACAAGTTGTCTCATTCTTCCTGCGCCACATTACATCTCGGCAGCCTGTGTGGACGAGTCGTATCAGGGGCGCTTTTCAGCAGGCTCTGTTGAATACCAGCGACACCTTAGACTCTGCTCCCTGGAACAGCCCATGCCATCATCCACACAGGTCCAGCAGATCCACTTCTCCACCTGCAGTTGTTACACTTACATGGCTGGCTTGGTATCAACCATCACCCTTGCAGGCACCTACTTACATGGCTGGCTTGGTATCCTCAAGCCCATGAAAAAGTGTAAGGAAGGTGAGACCCAGAAGAAATCCGATGAGGCCGGGAGACTTTATGCTTTGGAACATCTTCATCTTCAGGATTTCTTTATTTCTCATGGTTCTTCTTTCTCTCACTCCTGTCCTCTCAGAAATCTGCTGGATCACAGTCAGTTTTTATGTAATTCTACAACGTGACCCAGAGCCAACATGTCATCTTCATATATAATTTGCATGTGATTATTAGATTCAAAAGGCCAAATGACTATCTCTTCCGGCTTTATTTCCATTGTTTTTTTTTTTTTTTTTTTTCATTTACTCATTTATTGTATTCATGATTATGTTGAATTCAGACTGTAACCTGTAGATCATATCCACAGACTTCTAGATGCCAAACTATTCCCTACTGATGTAACATATGCAAAATAGGATATACTTTAACACCTGAGCATACGTCACAAAATAGGTTACAAAAGTTAGAAAAAGAGGAAAAGGAAAAATGAATACAAATAAATAAGATGAAAAAGAAAATAAAAAAAATATAGGGAATGGGGAAAAAATGGCAAAAATATAAAAAAAGGTTAATGGGGATAAAAATAAGAAAACAAAAATAATATTGAGCCAGACTACAGAAAGAGTACGGCATATAAATGAATTAAAAACCAAAAGGAAGAAAGCAGAAAAAATGTCCTGATACAAAAATGGAAAAATCTTCTTTACAAAAAAACGCTGAGGTCTTGCCGGTCATTCAGACCTAGTCCTTCCAGAGCTCTTGTACGCATAGTCCATTTTTCTTCGGCTTAAAGAGTACCTATCATCAAAAAATGTTTTTGATATGTTAGAGCTGATTGTATATAGAACAACTTTGTAATTAGATTTAATTTAAAAAAATGCCTCCTTTTATGTGTTTTTTTAGTTTTGAAAATGTGGCAACTAGGGGTCTCCCTAGCCGCAAGCTTTTCATTG
Organism: Hyla sarda; assembly: GCF_029499605.1. Lineage (NCBI taxonomy): Eukaryota > Metazoa > Chordata > Amphibia > Anura > Hylidae > Hyla > Hyla sarda. The sequence goes on from NC_079195.1 coordinate 27,520,597, forward strand.
ATTTTCGGCCTGGCAGTGAGTCCGAAATCGCAGTGCTGGCTGAGCACGTGACCAGCTCAGCGCAGCTCCCCGCCTGTCAATCAGACAGGCGGGAGCGCTGTGCTCACATGCAGGGCACTGAACACCGAGGATAAGCGGCGCTCTGAACACTAGGGACAAGCAGGCATCTGGGCAGTTAGGACAAGCGGCGCCCCGTACACTGAGGACAAGCGGCGCCCCGTACACTGAGGACAAGCAGCGCCCCGTACACTGAGGACAAGCGGCGCCCCGCACACTGAGGGCAAGCGGCGCCCCGTACACTGAGGACAAGCGGCGCTCCGTACACTGAGGACAAGCAGACATCTGGGCAGTGAGGAAAATCGGCGCTCCATTCACTTAGGACAAGCAGCGCTCCATTCACTGAGGACAAGCAGCGCTCCATTCACTGAGGACAAGCAGGCATCTGGGCAGTGAGGACAAGCAGCGCACCGTACACTGAGGACAAGCAGGTACTATTCCCATGCCCCCCCCAAGTAAGGGCAGAAGCAGTCCCCCCCCCCCCCAGCAGGCTTCAGTGATGCGGAGCCTGCTGGGGCACGCCCACATCCTCCTGCCGGGTGCTCACACTAAGTGAGCAAGAAGATAGGTAAGTTACAGAGCTTTTTAAAGCTCTTTAAAAAGTTTTTAAGGGCAGGGAAGGTGTTAGATGTAGTTAGGGAACATGGCTTAAGTTAGTGTAGAAAAGTTTATTTAGTGATAGGTACTCTTTAAAGTAGCGTCCTGTGTTTGTCGATGCGTGGTGAGTTTTCTTTAACTCTTTGTATTCCAAGGAATTGTAGGGTTTCTGCAATCCCACCATTTACTGATCTTATGTGTTCAGTTAAACACATACAGCCATGACCTGTATGAACTGAGCGGAGATGTTCCTGAAATCTTATCGAATAGTAGACCTGATGTAAAAGCGTTTACATGGGCAAATTACTGCGTAAACCACATATTCTGTTTGTCAGCTGATTAATTCTTTTACCCAGATTGCAGTAACTCCAAATGAGAAGGTTTTTGCCTGTAGAAAAAATCTACAATGGGAACAATGACCACATTTGAAGTTGCCAATCGGTGTGGAGGACGAAAGCCAGTCTTTATCTTTTTTATCCATAGGGAGAGTACTACGAACTAAAAAATTGCTTAATTTTTACTGCGTCTGAAAGATACAAGAGGTTTAGAAATTGCATTATCACGGAAAATGGGATCTTCTTCGATTATTAACCAGTTATTTTTGATGACTTGCCGGATAGTGTCGGCCATTATATTATAGTGAAAGGAAAATACAAATCGGAACATCTTTTTTTCTTTTTCTTTGATTTTTATATTTTTTTGTAACCAAATCAGACCTGGGGATTTTTTTTTAGCTTTTGCAAGAGCCTCGTTTAGTTAACTTTCTAGATTGCCACAAGAAAGGAAGTGATGGTATAATTCCTGAGCTTGAGTCTTGAAATCTATTTCTTTTTTTATAAATTTTTCTTAATCTTAAAAACTGACTATATGGGAACGCCAATTTTGTATGATGAGGATGAAAGCTATTGTGATTATTGGATGCTGTGGGTTTTCTGTAACCTTTGGTGAATAATTGATTATTTTCAATGACAAGCAGGAATTCTAGTTGGGTTGTGCTCACTTTGCTAGTGAATTTCATATTCATATTGTTATTGCTAATGTAATTGATGAATTGCTGAAAGTGTTCAGGGGTATTGTTCCAAATAATAAAATGTCGTGGACATAACAGAAATATTTTTTTATATAGGATGAAAATTGATTCTCCTCCCAGTGAATGTATCATTTTTTGAAAACGGCAAAAAAAAAATTATGGCGAATGAACAAGCTACTGGGGTCCCCATCGCCGTTCCGGTACACTGGGCAAACCATTTATTCTGAAAGGTGAAGCAATTGTTTTGCAAGATCAGTTGGAGAGCCTCACAAATAAAAGACACAAATATATCTTCTTTATCTATATCCTCTAGGAATTTGCGCACAGCCTGAACCCCCCATATCTTGTGGGATTCTGGTGTATAATCCTTCAGCATCGATTGATTCTGGTGTATAATCCTTCAGCATCGATTGATGTTAGTAAGTAGGAATTCTGCCATTGCAGAGATTCCAATGACAGGAGAAGATCGTCTGTGTCTTTGACATAAGACAGTATTGTGGGTAATAGAGGGTGTAGTAACCATTCTATGTATTGTGACAATGCTTCTGTGACAGCCCCGATACCCTCTAAGATGAGTTGGCCGGGGGGGCGCCTTGATGTTTTTATGGGTTTTAGGTAAGAAGTACCAGCGGGGATTGATAAGGTGTGGTATGAGTAGTTTTTCTGAATCTTTTTTCTTTAGAAATCCGTTTTCAGTATATTTTCTTAAGAAGGTTTTTATTTTGTTCGCAGTTTTTTAGAGTAGGATCAGCAGATAATGGAATGTATGTGGTGGTGTCTTGTAACTGCCTGTTTGCTTCTTTAATGTAATAATCCTTTGTCATGATTACTACATTTTGGCCTTTATCAGCCTTTTTTTTATTACCCAATCTTTTCGTTCTTGCAGGTTTTTCAGGGCTCTTTCTACATATTTTGTTAAGTTAGAGGTGGCTTTAGGGTAGATTAGGGCTTTTATTTGTTTTAAAACCTGTTTGGAAGAAATGTCTAGGCAGCTGCCATGTTGCAGGGGGGGGGGGGGGGGGGGGTTAAAGGTTGATCTAACCCGTCCACTAAAAAAGGAGGTATTTGATTTTTTTGTTCAAGTTTTTTTTTTTTTTACAAATTTGTCATCTTCATCCATTCATCTGTTAGGCTCATAAGGAGAGCAATTGTTTCCCAATCCATGTCTGGGGGATTTTTTTGCGCAATAGGTTTTCTATCTTCGTTTGGTTAAGATCTTTCTTCTTACTTGGTTTTATGTCCAAAGGTTAATTTTCCTTTTTTTTTTTTTTTTTTTTTTTTTAAATGAAAAAGATTCATTTTTCTTGTGATTTTATATAGGTCAATTTCAAAACCAATGGGGTCGAATTCTGTTGGAACACAAAAATTGAGGCCTTTACTTAGGACTTGTGTGGTTGCTGCATCGAGTAGTTCATCTGTAAGATTGATAACTGTAAATTCTTCTACTCTTGAGGATACCATTTGACTTGTTTTTGTTTCCTGCGATTTTTGATGTTTATTGGCTCTCCTTCCTCTCCCTCTTCTAAAGCGTCTTCTAAAGGGTCTTGTGTATTAGAAATAATGTTTGTTGTGGTTTCTCCAGTTTTTTCTTGTTGTTGATGTTTTGTATGAGTTGAAGTTTTTTTAGGATTTTTATTGCTTAGGTTGGTATGTTCGTCTGAATTAGTTGAGTCGGAATCGGTAGTCCAGTAGTCACGGTTTTTACAGTAGTCGGTAGTCAGTGCGTTTTTTACAGCTCTTTTTTTTTTTTTTATGTTTTTGTTCCAGGTGAAGATTTTCTTGTTTTCGTAATCTTGCTTGTCACTAATGAATTTATCTTTTTTCCATTCTTTTAATTCTGCTTGTATTGGTATCAGACTTTTTTTTAACTTTTTCATAAACATGGAAAACTGATTTTCTGTGAGCCTTGTTCTTATAGTAACTCTGTTTTAGCACGGCAAAGATCCATAGTAACTTGTTCATACTCCACTTCTTTTCTTTGTAAGGTGAGGGTTAATAGCAACAAAGAATGATCAAGGTTTGCTTGTTCCCACTCTCTAAGGAAGTTTGCATTGTGCTGTTTATGAAAAAGCTAGAAAAACGTTTTTCACATTCTATGGATTTATATTTGTTGTATGCTTGTACATAGGGGCAGTATTATAATAGTTAAATTCTTATACTTAGGAGCAGTATTATTGTAGTTATATTCTTGTATATAGGAGCAGTATTATAGTAGTTATATTCTTGTATATAGGAGGCAGTATTATAGTAGTTATATTCTTGTATATAGGAGCAGTATTATAGTAGTTATATTCTTGTATATAGGAGCAGTATTATAGTAGTTATATTCTTGTATATAGGAGCAGTATTATAGTAGTTATATTCTTGTACATAGGAGCAGTATTGTAGTAGTTATAGTCTTGTATATAGGAGTAGTATTATAGTAGTTATATTCTTGTATATAGGAGCAGTATTATAGTAGTTATATTCTTGTATATAGGAGCAGTATTATAGTAGTTATATTCTTGTATATAGGAGCAGTATTATAGTAGTTATATTCTTGTATATAGGAGCAGTATTATAGTAGTTATATTCTTGTACATAGGAGCAGTATTGTAGTAGTTATATTCTTGTATATAGGGGACAGTATTATAGTAGTTATATTCTTGTACATAGGAGACCTAATAACTATGTATAAATATATCAGGGGACAGTGCAGAGATCTTTCCCATGAACTATTTTTACCCAGGACTGTATCTATAACAAGGGGGCATCCTCTAAGTCTGGAGGAAAGAAGGTTTCTACACCAGCAGAGACGGGGGTTCTTTACTGTAAGAGCAGTGAGACTATGGAACTCTCTGTCTGAGAAGTTGGTCATGGTGAACTCTGTAAAAGAATTTAAAAGGAGTCTGGATGCATTTTTGGAGATTAATAATATTACAGGTTATAGATTCTAGATCGATATCAACTCAGTAGAGACTCAGAGTTATAGATTGAACTTGATTTTTTCAACCTTATGAACTATGTTACTATCATTACCTACCTTGCTACCTGTTTACCTATCTACCTACCTAGCTATATGGATACCTACCTAGCTACCTACCTACTTGCACACCTAGCTATTTGGCTTCCTACCAAGCAAGCTACCAACCTATATAATTAGCTACCTACCTACTTACTTATTGGGGGGGGTTACCTACCTGAGGGTGTACCTGCCTATGGGGAGACCACATAATAAGATCAATAACTTTTATTTTACATACCTACCTACTAGGGGAACTATCTGCATACTGGGGGGGGGGTTACTTATTGGGGGACCTACTAACCTGCCTACTTTTTACTGTGAGGGACACTAAGGTGGGACATGATTATGTTTTGTTGGGCCTAAAGATGGGACGATTGTGTAGAGGTAAGGAGAGCACTGGCAAAAAATGGCCAGTCTAACTTTTTTGTCCTGCAGATGCTAAAGAAATGACGTCTTCCAGCCAAAGCCTCATCATAGCAGTGTAAGACACATGGAGAAGAAAAAGAAAGAGGACGACGCAGATCAGAAAAAAATGTGACCTGTGAGTAATTTCATTTAAGGGTTCGTACGTTACTGTGTGCAAAATATACCAAACTTTCCCATGCGTGACCGATCTACGCCAGAACTGAATCATATACAACGAAAAAGGCATATAGATCAGATAAAAATTGCTTTATTGAAACATAAGTTCTCAAAAAGATATATATTTAAAAACATATAAAATTACATATAAAGATAGAGAGTACAGCTGGTGAAAAACTGAACTGAAATGGAGGCTAGCAATGGGATGTGACCACAATGTAAATAGCTATATCAAGGGTATATTGTTTTCCCAACAATCATCATCATTCTCAAGAAACTAAATAGCAGCAATAAGTGCAAAGTGCATGATACAATAATAACATAACAATGCTACAAAGCAAAGGGAACAGAAATTATCCAAGTAATAACATCAAAAGTGAGAACAATCATTACCAAGTGGACTACAGGGATAGACCAGCTTCCACCACCCGACGTTTCATTCCAAGGCTTCTTCCGCCCCATCGGGACACCCCAGCGGACATGGGGAGCAGCGGAGCAGGAGAGGTAAGGTAAAGAGAGGTTCTCTTTAATGTTGCACCTCTAGCAACCCCTCCAACATTGTGAGGAGGAGCCAGAGGGATCACTCACCTAAACACTGGAGGGTTTGCTGAAGAGCGCCTAGTTTATATGTGAACAGATCCTTACTTCTGTTACAAACTAGCAATAAAGTTTGGAATACAGATTTGTCCTTGGAGTCTTTTTATTAACAAGATATATTTTATTTGCATTTATATTTTTATATCTGTATGTGTAGTTTTTTGGGGGGGGGGGGGGGCAGGCCCATTCTTTGCACAGGGGCCCTCTACTGTCTGTGTCCGCCCCTGGGACTACTGTATACTGCACCTAATGTGGGGAAACTACTGTATACTGCACCTAATGTGGGGGACTACTGTATACTGCACCTAATGTGGGGGAACTACTGTATACTGCACCTAATGTGGGGGACTACTGTATACTGCACCTAATGCAGGGGAAAATTGTATACTGCCCCTAATGTGGGGAACTATACTGCGCCTTATTGGGGAGCTATACTGCACCTACTGTGGGGGACTACTGTATACTGCCCCTAATGTGGGGAACTATACTGCACCTAATGTGGGGAACTATACTGCACCTAATGTGGGGAACTATACTGCACCTAATGTGGGGGACTACTGTATACTGCACCTATTGGGGGGGGGCTATTCTATACTGCACCTAATGGGGGGGGGGACTACTGTATACTGCACCTAATGGGGGGGGGAACTACTGTATACTACACCTAATGTGGGGGAACTATACTGCACCAAATCTGGGGAACTATACTGCCAACCTAATGTGGGGAAACAATACTGCCAACCTAATGTGGGGGAACTACAACCTAATGTGGGGGACCTATACTGCCAACCTAATGTGGGGAGCTATACTACCAACCAAATGTGGGGGAGCTATACTGCCAACCTAATGTGGGGGAACTATACAAAAATAAAAAATTGTACTATTCTGATCCCTATAATTATTTTATTTTTTTGTATATGGGGATGTATGAGGTATCATTTTTTGCGCTGTGATCTGTAGTTTATATCGGTACTATTTTTGTTTTGATGGGACTTTTCAATTGCTTTTTAGATTTTTTTTTAATGGTATTTGAACTTTTCATTTTGCCTAGGGCCACACTAAGCCTAAAACCGGCCCTGGGTATAATATCCATGACAGTTGCGCTTTAAACTGTGCTCCACCACTTCACTAAGTTGATGTCTCTGTTTTGGTGCAAGATGTACTTGCTACACGTTTACAAAGGCACTGTGGCTGCAGTCCACATTCTACCCATTCTTATTCAGTGATGGTGGAGTTTATTAAAAACACTGACGCAATCACCCGTCCGACGTTTCACCACATCAGTGGCTTTGTCAAGGACTAGGGGAAAATGGCAGGCAGAGAAGTGCCAGGACGTGCACAGAGGAGTGGCAGAGGCCTAAATTTGATAGACGCAGGCAGAGGTCGCAGCAAACTAGGGGCGAGTGGCAGCAGGAATCGCAGTGAGAGGCCTTGGCTCCCGTTATCAGCCAGCGATCGTGTCTCGACCAACAACCCATCTGCCGTCATAGATTGGTTAACTCAGTCATCCACTTCATCACAAGTGACATCTGACACCCCCAGTCAACAGTTGGTGGGTTCCTCAGACACAACTCTCAGTTGGCATGGCCCGGAAGCAGTCTCTGTCCTCCCATTGCCTCGGTCCTATGCTGTTCCCTCCCCCAAAGAAGTATCATATACTGTGGGTTCAGCTCCACTATTTAGTGAGGACGATCTAGTAGAGGACAGTCAGTAGCTACTGCCCAGCCAAGAAGTGGAGGAGACATCTGCCGCTTCATCCTCATGAGGAGAGTGGCATGGGAGGTGGTGTTGCGAGCGTTCAGGCTCGTGAAGCAGACACTTTTGAGGAACCTGGGGAGGACATCAGTGACATGCAAACACAACTCGATGATGATGAAGCCGAACGCACTTGGGAGCCGGGTGCAGAAGGAGAAGAAGATTGCAGGTTGCCCGTGAGGCAGCAGCTGAGCCAGCAAGGTGGCTTGTCTGTCCACGAAAAATGCGGAGAGACTGACCTTTGTGAAGATGAATCAGGCATGGATCAGCCAGGATTTCCACCCACCAATACCTGATGCATCAGAGTAGATTGACCATGGTGCCACACCAACACTTCACAAATATGGATAGTGCAAAACATGTTTAAGGGGCTGCTCCCCAGTTACCGAAATTCCTCCGCATCAGACCACAAGTAAGTATTGAGGATATGCTTTAGCTAAAACTTAACTTTTCTTAGGATAAAATATATGTACCCCAATTTTTTATACCTAAGAAAAGGAAAGGTGTTCAAAAATCACCAGGTGCCACCTACACCACGAAGTATTGATGTGATGCAAAGACCTCTAAAAGGTGGAAAGGAACAACATATGAACAATTGTAACCAGTGGGGGTAAAAACTTTCCCTCTAAGGCCCTACCCTCGCACTATTAATTCACTTCTTGGCAAGTGTTAATCGCCCTAGAAAGGGCGGCCCCACACAGGAACCTCCCTATTTCCACCTAAAATCCCTGAGAAATGGCAGTGTTTGTAGGTGGAAATAGGGAGTTTCCTGTGTGGGGCCACCCTTTTAGGGCAATTAGCACTTGCCAAGAAGGGAATTAATAGTACGAGAGTAGGGCCTTACAGGGGAAGTTTTTACCCCCACCGGTTACATCGGACCATACGTTGTTCCCTTCCACCTTTTAGAGGTCTTTGCATCACATCAATACTTGGCGGTGTAGGTAGCACATGGTGTTTTTTGCACATCTTTCTTTTTGTTAAATAAAAAAATTGGGGGGTCCATATATTTTATCCTAAGAATATTATTAAAAGTTAAGTTTTACGTAATGCATATCCTCAATACTTATTTGTGCACAATAACACTTTTACAAAAGAGACCATTTTCTTCTGCCTACCTGCCTCAGCTTTTATTCTGATCCTGCCACCCGCCTGATGCCACACATCTGATGCCAAGTACTCCTTTTTCACCCACCTTCGTCACCGGGTACTGGTATTGCCACCCACCGCCGCACTCTGTCACCGGTCCCTTTCAGGACTTCTGATGCTGCTGATGGCAGATCTCATTCTGCCACCATATTTACTCCTCATGCTGATGCCACCTCCAGGCTGTCTCATTCTGCCACCATATGTTCTCTTCACGCTGATGCCACCCCCAGGCTTTCTCATACTGCCACCATATTTTCTCCTCATGCTGATGCCACCTCCAGGCTGTCTCATTCTGCAACCATATGTTCTCCTTATGCTGAGCCACCTCTAGGATGTCTCATTCTGCTAATGTATGTTCTCATGCTGATGCCAGCTCCAGGCTGTGTCATTCAGCCAATTTATGGTCTAGTCATGCTTCCACCACCTCCAGGCTGTGTCATTCAGCCACTATATGATCTTCTCATGCTGCCACTATATGGTCTCCTTTTGCTGCTGTCAACTCTGGGCAGTGCCATTCAGTCACTATGGTCTACTCTTGCTTCCGCCACCTCCAGGCTGTGTCATTCGGCCACTATATGGTCTCCTCTTTCTGCCGCCAACTCCAGGCTGTACCATTCTGCCTGATTATGGTCTCCTCATGCTGCTGCTACTGCCAGACTGTGTCACTGTGCCGCCATGTGGTCCCCTCATGCTGCAGGCACATTAAATAAAACTTTTTAGGTCCATCTATTTGAAATCTTCAATTGAAATGTTAAATATATATTTAATCTTTTAAATTGAGAATCCCTATGGCCTCATCAGGCTGTTGCCACCTCCAGGCTGGGTCATTCAGCCACTATATGGTCTCCTCATGCTGCTGCCACCCCCACGCTGTGTCATTCAGTCACTATATGGTCTTTTCATACTAATGCCACCTCTGGGCTCTGTCATTGTGCTGCTCTGCGGCAGTGATTGTAATAGCGACGCCTCTAATCTGCATGTCATACTGAATAACGGTATTATTTCACTAACCTAGCACACTCCATACAGTATGCATGTTATGGCAAGGCAAAGTGTTCTACACCCCTATTGAGGCTCTCTGTAGGCCAGAAATAGCCATTTTTAATATCGATTTGCCGCAAATAAATTCGGACAGAACCAATTTTTTTCGAAAAATTCTGCGAATTGGCCGATTCAAATTTTTCAAAAATTTTCCCATCTCTAGTAATAACTTAGCCCCCAGTAGGAAATTGCCCCCTATGTAGGCAAAAGTCTTATGTATATACTGGGAATACTCTTATAATAGCAACTGTGTCTGCTAAAGTTACCCATAGAGCTGTACAGAACAATTATTTAAAAAACAACACAAACATTTGCAGTTAAAATTCAGTTTTAATGTAATATTGTACCACAGTGACATCTATTCCACCCCTAATGTATGGTTAGTTACGGTGCAAATATTAATTCCATAGACCGGGGCTTGAATCACCACCACAGACCCAGTTTTTGTAATATGGTCCTGTACTGTCCATGGAGGGAAGAGCTGTAGATTGTCACTGGCAGCCACTGTACGTAGTTACTGTGTTCTCCTCTGTGGTAAAAAAAAAAAAAAAAAAAAAAAAGGAGAAAAAAAATTACCAATGCACAAATACTCAGAAATATAATTGCATTGGGATATAATTTATTGTATACATTATAATAGAGTTTAGAAAACAAATTTATATCTACCCAATTAAAAAATTCTGAGTTAATAGCTTAGTTACCAAACACTTTAACCTCTTAAGGACCCAGGATGTACGGGTATGTCCTGGGTACCGGTCCTGCGATAAAACGCGGGGTCACACGGTGACCCCGCATCATATCGCGGCGGGCCCGGCGTCATAGTGAAGCCGGGACCCGTCTCTAATAGTGCGCGGCACTGATCGCGGTGCCGCGCGCTATTAACCCTTTAGCCGTGTGCTCAAAGCAGAGCCGTGCGGCTAAAAACGAAAGTGAAAGTTGCCGGTTAGCTCAGGGATCGCCGCAGTATAATCGCGGCAACCCGAACAGCTGTACTACAGGAGGAGGTCTTCTTACCTTCTCCTGCGCCGTCCGATCGCCGAATGAATGCTTCAAGCCTGAGATCCAGGCTTGAGCATTGAATCGCCGAAAACACTGATTGATCCATCTCCATAGGAATGGATCAATCAGTGTAAAAGATCAGTTAATGCAATGTTATAGCCCCCCCTATAGGAGCTATAATATTGCATAAGAAAAGTGTAAAAAAAATCATTAACCCTTTCAATTATCCCTTCATCTAATAAAAGTTTTAATCACCCGGTATTTCCAAGAATAAAAAAAAACACAGTGTAAATAAAAATAAACATATGGGGTATCGCCGCGTGCGGAAATGTCTAAATTATAAAAATATACTGCTTTTTAACCCGCACGTTCAATGGCGTACGCGCAAAAAAATTCCATAGTTCAAAATAGTGCATTTTTGATCACTTTTTATACCACAAAAAAGGGAATAAAAAGTGATCAAAAAGTCTGATCAGAACAAACATGGTACAGCTAAAAACTTCAAATCACGCTGCAAAAAATGAGCCCTCATAGCACCCTAAACACAGAAAAATAAAAAAGTTATAGGGGTCAGAAGATGAATTTTCCTGCATGTATTCATGATTTTTTTCTGAAGTGATACAAAATCAAACCTATACCAGTAGGGTATCATTTTAACCGTATGGACCTACAGAATAAAGATAAGGTATCATTTTTCCGAAAAATGTACTGCGTAAAAACGGAAGCCCCCAAAACTTACAAAATAGTGTTTTTTCATCAATTTTGTCGCACATTGATTTTTTTTCCCCGTTTCACCATAGATTTTTGGGTAAAATGACTAATTTCATTATAAAGCAGAATTAGTGATGCAAAAAATAAGCCATTATATAGAATTTTAGGTGAAAATTTTAAAGAGTTATGATTTTTTAAAGTTAAGGAGGAAAAATTGAAAATGAAAAAACGGAAAAAGCCTGCGTCCTTAAGGGGTTAAATGCCAAAAATGGGAATCCATCCTCAGGAATACTTTTTTTTTAAAAAACACGTCCAATTTGTTTTTTTTTTCGGGTGGGGGTTACATAGCAGAGAGCATCTCTCTCTTTCTCTGAAGGGCTTGTATGGGCGTAGCTATATGGAGTGCGGAGGTAACAGTCGCACCGGGGAGGCACATCTGCCCCATAAGAGACCAGTTTTAAAATTTGGGGGCCCTGTTGCAGATTTAGTTTTTTTAGCAGGTTAGGCCCAACAAGAGAAAAAACACAGACACAGATGAGTGTGGTGCCCCAGTACAGCAGTTCCAACTGCTACCCATTGGAGAGTTGTCAAGTGGCTGAGATGCTAAAGGTGTAAGAACTCGAAGGATTAACCCTCCCTGAGGTTTGGCTTGGCCTGGTTGCTTGGCTGCATCTTAGCCAATCTTGGCTGTGAGCAGCTAACCAGGCTAAGCCTGCACCTGTGGAGTGAGCATTTAAGTCCAGCTCACTCTGTTTTTAGTTGCCAGTGATAGAACTTGTCTGTGAGTAACTAGCATTGTTTGTCTCTGTAATCTTGATATTGATCTCGGCTAGGCTTTGACCTTACCTCTGCTTTTGTGTATGGGTACCTCACTATCTCCAGTTGCTGATTTGACTAGTTTGACTCTGATTTGACTGTGTGTGTGTGTTTAGTTTTACTTTTGGTAGTTTTGTGTGCCTCCAGATGTTTACCGGCTCCATCTGTATTGTATTTTATTGTTTTGACGCTGTCTGACCCTGCACGTATAATAGGATAATCCTCATGTGTTGTGGACCCATTGTTTAGGACAGGTATGCAAGTAGGCAGGGTCAGAGGATGTGGGCAAGATTAGGGCTTCACTCTATCCCTGCCCAAAGTGACAAAAGGCTTGCTGGATCTGTATTATGAATTACATGTACTGGAGAATCTTGTATATGTATTTCCTGGCATTGCACCTAAAGATTATGCATACATTAAGATAAATAGACACTACAGAGAGTAACAAAAGCCGGTATGAATGGTCAAATTTACTAAAATGGAATATAAAATCCTCCAAAAAATAATACACCTGCCCAAAAATAGTATGTGCTAATATAAAGCACTCCCATGAACATACAATATTACAGAAACAAATGGAGTCATGTATAGAAAATACAATATATACTTTATTGATAACACATATAATAAATACAAATGGAGGACTTCCACCCAGATGGAGGAAAGAACAGCAAAAATAGGTGACCACTCAGGTACAATTAGGAGCTAATAAGACATAATATGCAATAGGTAGGACCCTAACAGAGTATATAGATAGAAAAATATAAGCATGTGTCCAAAAGGACTGCAAGGCAAAGCAGAGCTAATAATAAAACATACTTGTAAAAGGCTTTGATCCCGAAACGCAGCGATGGGGTGGTGTCCCCTCAGATTACCTTGGAGCATTTTTAGACTAAGTATGTTTTATTATTAGCACTGCTTTGCCTTGCAGTCCTTTTGGACACATGCTTATATTTTTCTATCTATATACTCTGTTAGGTCCTACCTATTGCATATTATGTCTTATTAGCTCCAATTTGTACCTGAGGGGTCACTTATTTTTGCTATTCTTTCCTCCATCTGGGTGGAAGTCCTTGATTTTTATGTATTACATGTGTTATCAATAAAGTATATATTGTAGTTTCTATAAATGACTCAATTTGTTTCCGTAATATTCTACTTTTAGCTAACCAGAGTGCTAAGGGTTAGTATTTCTCACATGCTTTGCCATGAATGTACAGCTGAACAGTCACTTTATTCAGATGTCAGCGTCTGACCAATAATTGGAGAAAAAAAGTCCTTGGTCCAACTTTGAAAGGACCTAAATCTGTTCTAGTTAGTCAGAGTCTGGCCCTGGGTTTAGCTAGAGCAATATGTGAGCCCACCAGCTCTGCCCTCACTGAGGAGACCAAGTTAAGTGGACCTAGGCTTGCTAAATCCAGGCATACCCTACACAAGGGTCACACGTGTCATGTCAACAGTCTAGTCTACAATCAAGGTGTTCCTGAACCTCGTTCCTGTCCACACGAGGATGCGAGGATAGGTTGTATTACATTTCAGCCACAAGAGCGAGAATTTCATCTTTCACGAGAAAACAAGCTATGCAAGGATCTATTTTTGGGTCAGAATACGCCTTACTCTGGCTGTGCCTTTCCGAACGTGAATTAAAGTAGAGTTCTATTTTGCACCTTGTACCACAGTAAACCCACTAGTAAAGATCCTTGTCCAGTAGTATTCTTGGACTGTGAACTGGAGAGATAGTAAACATTAACACCTGTAATGTGAATGTAGCCCTGCCCTGATGACACGCTTCAGTACATCAAAAGAGCCAGGAAAGTGCATAATCAGGGTAAGTAAATAGAGACAGCAGGACGAATCTGAGGTATGGCACTGGAGCAGGTGCGGTAAGTATACGGCAGCTTGCTATCTCTTGAGCCCAATAGGCTACAGTATGGTTGTAATATAAATCATTATAACACTTTAAGAGACTCTTCTAGCAAGTAGGGAATCTCATAATGGGAAGTAAGATGTCTTTCTTACCTGTCTGATAATAGTCGTACACCCTTATGTTTGCTGGTTTCAAGTCCTGGACCTGGTTGACTTGCAGTATTACAATGTCATATTCTTGTGGTGTATGATCAAGCTTAAGAAGGATAAAGATCCAAATGTAATAATCCATTCATAAAGAATGCAATTTTATATAAAGTAATTGACTAATAAATCAAAAAATTAAGTCACTATAAGAAGACATAGAGCCCTTAAAGGGGCATTCTAGTTTGGGAAAAAATGTATATAGTATTGGGGCTGTAGTAAAAAAAAAATATAAAAAAAAAGAGCTATACTTGCTTACCCCCAAACTTCCCACAGGTCCATTGTCTCTTTTGCCTGCTGACGAGACAAGAGCTCAGAGTAGGGCTTTCCTGTTTGGCCAATCACTAGCTATAGCAGTGTCTCATCTCTGCAAGTGGTAAAGTGAGCAGGTTCTGCTCCAAGACAGCGGAGGGGGACCAGAAGCAACTCAATTGGAACTGCAGCAGGACCTGCAGGGGACCAGGGGTAGGCAAGTATAGATTTTTTTTTCTTATTACTACTGTTCCAGCACTATTTATATTGATTTTATGCACACACTAGATTAAACCTACAAAATGAACCTGTATACTGTTTTTATATTTGGGCCCTTGGTGATTAATATCCACCCCTGAGGATCAGCATGTACTAGGTAATTATACAGATATAGGCCCAGATTAATCAAACTGTGTGAGAGAGAAAGTGGAGAGATCACTGCTCAGCTAACGAGCTCTGATAAAGTGAAAGCTGAGCTGTGATTGGTTGTTATGGGAAAATCTCTCCACTTTTTCTCTCACACAGTGTGATAAATCTGGGCCATAATTATTTAATAGAAATTATGGACATTTAAAGTTAGTACTGTGAGTGTAAGGAGCAAACCTAGGAAGAGGAAAAAGTCAGACAGTGTTAGATGTTGTAAGAAGAGCACCTCAAAATTTTGTTTTATTAAAGGGGTATTCCCGTCTCCTTACTCATGTGTCTATGTAGAGCATAGCAGCATAAACAAGTTTGCAATTGGTTTCATTTAGCAAACTTGCCTGTAGATACCGTATCTCTACTTATCTCTTTCTTTTGTTGACAACTGGTTGCCTTGGATCCCATCCACCAGCTCTGCTTTAGAAGCAGTGGTGATGTTACTCCCTAAGTGAAGTGGCCAGAGCTCCTGAGCGCACATCAGGCTCCCTGCTCAGGCTCATATCAGCCCATTTATCATGTCTGACATCTGCAGTCATAGTAATTTAGCTTGAGAGCTGTCAGACACGGAAGCAGATGACCTATCTCTAACCACAGTAATCCTGGAAGTGCAAACAGACAGCAGCAGCAGAGAGAGGTAATCAGCTAGATGGGAATACTGCTTTAAGTATGAGTAGAAAAACATTTTAAAGACATTGAAATCTTAATATGTGGCCTATCAGTCTGTGCCTAAAGGTTCCAGAGATGAAAATCAAGTACTGTAGGAATACCACAAAAGGGTAGCCCCCAACCATCTACTATGTTTGGTAGGTCAGTCTAGGTTTGGTCAGGACAGACAAGTAAACTACAATATAAAAACATAGGAAGAGAAGAAAAAAACATAATGCCAGCTTCTTCTATTGCTCCATGGTCTGATCCTCACATGCCCATTGTAGGCACTTTTGGAAGTAAACAGGGGTCAGCATGGACATTTTGACCAGACAATGGCTACACAGCCCTAGACAGGCTAACTTTTACTCCCCTAATACATCAAGGAGTCTTGGGCCCCTATGACCCTCATAGAAACTAACCACTACATACCAGAAACACCCCACTAGACTTGCTGTTGTGGAGATGCTCTGACATTTATCCAAAGGATAGAGGATAAGGAGCCTTGTGAGAGGGGGGGGGGGGGCGCAGGCACCCCCAGCAATCTCCAGCCCTGCACCTCAGCATTCTGTTCAGAATTCCGGCTGTGCTTGGCTTTGGGCAGCCGTGGTCACGTTCCCCCTCCATTAATGTCTATGGAAGGGAGCAAGATGGCCGTGGTCACCCATAATCCTGCACAAAGCTGAGTCCATTCCGTGCAGGTAATTACTTGGGTGCCAGGCCAGAGATTGCGGGGGTCCCAGCGACTGGACCCCCTGCAATCAGATATCTTATCCCCTGTCCTTTGGATAGGGGATACAATGCCTAGGGTTGGAGTACCAGTACCAGGTTTTTGGTGCCTTAAATAGCCAGTATTGACAGAATTAAGAGTAGAAACAAAAGTATAGAAAACAAGCAGGGGTTGGAAATGGAAACCAGAGTAGTAAGCACGAGTAAGACCCAGTATACAAGAGGTCATATATATAGAACTAGGAGTTACAGCAAGTCAGGGATTAGGGGGGGTCACCGAAGAAAACACTAATACATAACTTTTAATTAATAACTCTAACATTGGGGACAAAAAATACCACAAGACCATCAAAAATAAACAACAAAACACACACTATATAAAAAAAATATGAAGTGACAGATAGGGACTCGATACAGGCCCAAGTCAGTTCATACAAAGAATCTGATTAGAAAATGTAATTTGTTATAATCCCTATCAACAACCACAATCGGTCAGATGATGTAATGAATATACACAACTCCTAAATAAAAGAGGGGGTATAGGTGGGGGTAGAATGGGGGAGGACCTAGGGAGGTAATAGGCTGAAGATGGTGGTAGGCCGCTACCTTTCACTTGCCCTAATACCCCCTATTCTATACCTAACCCTAGGCGGAGTTGATGCCCTGATAAGGGCGGCCCCGCTTCGGAACCTAGTCTATTCTGTCACCTAATTGCCCTGATATAAGACAATTAGGGACATCCCCATTCAACTCCCTCTTCGGATAAGTACAAATTTATCTATATCCAGATCTATGAGTGACTCCTTATATGTTTGCATCTCTATCTAATATGTATTTTCGTTACATGTTCTACTCTGTGAATTGGTTGTAGTGAATAATTGTGACTTCACATTTACCCTCCAGAGGAATTGTTAGGATTCGGCAGGCTGGAGGTGGATCCTCTGTGTCAGAGAGGGATTGGCGTGGACCGTACCAGTGGACCGGTTCTAAGTCGCTACTGGTATTCAAGGGATGGTCTTGCTGCGGCGGTAGCAACCAGGTCTTATCCACCGGTAACAGCTCAACCTCTCTGACTGCTGAGACAGGCACGGTACAGAAGGACAAGGCAAGAGCAAGGTCGGACGTAGCAGAAGGTCAGGGCAGGCAGCAAGGGTCGTAGTCAGGGGCAACAGCAGAAGGTCTGGAAAACAGGCTTGGGACATACACAAAACGCTTTCTCTGGCACAAGGCAACAAGATCCGGCAAAGCAGTGAAGGGGAAGTAAGGTTATATGAGCAGGGAGCAGGTGGAGGCTAATTAGACTGATTGGGCCAGGCACCAATCATTGGTGCACTGGCCCTTTAAATCTTAGAGAGCTGGTGCGCGCGCGCCCTAGAGAGCGGAGCCGTGCACGCCAGAACGTGACAGCCGGGGACAGGGACAGTTAAGTGGCTTGGGATGCCATTCGCGAGCGGGCGCGTCCCGCTATGCGAATCGCATCCCCGTCGTGAGTGTCAGTGCAGCGCTCCCGGTCAGCGGGTCTGACCGGGGCGCTGCAGAGAGGAGAACGCCGCGAGCAATCCGGGGAGGAGCAGGGACCCGGAGCGCTCGGCGTAACAGGAATTACAACTGGTCTAATTGTGTTGCTATCTATCAGGCCCTGTGGGCCATTGTATATATAGTCCAATAAGTATATTGGTTACATATTTTGCTTTGACTTCATTTTGAATGACACTCTATATATGTGTGTGGCTACATGGACTGTGTAGGTCACATCAAAGCATAGAAATACAGCTGTATATATAAGAGACATAGACGAATGATGTTTCGGAGAGCAGTATTATTAATACAGCACTGAGTCAAACAGCGATCTGATAGAACCAGTCTATTTTTTCTTTTCACCCGAGGGTGAAGTCTCACACACATCATATCTGTATTATCTAAAGATAGTGGTATCCATCCCTGTCCATTTAGCTATACAGGGCTCCCCAGTGAGACAGTCAGTGTTTTTCCTAATTGTCTTATATCAGGGCAACTAGGTGACAGAATGGACTAGGTTCCGGAGCGGCGCCGCCCTTATCAGGGCGTCAACTCCCCCTAGGGTTAGGTATAGAATAGGGGGTATTAGGGCAAGTGAAAGGTAGCGGCCTACCACCATCTTCGGCCTATTACCTCCCTAGGTCCTCCCCCATTCTACCCCCACCTATACCCCCTCCTTTATTTAGGAGTTGTGTATATTGATTACATCATCTGACCGATTGTGGTTGTTGATAGGGATTATAACAAATTACATTTTCTAATCAGATTCTTTGTATGAACTGACCTGGGCCTCTATCGAGTCCCTATCTGTCACTTCATATTTTTTTGATATAGTGTGTGTTTTGTTGTTTATTTTTGATGGTCTTGGGGTATTTTTTGTCCCCAATTTTAGAGTTATTAATTAAAAGTTATGTATTAGTGTTTTCTTCGGTGACGCCCCTCTTTTGTACACTAATAAAAATTGGTATGCGGTGAGATTCAAGTCAGGGATTAAGCAGAACAGTCAAAGACAGTCTAAAGATCAGAAGTAAAAATCTAACAGAAATTGCAAAGGCAAAATAATATCTAACCAAGAAAAGTTTTCTAGTACATTTTTAAAGGCAGCTGCATATGACATGACTTTTTGTGTTGCAGCTGTATTAGCAACCCTGCAGCGCAAAGCTTAAGAGCCGGAGCCGAGTCTGGAGTATACAGACACATTCTGGGTGTTTTCTTAATATAGTCAATATAATTTACATAATTACCTATCGGTGCATTTAATGTAACGACTGATCGGTGTATTCTATTCTGGAACGCAATAAATGTTCAATACATTCTCAGAGAACATGAGATATTCACTGACCTCCTCCAGGTAAATGGTAATAAGATTCTGCTGGACATTAACTTTCTTGACCAGAGGTAACGTCTGGAGCTGCAACAATGAAGATTGAAAATAAATTAAAAGAGAAGGCCCATGTAGGACAATTTATTGTCTGATCGCAGGGGGTCCAACAGCTGGGACCTCGCCATCTCTTGTATGGTGCTTCAGCTGTCCTTCGTGCACAGGGCAGGGGTCGGCATGCACCATCCATTCATCTCTATGGGAAAGCCGGATATACCAACGCTCTACTGTGATCAGACACTTATCCGCTATCCTTGTGATAAGGGATACATTTTACTACACTGGACTTCTCCTTAGATTTTTTTTTTCATGGATTTTGGTTACATTTTCAAGACCGGGTGTCTCCAACCTATGGGTCTGTAGCTGCGATAAGGGCTTTCTGGAGGTTGTAGTTTGCAACAACTGTAGAGCCACAAGTTGGATATCACTGCCAGGAAATCCAAAAATCTTTGTTGGACAGATGAACAAATATAGAACAAATTCTAAAATTTACAAAATATAGTAAAAAAATCCTATTCAACATTGGATGGTCATTACTGGGGGATTTATATGGTGTGGGAGTGTAGCTCGATAGAGATGGGCAAATGTCAGTAAACGTCAGTCACAGACAGCGGCACAGGTCAAATACAGGGCTTTTCCTTCTTTTTATTGGCAAAACAAAATATACAGCCGTATTCACCTTGGCACAAAAGCAAAACAAAACCTGCTTGTCTGAGCACTAGCTGCACATGTTAACTTGCCCACTATACAAGTGGCTTACTTCCACCCACCCGACAAGACAGGCTTCAAATGTGTTACCTCACACAAATTATAATTGTCCTAGGAGAGGCTAGCAGACCTCATGACTTCAACTGACATTCCTTACAGCCTTTCAGTGCAGACATAGTTACACCATTTGTAAGCCCAGCATTAATTCGACCTCAGCACCTGTGCTGACTTGGGGGCCAATCTAAAAATCTGGACAGGAAGGTTATGAAAGAACCGCACTACCAAACCTGCCTTTCATCCCATAAATTCCAGGCCTGATGATAGGACTTACTAAATTCCCTAGGAAGCTTAGTTTTATCAGGGATTTTAACAATTTCATGGATTCCTAATACCCCTAAATGAGAAATGTACTTTCTAAAACCTGGTAACCATTTACGACAGGTACATTGGGAAAATATAGCAATCCCCGACCACCATTCCTAATACTGTCTCACAAGGATATAAGACAGTAACCAAAAATGATGATAAACTTGTCACCTGGAGAATCTCCAAAGAATGTGGCATCAAAGTTTACCAAGGGAGCGGGACTCTGCACAACCAATCCTACAATGCTACTGTCTAACCTGGTATTTTACTTCATCGACCAGCTGATATCCTGAGACCATTTCCACTTCAATAAGGACCATATTAGTAATACTTCTCTTTCCAGTGTATCTGTGACAAAAGAGATGGACCAGGGGTAAAAAAAAAAAAAAACTCAAAGCACAGACAGAAGTAATTTAGAAACCTAAAAGGTTAAAGGGGTGGGGAAAAAAATCTTTTCAAATCAACTGATGCCAGAAAGTTAAAGGGGTACTCTGCCCCTAGACATCTTATCCCCTACCCGCCGCTGGGGACCCCTACAATATAGCATGCAGCATCCACCTGAAACTGCGTCCAGAAACGCTGGAGGCTGTCACACCCCCTCCCATAGACTTATATTGAGGGTGCGGGGCATGACATCACATGGGGACGGAGTTGTGACGTCACGATCTTCCGTCCCCGTGGTCGGGAGCCAGAGCCTCCAGCATTTCCGGACGCAGTTTCAGGTGGGTGCTGCATGCTATATTGTGGGGGTCCCCAGCACCGGGACCCCCACGATCTGACATCTTATCCCCTATCCTTTGGATAGGGGAAAAGATGTCAAGGGGCGGAGTACCCCTTTAAACAGATTTGTAAATTACTTCTATATAAAATATTAATCCTTCCAGTACTTATCAGCTGCTGTATGTCCAGATGAAGTTGTGTAGTTCTTTCCCATCTGACCACAGTGCTCTCTGCTGACCACAGTGCTTTTTGCTGACACCTCTGTCCATGTCAGGAGCTGTCCAGAGCAGAAGAGGTTTGTTTTGGGGATTTGTTCCTACTCTGGACAGTTCTTGACATGGACAGAGTTGGCAGCATAGAGCACTGTGGTCGGACTGGAAAGAACTACACAACTTTCTCTGGAGCATACAGTAGCTGATGAGTACTGGAAGGATTAAGATTTTTAAATAGAAGTAATTTACAAATCCATTTACATTTTTGGCACCAGTTGTTTTGAAAACATTTGTTTTCCACCGGAGTACCCCTTTAATGTAAGAATAATCATTGTACAGATCATATATTCGAGAGGGGGAGAAGGGAGGAAGGATTGATTTAACAGTATAAATTGAAATGAATTTGTTCTTTTATTACGTGACTGTTATCCGAAGACGTAATATTGCCTTGCCATAGTCACAACCCTCCAAATTGACATTAATACTAAAGGCAGATGGTCCTGATACCGGCACAACATTGTATTTTAGGACGCTCTGTTAAACAAAAAAAGGGTTTGAGGTAAAACAATGAATCACAAACTGAAATAAAGAAGGAAAGACAACTAAATATAATAATCTTCCAAACACTCTGGATGTGACACGTACCATGAACTGTGATTGTCAGTATGGAGGGACACAAAGCTTGTTCTGCTCAACCATTCAAAGTTATATTAATATATCTATATAAACCCAATAGTAAGTCACCTGAATGAACACACAGCCAATCCCTTTAACAAGCAGGTTGTATTCCCCAGGAATGTCTGGTAGGGGCGCCGTCTGGAGGAGGAGACGATTGGTTTCATCCACCTTGAATTCCTTCAAAGTCTTGCTGTTCTTAGAAACCGTGATTGACAAGGTGCCTTTAGAATTGAACGTTAGCCTCGTGTACTTGGCAAGAGCTTGAATTGCCACCACTGTATCCTGTAATAGGCAGAGGTGTGTAAAGGAGTCCAACAAGATGCTACAGACATGAACAATGCCAGATGCTTTACCTGTGTAGAAGAAAAACCCCCGTAGGGATTCTGCTGTTTAGCCAACCAGGTGACAATCTGGGAGGCTTTTAGGATATCATTTTGTGATACTATTGGGGCAGTAGTCAACGCCAGGAGGACATATGAGGATAACTCTACGCTGGCCGATACTGATCCATCAGAAGACTGAAGAGTGTACGCCCAGTATAGGTCAGCACCTAAAAGAAAGAAATTCAACATAGATGTCAGGACCCCAGTGCACAAGGTCCTGCACCTAACATGTGCCATTGACATTACCAGTGTCTTATGTGGTAAAGGAGTCTTTGGGCTTCCTCACCCAGCAAAGACCAGGTACAACTGCCATCTTTGCATCATTTATATAATACTTGACAATATATAAATGGAAAAATCTGGACACCAAGTCTTATCCCTTGCATAGCTCCAAAAGACCTATCTTTGTATGGAGTTTACATAAACACTATACTTTTGGTGGTCCCACGAGACTGGCTAAACAAAATCAAGACTGTAAAGAATATTACAGATATGCTTCTAAAGGAAACTGGTGGGAAAAATCACAGCTAAATTCTGTAGAGACAGACAAATTTTTCTGTGTGCTTGTGCAGTAAAGGTATGACAATCAGCCACAGCATTACCACTATGTGGAAATATAGCTTGTGCCCTGCTTTTTTTTTTCTTCTAACACTTCTCTATCTTTAGAAAAAAGAAGAACCATCTTTGGGGTGGAATTTGCACAGTCATCGGGTTGGTGACCCTACAGTGCAATTCATGCTGCTCCTGCCATTGTACTCAGCTTGTCTTTATTTGATTGTAGCAGAGGGCCCACTGTTGACTGGTCTTTCTACTTAAATCTTATGGGAGAGGAAAAGAAACAATGATGCTCTTATCCTGACTTCATATCCAGTCCTCATATTCTGTCCTTATATCCCGCCCTCATATCCAACCCACATATCCCACCCACATATCTTGCCCTCATATCTCACCCTCATATTCTGTCCTCATATCCCACCCACATATCCCGCCCACATATCTTGCCCTCATATTTCACCATCATATCCTGTCTTCATATCCCATCCTCATATCCCACCCACATCTCCCGCCCACATATCCTGTCCTCAGATCCCAACCTCATATACAGGTGAAATTAAAAAAATTTGAATATCGTGCAAAGTTCATTTATTTCAGTAATGCAACTTAAAAGGTGAAATGAATATGAGACCCAATACATGCAAAGCAAGATAGTTCAAGCAATGATTTGTTATAATTGTGATGATTATGGCTTACAGCTCATGAAACCCCAAATCCCCCCAATTACTATGATTTGGGCAGCCATGTCATCTGCTGGTGTTTGTTCCCTGTGCTTCATTAAGTCCAGGGTCAACAAATCCGTCTACCATGAGATTTTGGAGCACTTCATGCTTCCTTTCCTTTTAAACTGCATTACTGAAATACAATGGACTTTTGCATGATATTCAAATGTTTTGAGTTTCACCTGTACGTCATATCCTACCCTCATATACTGTCCTAATATACTTTCCTCATAACCCGTCCTCATATCCCATCCTCATATCCCATCCTCTTATCTTGTCCTCATATCCCATCCTCTTATCTTGCCTTCATATCCCAACCTCATATCCCATCCTCTTATCTTGTTCTCAGCTTAGAAGATTGGGGGAGGTGTCTTACCTTCCTCTCTACCATCCGATCAGTGCTCCAGCCTTGCGTTTAGCTATGCTAGGCTGAAGCAATGGTGCACCGATAACATTGATCAATGCTCTCCTATGGAGAAGCATTGATAAGTGTATGCAATCTAATGATTGCATGTTATAGTCCCCTATAGGGTCTAAAAAAAAAGTGTAAAAAAATAAATAAAAAAAGTAAATAAATATGCATTAACCCCTGCCCTAATAAAAGTTTAAATCACCCTTCTTTTCCCATTTTTCAAATTAAAATGTTTAAAATATAAAACCTAAACATGTGTGGTATTCCCGCATGCGTAAATGTCTGAATTATTAAAATATAATGTTAATTAAACTGCACGGTCAAATCTGCAAACGTAAAAAAAAAATCCAGAAATGTGTATATTTGGTCACTTCATATACTAGAACAAAATATAAAACATGATCAAAAAGATGCCAGCAAAATCAAAATGGTCACAATAAAAACTACAGACCTTGGTGCAAAAAATTAGCCCTCATCCATCCCTATATACGGAAAAATTAAAAAGTTATAGGGATCAGAAATTGATCATTTTAAATATACTAATTTTGGTGCATGTAGTTATAATATTTTTTAAGTAGTAAAATAAAAATAAAACCTATATAAATTAGCTATCCTTGTAATCATATGGACCTACAGAACAATAATAAGGTGTCATTTGTACTGAAAAGTGCACAAAGAATCGGAAACCCCCAAAATTTTCAAAATGACATTTTTTGATTCAATTTTGCCCCACAAATACTTTTCTTCTGGTTTTGCTTTAGATTTTGTGGTGAAATTATTGATTTAATTACAAAGTAAAATTGGTGGTGCACAAAACAAGCCCTCATATGGGTCTGTAGGTGGAAAATTAAGTGTTACGATTTTTAGAAGGTTAGGAGGAAAAAACAAAAGTCCAAAAAGGAAAAATGGCCTGATAGAGAAGGGGTTAATTAAAATAATTTGTGGATGAAATGATGTCACTTTGACTGGTGAACAGATCTTTTCAAGTCTCCAGGGTGAGATTGTTTAGTTCTAGAATATGGATCACTCCTCCTTCTTTTGCAAAATATGGGGTGTGTTCTATGCATGTCAGTGCATTTATATGATGTATATACAGTAGCATAGTTGATGATCCTTCACAAGTTACTTGATATATGAAAAATATATCCACAAGGAAACTTAAGTATTCCTCCAAATTTAGTACTAAAGATCAAATATCTTGTATTATACCTAAACATTTATCTACTAGAGATGTGTGGTTAGTTAGAAGTGGGCAAGGTGTTTATTTAATACATCTATAGATTATGAGAAAGAGAAATGGAGGGGGTCCAGCTCCTGGGTTGAGGTATCCAATAAAACTTAACCTTTAATGGCAACTAATTAAAACATGGAAAATCGCCACAAGGTGGCGAGTGACATGTCACTAAAAACAAAGGGGGGGTGAAACGCCGACGCGTTTCGAGCAGTTGCTCTTAGTCATGGCGTTGGTACCTAGTCACACGGGGGTTTAAATACCCACTGGCATATGGTCGGGTCCCACCGTGGAAAAAACTCCCCGCCTCCATCAAACAGGATGTGACGTGGCATAAGGAAGGTAGTCAGAGAGAAAGGAAGGTGCGGCCAGGTAAGAACTAAGTGGAAAAAGATGGCTGATTAACCCATGAGTGACCTGTATGTCATATCAGTCTAGGCATGGTAACATCCAATGTATGCAAACAATGCAGTGTAATAGTACAGCGGCCGCTCGTGGGGTATACCCGGGTGGTTAGACTGTCATAACATAGTCAGCATTCGAAAAAACCCCGGGCACACTAAAAACAAAATATGATAATAAATAAATAAATAAATTAAAGTGCATATTGTGAATTCCAACCTATATGTCCAAACTCGCATATAAATATAATAATATACATGGGAGTTTAACCCATAGCAAAATATGATATTGTAATAAACATGTTTAACGATTGGGCGAGTTAGATGTTTAAATACGATGCGCACAAGATCACTAATAGAAAAAATATATATATAAATAAACCTATGTTGAGACTGTCTCGGAGACATGATAAATTCATAAATATTTTAGTATTCAGACACATGGGAACCTGTGGGTAAGCACATATTGCAATAGGGGACAGGAATCGCAACTTAAAATAAAACTCAAAGGGTAAGTAGGTTCTACCATAGCCACGGTTAAATGATATACAGAAAACACCATATAAGGCTGAATGAAAAAAATACTAATTTAGTAAAAATACATGAGGTCATTTCTATAGTTAAGACCCATAGGAGCACGTGTTTCCATCCTTAGGATCCAAAAAGCTTCTCTTGTGTGAAGGGCATGTAACCAATCACCCCCCCCCCCCCCCCCCCCCGTTTGGGGGGGGGGGGGGTACTTTTTCAATTCCCTGGATGGAAATGGTGTTACTTTTCCCTTCATGGTACTCCACTAAATGCCTGGTCAAACCAGACATTGATCGGGAGGAAAAATTAGGGCGAATGGCAAGTTGTTCATAAATCCTTCTTTTTAGTTTCCGCCCCGTGCACCCTATGTATTGCATTCTGCATGCAACACATGTTGCACAGTATACAACATATTCGCTGTCACAATTAATAAAGCTTTTTATAGTGTAGCTAATGCCTGTTGCTACTGACACAACCTGGTGGGAGGAGGGCATTAGAGTGCACATGTTACACCGGGACCTTCCACATTTGTGGCTCGCATTAGTGTGGAGCCATGTATTAGCGGGTTTGTCGACCGGTAGATCACTGGGTGACAAAATGGACCCCAGAGATCTAGCTTTCTTAGCTACACATCTAACCCCTCCAGACAGCAGTTTCGCCATGTCGTCGTTTTGTAACAGTACCGGGATATGCTTGGTGATTATATTTTTGATTTGATCAAAATTTTGGCTGAAAGGAGTGGTGAAAGTAGGAGTGAAACACCATTCCTTATTTTCTTCATGTGACGGAAGCAAATACTCATCCCCTACGTTTCAGGCGTCCAGTGATGCCAGCACTTGCTGACTGATAGAATGTGTCATTCGAGGATGCCCTTTTTGCCCTTATGTATTCTCCTATGGGGAGATTCTTCGTGGTATGTGCAGGATGTCCACTTTGGGCATGCAGAATGCTATTGCCCGCTGTGGTTTTGCGGAACATACTTGTATCAATTTTTAGAGTATGTTTGTTGCCCATCAGGGTGACATCAAGAAAATTGATCTCTTCTTTCTCTCTGACCATAGTGAAGCGTAGATTCAAATCATTGTCATTGAGGCCAGACAAAAAACCATCAAACTCATATTCCCCCAAACCTTGGCATATTAGGAGGAGATCGTCTATATACCTGCCGTACCAGTAGATGTTACTTTTCCACGGTGGGACCCGACCATATGCCAGTGGGTATTTAAACCCCCGTGTGACTAGGTACCAACGCCATGACTAAGAGCAACTGCTCGAAACGCGTCGGCGTTTCACCCCCCCTTTGTTTTTAGTGACATGTCACTCGCCACCTTGTGGCGATTTTCCATGTTTTAATTAGTTGCCATTAAAGGTTAAGTTTTATTGGATACCTCAACCCAGGAGCTGGACCCCCTCCATTTCTCTTTCTCAGTTCCACGGGGAGTGGCGGCTCCCTGTCTCCGTGCTCCGGGACTATTGCCTGATGCTTAACACATATGGACTTTGGTGAGCTGATCAACTCCTTTTGTTTTTCTACTACATTGCCATCTATAGATTATGCTTTCATCTATTGTGTATATATTTTGTTGTGATGTTCTTTTTCAGAGTAATACTATGTATATGATATTGAATTAGCCTTTGTAACTGATGTTTTGCTGTATGTCGTTACTTACATAAGCTTATAATGCCTCACTAATATTCTATATCAGTTTACATCTGATTCATTTATACTTATATATAATGTATTACTATTATTAATAAAAACAAATAAATCTATATTATTTTATGATATTGCAAAAAGTACCACCTAGCGCTTATCAATGAGTGTAATAATTCTGGGTTTATAGTCAGGCCCAAAAATAGGAACTGCATTGTTTATATTTTTTTGTTATTCATAAGGTCACATAAGGTGATAATGTTGTCATGACCTCCCACCACAGCTTGGGATACCACCTATAAATGCAATTAGGAGATGTATCAGAAGTCCCATAGAGAGAGAAACTCTTATTATATTACCTGAGGACACAGCAAGTGGTAGCAGTTTGTCCAGAAGTATCTTCTTGGTTGCAATGTCATTGGCAAGGGCAAAGGTATACCCCAATAGTGCCATAGTGTATGTGTTTGAAGATGTCGTCATTTTGTTTTTCAAACAGGAGAGAGCACGAACCAGCATAGGGTCCTGAAATATTTTATAAATATCATATTCTTACTGTTTATATCCTTCCCCATACTTTATACTGCAGCTTTGTAAATTCATAATAACCTAATAACACTCTTCCCTAGAAAAATAGTAACTGACAGGTCCCACCACCAAATCAATTATATATCCTACATGTGCTACGGTCACACGACTGTGACAGCTTCCGCCAATACTTCGTCACTTAGTCATCCGACTTCCGCCCGGGCACTTGGTGCTTGCACACTGGAACTTTTCCCATATATCTAAGCTCTATTGTAGTTCCCCATACGGCCACACGATGTCACCAAAGCTTCTCAATTCCATTCTTATAATTACATTGCATTAAAACAGGAATATCTTATTTTTTTTGCATAGTACTGGTGTTTAATTATGTAAGAAATTTTAAGAATGAATTGTGCACACTTATGTTGTTCATTTATGAATTACTATACTTACCCTTAAGATATACCTGTTTTAATGCAATGTAATTATAAGAATGGAATTGAGAAGCTTTGGTGACATCGTGTGTCCGTATGGAGAACTACAATAGATACTTGAAAAGAGGATATGTGCAGCTCACAGCAGTATTGTGCAAGGTTAACTGGGATATTCTCACACCCAGAGAGAAAAAAGAAGAAACAACATGGAAACAGAATTCTCAGTCCTCAGCACACCAACCACTAAAATGAATGTATGATGGCTTATTGGCTCACTCCAGGAAAAAAAAAATCCATATTTTCCAGACCAATTAACAATTTATTCTAAAATAAATCAAGCTAAAAATATATACAGTTGAGCAACAGCCGCAGGGCCCCACGGCTGTGCATGTGATGGATAAACACTGGTCCCTAATAGGGAGTGTATTAAAAATGAATACTAAAATAGCCATAATCCTACAGAAAAGAAATAAGTGGCCATAAAGGCTCTCATAAGAAGAGATATTCGTACAACATGAATTGCCATAATTTAGTAGAATTGTTCATACAACATCTATTACCACAATTTAGCAGAATTATGACATCTGTCCAGAACATAGACATAAATGTATGCACAATCTCATATGGTATGTAAGTTCCACCAAAACCTGTAAATAAGAGGGGGAGGAGAATTGTAGCAATATGATGAAAAAGAGATATGGCAAAATCCTGCTGCAATAATCAATAACAGCCCAAGTCCTGCAACATATAGATCTTGCAAGAGTGCAGCACAGTCTGGCTAGATATAAGAGCGTATCACCGGTATTTTCAGCAAATGTTCCCTGCGAACAGAAGATGCCGGCACAGCGTGCCATTCAGCCCTCCACGTTAGTCCGGTTGCCGATAGTTTCCTGCTCTAGCTGAAGGCAGTATGAGCGCACTTTGTGCGACCGCTCACTTTAGCGAGTTCCCGGTGGCGTATAATGTGGATAGTCAGCTGACTTCTGGTCAGCTGATCGGGTCGGCTTGAGCACGTGCTCAGCTGTGTCTTTTAAAGTTGATATTCCTTTAGTATGAATGGTTTTTAAAGTTCGCAGGTTTAACAATCTCTTTGGGTGGTTACTTCTGGCGATCACTTGCCAATAAAATATATCAACCAAACGCATTTCGGGGTGTGTAGATGAACATAAACCGTTCATTACCCCTTCCTCAGTGGCATATGTTATAGTAGAGCTAAACACATTCGTTATTTATATGATCTGGAAAAATCTGACACCTGTGATTTCATCACTACTCAAAATGTGGGATGGATCAATCTAAGATCCATCCTAAAACCCCGTTGATACCTATAGGGTTTTTGATGCTTGATACAAGGTATCTCTCAAACGTTCGGGGAACGGCAGATATATTGTACGTTGTAAATCATGTTACAAAACTATTTTATCGATGTGAACTTGTTTGTAAGATCCACTCAAATTTGCAATATGTATTTGCAGAAAAATGATTAAAATAAATAAAAAGTATAATAAAAATAGAATAATAAAAATAATAATTAAAAAAATTATAATAGTAAAAATAAAAGTAAAATGTATAAATATATAGGAGTCTACACGATACAGTAGAACATGTTATGGGATGGAGACTGTCCTGGGGGTCACCCCGAGCTCTCAGAAACAGGGCGAGCCCCAGAACAGAGTCCATCCCCTACAGGAATCCAAAGAGTTCCAGATTTGAATTCAGGGCTCTTGGTTCCAGACTATCAAATTCAAAGATTTTCTGACTTTCAGCCTTTGACATTCTTAATATAAAACTGCCTCTGTGCAAATCTTTCTTAATAGCTTGAATACCTGCAAAGAATAATCCAGAAGGGTCCTTATTGTGAAACTGAGAAAAAATTGTTAGATAAGGGATGTTTTGGACAACCTTTTTATATTATAAACTAGCTGAGTACCCGGCGTTGCCCGGTTTTTCCTTCCTCATCCTTGTTGGGGAGGAAAATCAACAAAGGAGGAAGCTTTTGACTTCATATCCAATCCCCATATATTGTTATCATATCCCAACCTCATATCCCGACCTCCTATGCCGTCCTCCTATCCCGTCCTCCTATCTAGACCTCCTATCCCATCCTCCTATCTCGACCTCCTATCCCGTCCTCCTATCCCGTCCTCCTATCTCGACCTCCTATCCCGTCCTCCTATCTCAACCCCCTATCCCGTCCTCCTATCTCCACCTCCTATGCCGACCTCCTATCCCGACCTCCCATCTGGACCTCCTATCTCCACCTCCTATCCTGTCCTCATATCCCGTCCTCATATCCCGACCTCCTATCCCGACCATCCTGTCCTCCTATCTTGACCTCCTATGTCGACCTCCTAACCCATCCTCCTATCTCGACCTCCTATCCCGTTCTTCTATCCCGTCCTCCTATCTCGACCTCCTATCCCGTCCTCCTATCCTGTCCTCCTATCTCAACCTCCTATCCCATCCTCCTATCTCAACCCCCTATGCCGTCCTCCTATCTCAATCCCCTATCCCGTCCTCCTATCTCCACCTCCTATCTCCACCTCCTATCCCATCCTCCTGTCCCGACCTCCTATCCCGTCCTCCTATCTCGACCTCCTATCTCGACCTCCTATCTCGACCTACTATCCCAACCTCCTATCCCGACCTCCTATCCTGTCCTCCTATCTCGACCTCCTATCCCGTCCTTCTATCTCGTCCTCCTATCTCAACCTCCTATCCTGTCCTCCTATCCTGACCTCCTATCTCCACCTCCTATGCCGACCTCCTATCCTGACCTCCTATCTCAACCTCCTATCCCATCCTCCTATCTCGACCTCTAATCCCAGCCTCCAATCCCGACCTCCTATCTCCACCTCCTATCCCGACCTCCTATCTCCACCTCCTATCCCGTCCTCATATCCCGTCCTCCTATCCCGTCCTCCTATCCCGACCATCCCGTCCTCCTATCTTGACCTCCTATCTCGACCTCATATCCCGACCTATAATATGTGTACCAGGTATTGAAATATCTCCAGCCGTACAAAAGTTATGTTAGAACATACATTACCCATTGATTTGCATGGGACTTTAAACAAAAACCCTGACCCTCACAAATGTGGGTAGTTAAGGGTTAAATTAACTATCCTATATTTTAAGTGGACATATGAGTAACATGTAACCAAGTATTATCGAAATATCTCCAGCCGTTTGGAAGTTATGCTGTAACATATATTTTCCATAGACTTGTATGGGACTTTAAACATAAACCCCGCCCCTGGCAAATGGGGGTGAGTAAGGGTTAAATCACCTATCCTATGTTTGTTGCTGACATATAAGTAACATGTGTGCCAAGTTTCATTTTAATATCTTTAGCCGTTTGGAAGTTTTTGTGGAACATACACACATACATACACACACACACACACACATACATACATACATACATACACATACACACAAACATACACACAAACATACACACATACATACACACATACACACACACACACACACACATTGGGGGACATGTATCATTATTTGTGTATGGTAGAAGCAGTTTACCCCTTTTCCCAAATTCTAAATTATGTGCAGAAGCACTAAATTTATCAATCAAGCGCAATGAGCTTCATAAATTGCGGGTAAATATAGTGATCTCCTCAATCCACTCTTTGGAAAATAAAATCGATGATTTAGAGAATCTTGCTATGTTAAGTCCAAGATGGCTTATATTTGGGAAAAAAAAACAGCTCTTGCGGCAAAATTTTTGGTGTAAAGGAAAAGTACGCAGTTAATAAATCCATGTGTACTATAGATGTCACTCCAAGGTACCCCATATCACCACATCTGGAGGACATGCTCTACCAAAATATGCGCAAAAAATGCGCAAAAAAAGGGCTTGCACAAAATTTTGCGCAAAAAAATACACACAAAGCAGGGGTAAATCTGTGATACATGTCCCCCATTGAGTTTTATATATATATATGTTTCCGGAAATTCTGACTTTTAGGGGCCGTTTTGTTCTTCCAATGTAATACTTGTTGCAGTCACACTGCAGAACATAAACGACACCTTTTGGGTTGCATGTTATAAGATGCGGAATTTTCCATTTGAATGTATTTACCGGTTGTACTTCTACAACCTTTCTATGTCCATTTGTTGTATTACAGTTGGAGCATGCCCCACAACGAAAAAAAGAAAAGCTTAGTTGTTAACCATGTTTGTGATGTGTTCTGTATGGCTGGTTGTTTTATTGAAGGGGCTAAGGTCATCCATAAATTGGGAGCCTTTTTGTACACAATCTGGGGTTTTGATGGCAGTATATTCAATACGTTTTGTCTTTCTGTGCTAGGTGCCAGTATTTATAAATTATTTGCACAACTTTTTTATATTCTTTGTTGAATGGGAGGATGATTTTCAGTTGCTGATCTGCTGTTCCTGACCCTTTATCTCGCTCCTCAAAATAGGTAACTTGATCCAATTTATTTACCTGGTCCAGTGACTTTTCTAAAACATAGAAACATAGAATGTGCCGGCAGATAAGAACCATTTGGCCCATCTAGTCTGCCCAATCTGAATCCTATCAATAGTCCCTGGCCCTATCTTATATGAAGGATAGCCTTATGCTTATCCCATGCATGTTTAAAATCCTTCACTGTATTTGCAGCGACCACTTCTGCAGGAAGGCTATTCCATGTATCGTCTACTCTCTGTGTAAAGGATACTGTTTGCCTAAAAATTGGGTCGTTTTTGGCCTATTCCTGAAAATATGTATCTGTTGTACAATTGCGTTTCAACCTTCTATACTGAGGCTTAGGAACATTAATCAACCACCCGGTAGGTGGCAACTGTTGAATGTTATAAAACTATTTTTAGCAGTAGGTTTTGTATAGGTTTTACAGTGAAGTTAAGTGGAAATTGGGAAAATCTCTAGATCTAAAAATTCTATTTTTATTTACAGATAGTGGAAGTGAATTTGAGGTTTTGAGTATTGGTGTTTAGATCATGGATGAATTTTTCAAGTTCACACTGGGCACCCCGCCAAATAAAAATAATATCAACAATGTAGAATCTCCAGATCACCAGGTTCGCACCAAGTATGGGGGTGTTGGTGTCTTCTTCCCATGATGCCATGAACAAATTGGCATAGCTCGGCGCGAACCTGGTGCCCATTGCTGTTCCAGTTTGCTGTAAATAATAATGCCCTTCAAAGTAAAAATAATAAGTAAGTATATATTCTATTGCTGCTGTGATATAGTTGACTTGCTCAGGTTTGATATTGCCCTTTTTCAAAAATCTGGTAACTGCTGAAATGCCCAATTTATGGTCCATAATGGTGTATAAAGAACTAACGTCTATCGTAGCCAAAATGTATTCCGGTGACCAAGTGAATTGTTCCAACAAACTTATGATATGTGTTGTATATTTTAAATAATAATCTGTTTGTTGTACAAATGGCTAAAGGAAACAATCGACATATTGTGATAAATTTGAGGATATAGAACCGATTCCGGAAATGATAGGTCTACCAGGAGGGTGAAAATAATTTTTATGAGTTTTTGGCAAACAATAAAAAACACGTAAACGTTCTGGGGTGCTCAGTATGAACCTGGACTCATTCTCATTAAAGGGGTATTCCAGGCAAAACCTTTTTATATATATATATATATATATATATATATATCAACTGGCTCTGGAAAGTTAAATAGATTTGTAAATTACTTCTATAAAAAAATCTTAATCCTTCCAATAGTTATTAGCTTCTGCAGTTTTCTGTCTAACTACTCAATGATGATGTCACGTCCCGGGAGCTGTGCATGATGGGAGAACATCCCCATAGGAGCTGCACAGCTCCCGGGACGTGAGTCATCAGAAAGCAGTTAGACAGAAAACAACAACTCAACTTCAGAAGCTAATAACTATTGGAAGGATTAAGATTTTTTTAATAGAAGTAATTTACAAATCTGTTTAACTTTCCGGAGCCAGTTGATATATAAAAAAAAGTTTTGGCCTGGAATACCCCTTTAATAATACCATCTTCCAAAGCATCTTTACCTAAATTGTGTAGTTCAGTGCTAAAACTGGTAGTGGGGTCTGTTTCTAATTTCTTATAAATCAGGGGGTCCTACAACTGTTGTAAACACATTGTAATCTTTAGTGTTCAGTGGCACAACTGCCCCTCCTTTGTTGGAGGGGGTATTGTGATATTGGCCAATGATTGTAATTCTTGTATCACCCTTCTTTCTTTCAGACTGGTGTTGTGGTTTTTAGTTTTCAGATATCCAAGTGATCTTAGATCACTTACAACTGATTTTTTGAAGAATGTCAAATCTGGACCCATTTCTGTTTTCGGATAGACCCATGATTTAAGTTTACATTCTGTATGTGTGTATTTTGATGCGGGCTTAAAGGGGTATTCCATGATTTTATTTTATTTGACTATGCTACAGGGGCTGTAAAGTTAGTGTAGTTCATAATATAGTGTCTGTACCTGTGTGTGATGTTTTTCCCACAATTCTTCTGTGATTTTCACCCCAATATTTATTTTTACCAGCATACAAAATGACTGTTTGCTCAGATTTTTCCCAGGTTGCAATGCGGCCGAGACCTGACATCACTAGTCAGCTGATGACAGGGAGCCTATCTGCTTCAATGGGTGGAGGGATCGCTTGGTGGGAGAGAGATCAATCTGCAACTAATGCAACAGCTGTAGGCACCCTGATTGAAAACTACAGGTCTTTTGAATGGATGTAGCTCATTTATGTTTCAATGCGTGGGGTGGCTGAAAACGGAATTATGGGATTTGTAGGCAAAAAAGAAAACTCAAACAGAAAATACCAGTTCACAAAAAGCTAGCCACAGTATTGTGGTGGACTCACGCCATTTAGCACCAAGACAAGCGCAGATCCTTCCTAAGCATGCCCATTACTGTCTGCCAGGTACGTACTAAAATGAATAATCTGGCGCAAATTTCAAGCCCTTATTTAGGAGATTCTTGCTCTACAGTGAGTTTATGATCACTTAAATTTATAATAGTATTTTTGGTGTACCCTAGTGTATCGTCCCTATTTTCTGTGGCAGTTTTATTCTGTTCTCTCTTTTGTCCTGTTTTCCTACGAATCCTCTTTTTTGGGGGGCTATGGGATATGAAGATTCCAAGTGCTGTGAATCCATATAACCTCTCGACTGTGTCAGCATCAGATGTGAAGTTTGGTTGTGGATCTGACTTTGGTGGGTGGAAACCTGTTGTTACGCCTAGCGCTCCGGGTCCCCGCTCCTCCCCGGAGCGCGTACGGCGTCTCTCTCTCCGCAGCGCCCCGGTCGGTCCCGCTGACCGGGAGCGCTGCACTGTCATGGCCGTCGGGGATGCGATTCGCACAGCGGGACTCGCCCGCTCGCGAATCGCATCCCAGGTCACTTACCCGTTCCCGTCCCCTGCTGTCATGTGCTGGCGCGCGCGGCTCCGCTCTCTAGGGCGCGCGCGCGCCAGCTCCCTGAGACTTAAAGGGCCAGTGCACCAATGATTGGTGCCTGGCCCAATTAGCTTAATTGGCTTCCACCTGGTCCCTGACTATATCTGACCTCCTCCCATGCACTCACTTGCCGGATCTTGTTGCCCTTGTGCCTAGTGAAAGCGTTTTGTGTGTCCAAAGCCTGTGTACCAGAACTTCTGCTATCCACCCTGACTACGAACCTTGCTGCCTGCCCCGACCTTCTGCTACGTCCGACCTTGCTTCTGTCTACTCCCTTGTACCGCGCCTATCTTCAGCAGCCAGAGAGGTTGAGCCGTTGCTAGTGGATACGACCTGGTCACTACCGCCGCAGCAAGACCATCCCGCTTTGCGGCGGGCTCTGGTGAAAACCAGTAGTGACTTAGAACCGGTCCACTAGCACGGTCCACGCCAATCCCTCTCTGGCACAGAGGATCCACCTCCTGCCAGCCGGCATCGTGACAGTAGATCCGGCCATGGATTCCGCTGAAGTTCCTCTGCCAGTTGTCGCCGACCTTCCCACACTGGTCGCCCAGCAAGCCCGACAGATCGCCCAGCAAGCCCGACAGATCGCCCAGCAAGCCCAACAGATTGCCCAACAAGACCACCAGCTGTCGTACTTGACCACCATGACTCAGCAACTCCAGTCGCAGCTACAGCAGATTCAGTCTCAGCTACAGCAGCAGCAACCATCTCCTCCGCCAGCTCCTGCACCTCTTCCGCAGCGAGTGGCCACTCCTAGCCTCCGCCTGTCCTTGCCGGACAAATTTAATGGGGACTCTAAGTTTTGCCGTGGCTTTCTTTCGCAATGTTCCCTGCACTTGGAGATGATGTCGGATCAGTTTCCTACTGAAAGGTCTAAGGTGGCTTTCGTAGTCAGCCTTCTGTCTGGAAAAGCCCTGTCATGGGCCACACCGCTCTGGGACCGCGATGACCCCGTCACTGCCTCTGTACACTCCTTCTTCTCGGAAATTCGAAGTGTCTTTGAGGAACCTGCCCGAGCCTCTTCTGCTGAGACTGCCCTGCTGAACCTGGTCCAGGGTAATTCTTCTGTTGGCGAGTACGCCATACAATTCCGTACTCTTGCTTCTGAACTTTCCTGGAATAATGAGGCCCTCTGCGCGACCTTTAAAAAAGGCCTATCCAGCAACATTAAAGATGTTCTGGCCGCACGAGATACTCCTGCTAACCTGCATGAACTCATTCATCTAGCCACTCGCATTGACATGCGTTTTTCTGAGAGGCATCAAGAGCTCCGCCAGGAAAAAGACTTAGATCTCTGGACACCTCTCCCACAGTCTCCATTGCAATCTGCGCCTAGGCCTCCCGCCGAGGAGGCCATGCAAGTGGACCGGTCTCGCCTGACCCTGGAAGAGAGGAATCGCCGTAAGGAAGAGAATCTTTGTC
Source organism: Hyla sarda (assembly GCF_029499605.1). Classification (NCBI taxonomy): domain Eukaryota; kingdom Metazoa; phylum Chordata; class Amphibia; order Anura; family Hylidae; genus Hyla; species Hyla sarda. The sequence goes on from NC_079195.1 coordinate 27,558,352, forward strand.
TGTACTGTGCCAGTACCGAACATTTTTTGGTGGATTGCCCCATCCGTCCTCCACGTCTGGGAAACGCACGCTCGCACCCAGCTCTCGTGGGTGTGGCGTCTCTTGATGCTAAGTCGGCTTCTCCACGTCTCACGGTGCCTGTACGGATTTCGCCTTCAGCCAGCTCTTCCCTCTCAGCCGTGGCCTGCCTGGACTCTGGTGCCTCTGGGAATTTTATTCGGGAGTCCTTGGTGAATAAATTCCGCATCCCGGTGACCCGTCTTGTCAAGCCACTCCACATTTCCGCGGTCAACGGAGCCAGGTTGGATTGCACCGTGCGTTTCCGCACGAAGCCCCTCCTAATGTGCATCGGACCTCATCATGAGAAAATTGAGTTTTTGGTCCTCTCCAATTGCACCTCTGAAATTCTCCTTGGACTACCCTGGCTTCAACACCATTCCCCAACCCTGGATTGGTCCACAGGGGAGATCAAGAGCTGGGGTGCCTCTTGCTTCAAGGACTGCCTTAAACCGGTTCCCAGTACTCCCTGCCGTGACCCTGTGGTTCCTCCTGTATCCGGTCTCCCTAAGGTCGTTATGGACTCTGCCCGCCTTAAGAAGTGCCTCTCCCCCCCTCCCAGTCCACTCAGGCAAGCCTCGGTGCCTCCTCATGGCCCTCGTCCTGGTGTCACACTGCCCCGTGCCAGGCCTCGCCCTCTGCCCTCCCTCCCCATTCCCACTCCTGCTGTACTGCCTGCCGTTGAGGAATCCCTCCATCCTTTCCCGGTGTCCTCATCCCAGGGGGGGCAGTTACCGGACAAAGAGAAGGGGAGACCTAAGGGGGGGGGTACTGTTACGCCTAGCGCTCCGGGTCCCCGCTCCTCCCCGGAGCGCGTACGGCGTCTCTCTCTCCGCAGCGCCCCGGTCGGTCCCGCTGACCGGGAGCGCTGCACTGTCATGGCCGTCGGGGATGCGATTCGCACAGCGGGACGCGCCCGCTCGCGAATCGCATCCCAGGTCACTTACCCGTTCCCGTCCCCTGCTGTCATGTGCTGGCGCGCGCAGCTCCGCTCTCTAGGGCGCGCGCGCGCCAGCTCCCTGAGACTTAAAGGGCCAGTGCACCAATGATTGGTGCCTGGCCCAATTAGCTTAATTGGCTTCCACCTGGTCCCTGACTATATCTGACCTCCTCCCATGCACTCACTTGCCGGATCTTGTTGCCCTTGTGCCTAGTGAAAGCGTTTTGTGTGTCCAAAGCCTGTGTACCAGAACTTCTGCTATCCACCCTGACTACGAACCTTGCTGCCTGCCCCGACCTTCTGCTACGTCCGACCTTGCTTCTGTCTACTCCCTTGTACCGCGCCTATCTTCAGCAGCCAGAGAGGTTGAGCCGTTGCTAGTGGATACGACCTGGTCACTACCGCCGCAGCAAGACCATCCCGCTTTGCGGCGGGCTCTGGTGAAAACCAGTAGTGACTTAGAACCGGTCCACTAGCACGGTCCACGCCAATCCCTCTCTGGCACAGAGGATCCACCTCCTGCCAGCCGGCATCGTGACACCTGTTCTCTTGGTAGGGTAGCCTGTGGAAGATTGTGACATTGGTATTGTGGGTGTGGTATTGGATTTTGGTTCTGATAATGTGTGCGAGGTGAAGACTGCTGTGTTAGGTGATAATATGGATTTCAATAATACATGTGATTCTGGTGATAATTTTGGTAATATCTGTGATTCTGCTGTGGTCTTCTCTTTATGTAATAGGGTGGTTCCCTTTTTTCCTTCGTGTTGATTGTGGTAATGGTTTGTATGTGGTGGGGTTCTGTGTTTTTGACCATCCCCAAAAAAATCCTCAGCTAAAGGAGTAAACCTTTTCTGGAGGGGAATTACACCATGGTTTTTGATTCTAGTTCATCTAATTTTGTACATATAATTTCCTGTTGCTTCTAAAACTCGTTATCTTTATCAAATGTATCAAGGTCTTTCTTGATTTCCCCTATTTCTATATCTAGCTCTTGGATGAGCTCCTGTCTCCTTTTCACCTTTTTTTTTTCCTGTAGTGAGCCAATAAGACATCATACATCAGTTTTAGTGGTCGGTGTGCTGAGGACTGAGAACTCTATTTCCATAGAACTACAATAGAGTTTAGATATATGGGAAATGTTTCGGTGCGCACGCATGGAGTGCCCGGGTGGAAGTCAGATGCCTAAGTGATGAAGTATGGGCGGAAGCGGTCACAGTCATGTGACCACCGAGGCCCAATGATGTGGCAGCGTCGAGACTTCTGTATCCGGTACGTGCGCAAATCGGATGAACTTGCATTGAAATACAGGGGCTCATGAGGGTAACAGCCCCTCCTGATGAAGTAGTTCTTACTACGAAATGGCGTTGAGGAGACGTGAGGGTCCCCATACGGTACACCACTATGTCCAACCCAGATATAAATATGGTTACTTTTTTATTTTTGCACTGTGAGCTTTATTGTATTAAACTGGTATTTGGACGTGGTCTACATTCACTATTATATTATTTGTGACCGTATGGCAGTTATCCTGGGCCATTGTTCTGGGGTATATGTTTTTTAAGGGTTAGGGATTTTGTTCATGTCTCTTATGTTTGATTTTGATATCTAATAAAGCTTTACGAATTTTTTGAATAAGATGGTTACTTTTGTTCAGGTAGCACATGTAGTATATATATATAGCTTTGTAAATTCAGGTTGGAAGCTGTATATAACACAAGACCATCAGAGTGTTGTCCATAACAGCCAAACATATACTATGTGTTCATGTACAGGAACAATATACTAAGTAATTCAATAAAATGTATCAAAATTAATTCAATCTACGTTCTCCAATCTTCACCAACCACAAGACATTGTCGGCTCTTTACTCACATTCCCTGGGGTGCCACTTTCCAGAAGGGCCGCTGTGATGTAAGCGCTGAGGGAGACGTCATCATTTACTCCACCCTGATAGACATAACTTGTTTATATTAATAAAGTCACAGATTATCTGATGCTCCCTCTGAGACAGCACTTTTTTATTGTTACTTATACTTCTATACATATTACATTCTTTTACATAGGGTGCAGTATTATAGTAGTTATATTCTTGTATATAGGAGCAGTATTATAGTAGTTATATTCTTGTATATAGGAGCAGTATTATAGTAGTTATATTCTTGTATATAGGAGCAGTATTATAGTAGTTATATTCTTGTATATAGGAGCAGTATTATAGTAGTTATATTCTTGTATATAGGAGCAGTATTATAGTAGTTATATTCTTGTATATAGGAGCAGTATTATAGTAGTTATATTCTTGTATATAGGAGCAGTATTATAGTAGTTATATTCCTGTATATAGGAGCAGTATTATAGTAGTTATATTCTTGTGTATAGGAGGCAGTATTATAGTAGGTATATTCTTGTATATAGGAGCAGTATTATAATGGTTATATTCTTGTACATGGGAGCATTATTATAGTAGTTATATTCTTGTATATAGGAGCAGTATTATAGTAGTTATATTCTTGTATATAGGAGCAGTATTATAGTAGAAATATTCTTGTACATAGGAGCATTATTATAGTAGTTATATTCTTGTATATAAGAGCAGTATTATAGTAGTTATATACTTGTATATAGGAGAGAGTATTTTAGTAGTTATATTCTTGTATATGGGAGCAGTATTATAGTAGTTATATTATTGTACATAGGAGCATTATTATAGTAGTTATATTCTTGTATATAAGAGCAGTATTATAGTAGTTATATTCTTGTATATAGGAGCATTATTATAGTAGCTATATTCTTGTATATAGGAGGCAGTATTATAGTTGTTATATTCTTGTATATAGGGGCAGTATTATAGTAGTTGTATTCTTGTACATAGAAGTAGTAATATAGTAGTTATATTCTTGTACATAGGAACAGTATTATAGTAGTTATATTCTTATACGTAGGGGGCAGTATTATAGTAGTTATATTCTTGTATATAGGAGCAGTATTATAGTAGTTATAATCTTGTACATAGGAGGCAGTATTATAGTGGTTATATTCTTGTGTATAGGGGGCAGTGTTATAGCAGTTATATTCTTGTATATAGGAGGAAGTATTATTGTAGTTATTTTCTTTTGTATAGGGGGCAGTATTATAGTAGTTATATTCTTGTAAATAGGAGCATTATTATAGTAGTTATATTCTTGTATATAAGAGCAGTATTATAGTGGTTATATTCTTGTGTATAGGAGGCAGTATTATAGTAGTTACATTCTTGTATATAGGAGGAAGTATTATTGTAGTTATTTTCTTTCGTATAGGGGGCAGTATTATAGTAGTTATATTCTTATACATAGGGTGCAGTATTATAGTAGTTATATTCTTGTACTTAGGAGCAGTATTATAGTAGTTATATTCTTGTATATAAGGAGCAGTATTATAGTAGTTATATTCTTGTATATAGGGAGCAGTATTATAGTAGTTATATTCTTGTATATAGGAGCAGTATTATAGTAGTTATATTCCTGTATATAGGAGGCAGTATTATAGTAGTTATATTCTTTTATATAGGAGCAGTATTATAGTAGTTATATTCTTGTATATAGGAGCAGTATTATAGTAGTTATATTCTTGTATATAGGAGCAGTATTATAGTAGTTGTATTCTTGTATATAGGAGCAGTATTATGGTTGTTATATTCTTGTATATAGGGGCAGTATTATAGTAGTTATATTCTTGTACATAGAAGTAGTAATATAGTAGTTATATTCTTGTACATAGGAGCAGTATTATAGTAGTTATATTCTTATACGTAGGGGGCAGTATTATAGTAGTTATATTCTTGTATATAGGAGCAGTATTATAGTAGTTATATTCCTGTATATAGGAGGCAGTATTATAGTAGGTATATTCTTTTATATAGGAGCAGTATTATAGTTGTTATATTCTTGTATATAGGAGGCAGTATTATAGTAGTTATATTCTTGTATATAGGAGCAGTATTATAGTAGTTATATTCTTGTATATAGGAGCAGTATTACAGTAGTTATATTCTTGTATATAGGAGCAGTATTATAGTAGTTATATTCTTGTATATAGGAGCAGTATTATAGTAGTTATATTCTTGTATATAGGAGCAGTATTATAGTAGTTATATTCTTGTATATAGGGGCAGTATTATAGTAGTTATATTCTTGTATATAGGAGCAGTATTATAGTAGTTATATTCCTGTATATAGGAGGCAGTATTATAGTAGGTATATTCTTTTATATAGGAGCAGTATTATAGTTGTTATATTCTTGTATATAGGAGGCAGTATTATAGTAGTTATATTCTTGTATATAGGAGCAGTATTATAGTAGTTATATTCTTGTATATAGGAGCAGTATTACAGTAGTTATATTCTTGTATATAGGAGCAGTATTATAGTAGTTATATTCTTGTATATAGGAGCAGTATTATAGTAGTTATATTCCTGTATATAGGGAGCAGTATTTTAGTAGCTATATTCTTGATCAGTATCATAGTAGTTATATTCTTGTACATAGAAAGCAGTATTATCAGTGCTCAAGTCTTTCAGGAACGCATGGAAATGGAGATCCTGCACTTTTTCCACAGCAGGAACACTGTTCCCATTAGGGCTAGGACTAGCTCTTGATTGGAAATCTTGGGTGAGGTCCCATATTTTTTCCAGCACTTCACCCCTAAGTTTTATAGCAGCTATATTATAATTGTTATATGTGTCAATAGAAGAAAAGTTAATTTTTATTTTAATTACAGCTATTATGAACTACTATTAAGATATTGTGGGAATTGAACATTAAGTTTTGTCTTGCTATACAGTACAGACCAAAAGTTTGGACACACCTTCTCATTCAGAGTTTTCTTTATTTTCATGACTATGAAAATTGTAGATTCACATTGAAGGCATCAAAACTATGAATTAACACATGTGGAATTATAGACATAAAAAAAAGGGTGAAACAACTGAAAATATATCATATTCTAGGTTCTTCAAAGTAGCCACCTTTTGCTTTGATTACTGCTTTGCACACTCTTCGCATTCTCTTGTTGAGATTCAAGAGGTAGTCACCTGAAATGGTTTTCACTTCACAGGTGTGCTGGTGTGGAGGAGGAGGTGTGCTGGTGTGGAGGAGGAGGTGTGATGGTGTGGGGGGCTTTGCTGGTGACACTGTTAGGGATTTATTCAAAATTGAAGGCATACTGAACCAGCATGTCTACCACAGCATCTTGCAGCGGCTGCTATTCCACCCGGTTTGCGTTTAGTTGGACAATCATTTATTTTTCAACAGGACAATGACCCCAAACACCTCCAGGCTGTGTAAGGGCTATTAGACCAAGAAGGAGAGTGATGGGGTGCTGCGCCAGATGACCTGGCCTCCACAGTCACCGGACCTGAACCCAATTGGGGTGAGCTGGACCGCAGAGTGAAGGCAAAAAGGGACAACAAATGCTGAGCATCTCTGGGAACTCCTTCAAGACTGTTGGAAGACCATTTCAGGTGACTACCTCTTGAAGCTCAACAAGAGAATGCCAAGAGGATGGAAAGCAGTAATCAAAGCAAAAGGTGTCTAGAACCTAGAATATGACAGATTTTCACACTTGTTTGTTATGTATATAATTCCACATTTGTTAATTCATATTTTTGATGCCTTCAATGTGAATCTACAATATTCATAGTCATGAAAATAAAGAAAACTCTGAATGAGAAGGTGTGTCCAAACTTTTGGTCTGTACTATACGTGTCTTGCTTTAAGAAGTTGGCAGGTTCTGTGCTACATGATGAGTAGCTCCTATCCTTATTATTCCAGCATTACCTTCATGGCTGATTGAAATAGTTTCCCTCGACTGATGAAGCAGCCATCAACTCCCTGCTGTAGACCAAGCCAAGTCACAGCCTGGCTCAGGACGTCATCATCAATAAATATGTAGTTTTTAGCCTGGGAGAAACACTTTATCACAAAAGCAGTGAGCCTGGGGACATAGAGATTATTATTAGTGACCAGTAGGATGTAAAGGATAAGGATGTCACAGGACAATGCAAAAATGAAATATAGGAAAATATGGAGGGTAACAGACATTCTTCAATATAGAAATGAATTACTACATTAAAAATAAAAGAAGGAAGGTATGTAGAAGAGAACAAAGAACTAGATGACTTCTGTTCAGTGTTTACAAAAGAAAATGAAGGGAAATGACCTCAGTTAGGAAGGAAGACTAATACATCTTTTGTTGCATGTGTCTTTAGAGAGAAAGAGGTTCTAAGTCAGCTGTTTAACCCCTTAAGGACACATGACGTACTGGAACGTCATGTGTCCACTCCCGATCTATAACGCGTGGCCACGGCGTGGCCCCGCGTTATAGCGGGTCGGGCCCGGCCTCTAACAATGGCCGGGACCCGTGGCTAATAGCGCGCGGCATTGATCGCTGTGCCGCGTGCTATTAACTCTTTAGACGTAAAGTGAAACCGAAAGCATGCCGGCTAGCTCAGTGGGCTGTTCGGGATAGCCGCGGCGAAATCGCGGCATCCCGAACAGCTTACAGGACAGCGGGAGGGCCCCTACCTGCTTCCTCGCTGTCCGATCGCCGAATGACTGCTCAGTGCCTGAGATCCAGGCATGAGCAGTCAAGCGGCAGAATCATCGATCACTGGTTTCTTATGAGAAACCAGTGATCAATGATAAAGATCAGTGTGTGCAGTGTTATAGGTCCTTATGGGATAACAATGATCAGTGTGTGCAGTGTTATAGGTCCCTATGGGACCTATAAAAGTGCAAAAAAAAAAAAAAAAGTGAACAAACATCATTTAACCCCTTCCCTATTAAAAGTTTGAATCACCCCCCTTTTCCCATTAAAAAAAAAAAAAAAACAGTGTAAATAAAAATAAAAATAAACATATATGGTATCGCCGCATGCGGAAATGTCCGAATTATAAAAATATATCATTAATTAAACCGCACGGTCAATGGTGTACGCGCAAAAAAAATCAAAAGTCCAAAATAGTGCATTTTTGGTCACTTTTTATATCATGAAGTCCTATCAATGCAAAAATGGTACCGCTAAAAACTTCAGATCACAGCGCAAAAAATGAACCCTCATACCGCCCCATACACGGAAAAATAAAAAAGTTATAGGGGTCAGAAGATGACAATTTTAAACGTATACATTTTCCTGCATGAAGTTATGATTTTTTCCAGAAGTACGACAAAATCAAACCTATACAAGTAGGGGATCATTTTAACCGTATGGACCTACAGAATAAATATCAGGTGTCATTTTTACCAAAAAATGTACTACGTAGAAACGGAAGCCCCCAAAAGTTACAAAATGGCGTTTCTTTTTTTCAATTTTGTCTCACAATGATTTTTTTTTCTGTTTCACCGTAGATTTTTGGGCACAATGACTGACGTCATTACAAATTAGAATTGGTGGCGCAAAAAATAAGCAACAATATGGATTTTTAGGTGCAAAATTTAAAGAGTTATGATTTTTTAAAGGCAAGGAGCAAAAAACGAAAATGCAAAAACGGAAAACCTCCCGGTCCTTAAGGGGTTAAAGGTAAGACAAATAAGTCACAAGGGCCTGATGGGATACATCTGAAGATATTAAAAGAGCTTAGTGGTGAACTAGCAAAACCACTAACAGATTTATTTAACCAATCACTGGTAACAGGATGTGTTCCAGAAGAACTGAAAATAAGCAAATCTTGTGCTCATTCCTAAGAAATGTAGTAGGGAGGAATCAGGCCACTATAGGCCAGTCAGTCTGACATCAATAGTGGGGAAATTAAAGGAGTACTCTGGGATAAAAAAAAAATGATCCCCTATCCTAAGGATAGGGGATACGTTTCAGATCGCGGGGGGGCCGACCACTGGGGCCCACACGCAATCTCCCATACAGGGCCCCAGCAGTAAGTGGCAAAGGGGCATGGCCGTTGCATTCTGCAGTCTCCGCCTCTGCCATAGAAAGGTATTTTAGGGGGCCTGTCGGCTGCTGCATCTTGCGGTGATCGAAATGCTCTATTTCGGCAAATAGCCGAGGCCCCGTATGGGAGATCACGGGGGACCCCAGTGGTCGGACCCCCAATGATCTGAAATTTATCCCCTATCCTTAAGATAGGGGATAAGTTTTCATATCCTGTAGTACTCCTTTAATGGAAACCATACTGAAGGCTAGGATTGTGGGATGCCTAAAATCCCATGGATTATCTGTCAAACTAATCTTTTTGATTTTTTTTCAATTGGGTGACTAAAATAATAGATGGCGGAGGGACAGTAGACATCGCACATTTAGATTTTAGTAAGGCTTTTGACACTGTCCCACATAGAAGACTTGTCAATAAACTGCAGTCATTGAGATGGACTCCCATATTGTTGAGTGGATTAGGCAGTGGCTGAGTAATAGACAACAGAGGGTTGTAGTCAATGGAGAATATTCAGAGCAACATCTTGTTACCAGTGGGGACCTCAGGGATCTGTACTGGGACCAATTTAGTTTAATATCTTTATCAGCAATATTGCAGAAGGTCTCAATGGTAAGGTATTGGTCTTTTTGCTTAGGGCACAGAGATTTGTAATAGGGTTGATGTTCCTGGAGGGATCCGCCAAATGGAAAAGGATTAAGGTAAACTAGAAGAATGGTCAGAACTCTGGCAACTGACATTTAATGTAGATAAGTGCAAGATAATGCACCTGGGGCGTAAAAACCCAAGGGAAGAATATAGAATCAATGATACATGTGTCTCAGTTTGTCTATGCAGTACGATGGGTTTGGCTTTGCATTTGGAGTCTGGAAGAGGTCCATGAGGTTGCATGGCATCCAGTGGGAAGGGAAACATATGGTTTGGCAGTGTTGACTGCTCTTTCTACTGCTTTAAGTCAATGTTATAGTGCAGCAGGGAATTCTAGCAGAATGCTTTGGTGTATATGTGTGAGGTATTAGCAGTAAAAAGAGGGAAGTGCTCATGGGTGTAAAGGGAGAGGTATTAGCAGTAGATAGGGAAGTGCTCTTGTGTGCATTGGGAGAGGTATTAGCAGTAGAGAGAAACATGCTCATGGATGTAAAGGGAAAGGTATTAGCAGTAGAAAGGGAAGTGTTCATGGGTGTATAGGGAGAGGTATTAGTAGTAGAGAGGAAAGTGTTCATGGGTGTATAGGGAGAGGTATTAGCAGTAGAGAGGGAAGTGCTCATGGGTATAAAGGGAGAGGTATTAGCAGTAGAGAGGGAAGTACTCATGGGTATAAAGGGAGAGGTATTAGCAGTAGACAGGGAAGTGCTCACGCTACTGTACAGAGGACTGGTGAGACCTCACTTGGAGTATTGTGCACAGTCCTGGAGGCCATATCTCAAGAAGGATATAGATATTTTGGAGAAAGTTCAAAGAAGATACTAAACTAGTACATGGATTACAAGGTAAAACTTACCAGGAAGGGACCTTAACATGTATAGAAGAAAGACGAGACAGAGAGATGTGATATACATAAAGGGCATTAACTCTGTAAATCAGGAGAAGAGATTTATATAGGAGAAACCTATCACAAGAGGACATAGTGTTAAATAGAGGGAGAAGGTTTCTGCAGTAATATAAGGAAGTATTTCTAAACCGAAAGTAGTGGATGCATGGAATTGCCTTCCTGCAGAAGTGGTAGCTGTACATACAGTGAAGGAATTTTAGCATGCATTGGACAGGCCTAAGACTATCCTTCATATAAAATAGGGATAGAAATAAGGTTATCCTTCATATAAGGATAGGGATAGACATAAGGCTATTCTTCATATAAGATAGGGATAGGCACAAGGCTATCCTTCATATAAGATAGGGATAGGCAAAAGGATATTGTTACGCCGAGCGCTCCGGGTCCCCGCTCCTCCCCGGAGCGCTCGCTTCTCTCTCGCTACCGCAGCGCTCCGGGCAGCTCCACTGACCCGGTGCGCTGCGATACCGTCTCCAGCCGGGATGCGATTCGCGATGCGGGTAGCGCCCGCTCGCGATGCGCATCCCGGCTCCCGTACCTGACTCGCTCTCCGTCTGTCCTGTCCCGGCGCGCGCGGCCCCGCTCCCTAGGGCGCGCGCGCGCCGGGTCTCTGCGATTTAAAGGGCCACTGCGCCGCTGATTGGCGCAGTGGTTCCAATTAGTGTGTTCACCTGTGCACTCCCTATTTATACCTCACTTCCCCTTCACTCCCTCGCCGGATCTTGTTGCCATTGTGCCAGTGAAAGCGTTTCCTTGTGTGTTCCTAGCCTGTGTTCCAGACCTCCTGCCGTTGCCCCCGACTACGATCCTTGCTGCCTGCCCCGACCTTCTGCTACGTCCGACCTTGCTTCTGTCTACTCCCTTGTACCGCGCCTATCTTCAGCAGTCAGAGAGGTTGAGCCGTTGCTAGTGGATACGACCTGGTCACTACCGCCGCAGCAAGACCATCCCGCTTTGCGGCGGGCTCTGGTGAAAACCAGTAGTGACTTAGAACCGATCCACTAGCACGGTCCACGCCAATCCCTCTCTGGCACAGAGGATCCACTACCTGCCAGCCGGCATCGTGACAGTAGATCCGGCCATGGATCCCGCTGAAGTTCCTCTGCCAGTTGTCGCCGACCTCACCACGGTGGTCGCCCAGCAGTCACAACAGATAGCGCAACAAGGCCAACAGCTGTCTCAACTGACCGTGATGCTACAGCAGCTACTACCACAGCTTCAGCAATCATCTCCTCCGCCAGCTCCTGCACCTCCTCCGCAGCGAGTGGCCGCTTCTGGTCTACGACTATCCTTGCCGGATAAATTTGATGGGGACTCTAAATTCTGCCGTGGCTTTCTTTCCCAATGTTCCCTGCACTTGGAGATGATGTCGGACCAGTTTCCTACTGAAAGGTCTAAGGTGGCTTTCGTAGTCAGCCTTCTGTCTGGAAAAGCTCTGTCATGGGCCACACCGCTCTGGGACCGCAATGACCCCGTCACTGCCTCTATACACTCCTTCTTCTCGGAAATTCGAAGTGTCTTTGAGGAACCTGCCCGAGCCTCTTCTGCTGAGACTGCCCTGTTGAACCTGGTCCAGGGTAATTCTTCCGTTGGCGAGTACGCCGTACAATTCCGTACTCTTGCTTCAGAATTATCCTGGAATAATGAGGCCCTCTGCGCGACCTTTAAAAAAGGCCTATCCAGCAACATTAAAGATGTTCTGGCCGCACGAGAAATCCCTGCTAACCTACATGAACTCATCCATCTTGCCACTCGCATTGACATGCGTTTTTCCGAAAGGCGTCAGGAGCTCCGCCAGGATATGGACTTTGTTCGCACAAGGCGTTTTTTCTCCCCGGCTCCTCTCTCCTCTGGTCCCCTGCAATCCGTTCCTGTGCCTCCCGCCGTGGAGGCTATGCAGGTCGACCGGTCTCGCCTGACACCTCAAGAGAGGACACGACGCCGCATGGAGAATTTCTGCCTGTACTGTGCCAGTACCGAACACTTCCTGAAGGATTGTCCTATCCGTCCTCCCCGCCTGGAAAGACGTACGCTGACTCCGCACAAAGGTGAGACAGTCCTTGATGTCTACTCTGCTTCTCCACGTCTTACTGTGCCTGTGCGGATATCTGCCTCTGCCTTCTCCTTCTCTACTATGGCCTTCTTGGATTCCGGATCTGCAGGAAATTTTATTTTGGCCTCTCTCGTCAACAAGTTCAACATCCCAGTGACCAGTCTCGCCAGACCCCTCTACATCAATTGTGTAAACAATGAAAGATTGGACTGTACCATACGTTTCCGCACGGAGCCCCTTCTAATGTGCATCGGACCTCATCACGAGAAGATTGAATTTTTGGTCCTCCCCAATTGCACTTCCGAAATCCTCCTTGGACTACCCTGGCTTCAACTCCATTCCCCAACCCTGGATTGGTCCACTGGGGAGATCAAGAGTTGGGGGCCCTCTTGTTTCAAGGACTGCCTAAAACCGGTTCCCAGTACCCCTTGCCGTGACTCTGTGGTTCCCCCTGTAACCGGTCTCCCTAAGGCCTATATGGACTTTGCGGATGTTTTTTGCAAAAAACAAGCTGAGACTCTACCTCCTCACAGGCCTTATGATTGTCCTATTGACCTCCTCCCGGGCACTACTCCACCCCGGGGCAGAATCTATCCTCTGTCCGCCCCAGAGACTCTTGCTATGTCGGAGTACATCCAGGAAAATTTAAAAAAAGGCTTTATCCGTAAATCCTCCTCTCCTGCCGGAGCCGGATTTTTCTTTGTGTCCAAAAAAGATGGCTCTCTACGTCCTTGCATTGACTACCGCGGTCTTAATAAAATCACGGTAAAGAACCGCTACCCCCTACCCCTCATCTCTGAACTCTTTGATCGCCTCCAAGGTGCCCACATCTTTACCAAACTGGACTTAAGAGGTGCTTATAATCTCATCCGCATCAGAGAGGGGGATGAATGGAAAACGGCATTTAACACTAGAGATGGACACTTTGAGTATCTGGTCATGCCCTTTGGCCTGTGCAACGCCCCTGCCGTCTTCCAAGACTTTGTTAATGAAATTTTTCGTGATCTCTTATACTCCTGTGTTGTTGTATATCTGGACGATATCCTGATTTTTTCTGCCAATCTAGAAGAACACCGCCAGCATGTCCGTATGGTTCTTCAGAGACTTCGTGACAATCAACTTTATGCCAAGATAGAGAAATGTCTGTTTGAATGCCAATCTCTTCCTTTCCTAGGATACTTGGTCTCTGGCCAGGGACTACAAATGGATCCAGACAAACTCTCTGCCGTCTTAGATTGGCCACGCCCCTCCGGACTCCGTGCTATCCAACGTTTTTTGGGGTTCGCCAATTATTACAGGCAATTTATTCCACATTTTTCTACCGTTGTGGCCCCTATCGTGGCTTTAACCAAAAAAAATGCCAATCCCAAGTCTTGGCCTCCTCAAGCGGAAGACGCCTTTAAACGGCTCAAGTCTGCCTTTTCTTCGGCTCCCGTGCTCTCCAGACCTGACCCATCTAAACCCTTCCTATTGGAGGTTGATGCCTCCTCTGTAGGAGCTGGAGCGGTCCTTCTACAAAAAAATTCTTCTGGGCATGCTGTTACTTGTGGTTTTTTTTCTAGGACCTTCTCTCCGGCGGAGAGGAACTACTCCATCGGGGATCGAGAGCTTCTAGCCATTAAATTAGCACTTGAGGAATGGAGGCATCTGCTGGAGGGATCAAGATTTCCAGTTATTATTTACACCGATCACAAGAACCTCTCCTATCTCCAGTCTGCCCAACGGCTGAATCCTCGCCAGGCCAGGTGGTCTCTGTTCTTTGCCCGATTTAATTTTGAAATTCACTTTCGGCCTGCCGATAAGAACATTAGGGCCGATGCTCTCTCTCGTTCCTCGGATGCCTCGGAAGTTGAACTCTCTCCGCAACACATCATTCCTCCTGACTGCCTGATTTCCACTTCTCCAGCCTCCATCAGGCTAACTCCTCCAGGAAAGACCTTCGTCTCTCCACGCCAACGCCTCGGAATCCTCAAATGGGGTCACTCCTCCCATCTCGCAGGTCATGCAGGCATCAAGAAATCTGTGCAACTCATCTCTCGCTTCTATTGGTGGCCGACTCTGGAGACGGATGTCGTGGACTTTGTGCGAGCCTGCACTGTCTGTGCCCGGGATAAGACTCCTCGCCAGAAGCCCGCTGGTTTTCTTCATCCTCTGCCTGTCCCCGAACAGCCTTGGTCTCTGATTGGTATGGATTTTATTACAGACCTACCCCCATCCCGTGGCAACACTGTTGTTTGGGTGGTCGTTGATCGATTCTCCAAGATGGCACATTTCATCCCTCTTCCTGGTCTTCCTTCAGCGCCTCAGTTGGCTAAACAATTTTTTGTACACATTTTTCGTCTTCACGGGTTGCCCACACAGTCTCGGATAGAGGCGTCCAATTCGTGTCAAAATTCTGGAGGGCTCTCTGTAAACAACTCAAGATTAAATTAAACTTTTCTTCTGCATATCATCCTCAATCCAATGGACAAGTAGAAAGAATTAACCAGGTCTTGGGTGATTATTTACGACATTTTGTTTCCTCCCGCCAGGATGATTGGGCAGATCTTCTACCATGGGCCGAATTCTCGTATAACTTTAGAGTCTCTGAATCTTCCTCCAAATCCCCATTTTTCGTGGTGTACGGCCGTCACCCTCTTCCCCCCCTCCCTACTCCCTTGCCCTCTGGTTTGCCCGCTGTAGATGAAGTGACTCGTGATCTTTCCACCATATGGAAAGAGACCCAAGATTCTCTTTTACAGGCTTCATCTCGCATGAAAAAGTTTGCCGATAAGAAAAGAAGAGCTCCCCCCATTTTTGCTCCCGGAGACAAGGTATGGCTCTCCGCTAAATATGTCCGCTTTCGTGTCCCCAGTTACAAACTGGGTCCACGCTATCTTGGTCCTTTCAAAGTCTTGTGCCAAATTAATCCTGTCTCTTACAAACTTCTTCTTCCTCCTTCTCTCCGTATTCCTAATGCCTTTCATGTCTCTCTTCTTAAACCACTCATCATCAACCGTTTCTCTCCCAAATTAGTTTCTCCCACTCCTGTCTCCGGTTCTTCTGACGTCTTCTCAGTGAAAGAGAAAAAGGTTCTTTTTGGTGGATTGGGAGGGCTGTGGACCTGAAGAGAGATCCTGGGAACCTGAGGACAACATCCTAGACAAAAGTCTGCTCCTCAGGTTCTCAGGCTCTAAGAAGAGGGGGAGACCCAAGGGGGGGGGTACTGTTACGCCGAGCGCTCCGGGTCCCCGCTCCTCCCCGGAGTGCTCGCTTCTCTCTCGCTACCGCAGCGCTCAGGGCAGCTCCACTGACCCGGTGCGCTGCGATACCGTCTCCAGCCGGGATGCGATTCGCGATGCGGGTAGCGCCCGCTCGCGATGCGCATCCCGGCTCCCGTACCTGACTCGCTCTCCGTCTGTCCTGTCCCGGCGCGCGCGGCCCCGCTCCCTAGGACGCGCGCGCGCCGGGTCTCTGCGATTTAAAGGGCCACTGCGCCGCTGATTGGCGCAGTGGTTCCAATTAGTGTGTTCACCTGTGCACTCCCTATTTATACCTCACTTCCCCTTCACTCCCTCGCCGGATCTTGTTGCCATTGTGCCAGTGAAAGCGTTTCCTTGTGTGTTCCTAGCCTGTGTTCCAGACCTCCTGCCGTTGCCCCCGACTACGATCCTTGCTGCCTGCCCCGACCTTCTGCTACGTCCGACCTTGCTTCTGTCTACTCCCTTGTACCGCGCCTATCTTCAGCAGTCAGAGAGGTTGAGCCGTTGCTAGTGGATACGACCTGGTCACTACCGCCGCAGCAAGACCATCCCGCTTTGCGGCGGGCTCTGGTGAAAACCAGTAGTGACTTAGAACCGATCCACTAGCACGGTCCACGCCAATCCCTCTCTGGCACAGAGGATCCACTACCTGCCAGCCGGCATCGTGACAGATATTCTTCATATAAGATAGGGATAGGAATAAGGCAATCCTTCATATAAGATATGGATAGGCATAAGGCTATCCTTCATATAAGATAGGGATAGGCAAAAGGATATTCTTCATATAAGATAGGGATCGGCATAAGGCGATCCTTCATATAAGATAGGGATAGGCATAAGGCTATCCTTCATATAAGATAGGGATCGGCATAAGGCGATTCTTCATATAAGATAGGGATCGGCATAAGGCGATTCTTCATATAAGATAGGGATAGACATAAGGCTATCCTTCATATAAGATAGGGATAGGTATAAGGTTATCCTTCATATAAGATAGGGATAGACATAAGGCTATCCTTCATATAAGATAGGGATAGGTATAAGGCTATCCTTCATATAAGATGGGGATAGACATAAGGCTATCCTTCATATAAGATAGGGATAGACATAAGGCTATCCTTCATATAAGATAGGGATAGGAATAAGGCAATCCTTCATATAAGATAGGGATAGGCATAAGGTGATTCTTCATATAAGATATGGACAGGTATAAGGCTATCCTTCATATAAGATAGGGATAGACATAAGGCTATCCTTCATATAAGATAGGGATAGACATAAGGCTATTCTTTATATAAGATAGGGATAGGCATAAGGCTATCCTTCATATAAGATAGGGATAGGTATAAGGCTATCCTTCATATAAGATAGGGATAGGTATAAGGCTACCTTTCATATGAGATAGTGATAGGCATAAGACTATCCTTCATATAAGATAGGCATAGGCATAAGGTTATCCTTCATATAAGATAGGCATAGGCATGAGGCTACTGTTCATAGAAGATAAAGATAGGCATATAGGGGGAGATTTATCAAAACCTGTGCAAAGGAAAAGTTACCCAGTTGCCCATAGCAACCAATCAGATGGCTTCTTTCATTTTGCAGAGGCCTTGTTAAAAATGAAGGAAGCAAGCTGATTGGTTGCTATGGGCAACTGGGCAACTTTTCTTCTGGACAGGTTTTGATAAATCTCCTCCATATATCCTTCATATAAGATAGGGACTATTAATAGTAATCAGAATATTGGGCAGACTAGATGGGCCGAATGGTTCTTATCTGCCGACACATTCTATGTTTCTATGTTTCTATAACTGACAAACATACAAATCTGTGTGTAGTTAGTCAGCTAGAAAATAGTATAAATTCTCAGAGCAAAATCCCCAAACAATCTGTGAAAATAGGAGATGGGGGTAGGAGGGGGATGCAGCTGCTATTCGCTTGTTAGATCCACAATATTTGGCTAGAAATCAATACATTTAATAAGAAGTGACTAATATTCACCAAGTGTTTCCTTCCTCATCTTTCACTCCGAATGCGCTATATGAGCCATCGTTGTGTTTAAAGGCGAGCTCTCCCTGATATCCTGGTGACAGGAGACATAATAATAGTAAACAACAATGGTGACATCTTTGAACCTGCTTAAAGGGGTACTCCGCTGATCAGCGTTTGGAACAAACTGTTCCGAACACTAGAGCCGCCGCCGGGAGCTTGTGACATCATAGCCTGGCCCATCATGACATCACGCCCCGCCCCTCAATGCAAGTCTATGGGAGGGGACGTGACAGTCATCACGCCCCCTCCCATAGACTTGCATTGAGGGGGCAGGATGTGACATCATGAGGGGCGGGCCTATGATGTCAGAAGCTCCCGGCACTGGTTCCAGCATTCAGAACAGTTTGTTCCAAACTCTAGGCAGCAGAGTACCCCTTTAATGTTCTGGCGGAATCCTCTCCACAGATATTGGCGTCTATGGGGACGGCAATATCCGCGTGGTCCTAGCACCAACTCTAGGCTAAAGTTGGTGCTGGCCGCACTCGGAACCTCCGGACGGAAAACTTCAGAGAGTTTGAACCAGCAAGTGAGAACCCGGCCGTACAACACAGAGATCCGCTCCAACACTACCATATATGTGTGAAAAGATATAACTCACCGCTTTGCAGGTAACCTATGCCTTTATCTTTCTGAGTAGTGTCCAGCTGTCCGGTGGCTTTGAGATAATCCAGCACATATATAGTGGGTCCCATGGTCAGCATGTTTTGTTCTCCGCAGCCATACGGCATTACGATGAGTCTATCGAGGTTCTGCAGCGCTGTCCCTAGAATGTCACCTGAGACAAAATGTTCACATGTAGCAAGTTGTCTTTTTCATAGTCCTCAAGCTTATTCAACTTACTTTAAACATTGTTATAGGGTAGGGTCACACGCAGCGCATGCGCAGAATAGTTGACGCTGAAGATGCACTGTCGGCAGTCAGAGCAGAGCGACCTCCCTGTAGATCTGTGTGTCTGCTCGGAGCAGAGAATTTCCCACCAGCTAGGAGCTGACATACAGAGCTACAGCAGCAGGGAGATTGCTCTGCAGTTGCTCTGTGATTGCCGGCAGCGCATCCGCAGCATCAAATACACTGCAGGTCTGCTGTGCATAACCCTACCCTTACAGATAAATCCCATCATGTCTTCTACTCCAGTCAGAGCTGCATTTGGAATTCTTTAGGGTCTAATATTCTGTTGTATGAGATCATATTTACCATTTACATGGCTCAGTGGTAGGGAGTGAAGAATCAGATATACATTGTCAAAACTATTTGATCCCCTGCTGATTTATTTGCTGAATAACAATAAAAAGATCCAGAATACTCAGACCCCGACCGATCAAAACTTTTGACAGGTCTCTAGGACTTGTTAAGTTTTTTTAAATGACAGGTACACAATAATGTGAACTGACCTTAACCAACTTATGTGTCTAATCAGTTTACCCAGGTGAACTCCAGCTCCAGCAGCCTAATAAATGACCAGGTGCAGTGATCAAACCCCACACCCACTCTCTCTGAAAAATATAGGCAGCATTAGAGGGGTACTCTGCTGATCAGCGTTTGGAACAAACTGTTCCGAATGCTGGAGCCAGCGACGGGAGCTCGTGATGTTATAGCCCCGCCCCCTGATGATATCACACCCCACCCCCTCAATGCAAGTCTATGGGAAGGGGCGTGATGGCTATCACGCCCCTTCCAATAGACTTGCATTGAGGGGGCAGGGTGTGATGTCATGAGGGGGCGGGGCTATGACATCATGAGCTCCCAGGGCCGGCTCAAGCATTCGGAACAGTTTGTTCCACACGCTGAGCAGCGGAGTACCCTTTTAAAGGAGTACTGCAGTTTTAGACAACTTATCCCCTATATACAGGACAGGGGATAAGTGTCTAATCACCGGTGGTCCGACCGCTGGGACCCCCACAATCTCCCATACGGGGACCCGGCATTGCAGCGGCTCTGCGCGGGTAATGCGCGTGCCGTCGATCTCACTAAGGTCGACAACAGGTCCCCTCCATACAGCTCTATGGGAGAGGCGGGGATGCGCGAAAGCTGGCTCTCACCCATAGAGATGCATGGAGGGGCGTGCCGGCTGTGGCGACATGCTGCGGCTGACACGCCTCCTGCACGGGAGAGCCGCGGCAGAGCTGGGGCCCCGTACAGGAGATTGTGAGGCTCCTAGCGTTTGGACCCCCCATCAGAAACTTATCCCCTATTCCCCATGTGTCTAGACTTCCCAATAAAACAATAGAAACATTAGTTCAATACATAATTTAAGAAATTGTTTCAGTGAAATAACATGAATAGTATAGTTGCAAACCCACACCTGCCACATCAGCTAAAATAGGTAAGCACAAAAGGCATACACAAGGCATTCTCTAAGAATTGCCTAGGCTATATAAACATTTCTGGAGTGCTGCTTTAATTAATTGTTCCCCTTCTGTATAGAAAATGTTCACAGTCATTTATCCTACCGATCTCTATTGGGATTTATTTTCTCTTACCTAACACAGAGACATATGCTTCCTGGGATTTCTCCACCCATGTACTTGGTAATGTAAGGGAGATGGATTTTTGTATGTTGTTAGCTGAGGCTATAAGAGATAAGTAAGAGATATGTTTATTAGACGCCATCTTCCAAACATTCCATAACCTTAAAAAAAATAAAAAAATCCTGGGGCACAGATGTATTAGGATTATACACCAATGAACCATAACTTTAAAACTTTAAAACCAGTAAATAACTTTGATCTTAAGATAATGTCACCACCCAAGTGACCGGTCAGTTCTTGAAGTTGATGCTGGCAGCAGGACAAATGGGCATTTGTTTCTAGATGACTGGGTCAGAGTATCTCCAGAATGGCGGGTGTAGTGGGGTATTCCCAGGATATAGGGGTTAATTCCTATCAAATATTCGTTGGGCACAAATATTTGCATTTTGAATTTTTTATCGCGAATATGGCAAATTCGCGAATATTGCCAATATATTCGCTATATATTCAAAATTGCAAATATTTTTTTTTCCGCATATGCGCATATTCCTTCTTTTCACTTGTGGGCCAATTAGAATGATGTAAATACACTTGTCAGAGGTTATCAACTACATTCCTAGCAACCAATAGTAAAGTTGCCCCCCCCCCCTCACTGTTTTCTTCCTCAAATGCGCGAATATGCAAATATTCACTTATGCGAATATTCGCATATGCGAATATAACGAATTCCCAAAATTCGCGACTATAGGACGAATATTCGTCTATATATTCACGAAATATCGCAAATTCGAATATGGCCAATGGCGCTCATCCCTGCCTATGATATCATATTATCGTATCTGTAGGGACCTACTTTGTGATATACCTTATTGTGGGTTTCTGCAAACAAAAATTGTCCCACTGATTGCGGGGGGAGTTGCCGCTAGGTCCCCCTGCGATCTCCGGGCATGGCACTGCAGCATTTTGAACACAGAAGCTCCGAGATTTTTGTGTTCGTGACACCATGCCACACCCCCTCTATTGATGTCTATGGGAGGGGCCATGATGGCTAGTACATAGCTGTCATGCCTTCTCCTTTAGACATGAATGGAGGGGGGTGGGACTGCTGTGGTCGCCTGACATCCGGCACGGAGCAAGGTTCGTTGAGCCCTTGATAAAGCTGGTTACGGATGGCGAAATGTCACTGGGGGGGGGATGTTAGTGTGGTGCATTTTTAATCAGCAGCATATCTGGATCAAAATATTCATGTTGGAAAATCAGTAAATCCCATGGAGGAAATCCTCAGCATCCCTGTAGGGAGCTATTAGGTTGACCAGCAAGGATATCATAGGAGCATGCACTCCATTAACAAATGATACAGAAGTTGTGATTTTAAACTACACATTTATATTTGGATTTCTGTTACACCTTTGCATTTTTTAAGATGAAATAGTAAAGAGAAGTTTTATATAAAACAATCTATGGGGTTCCCTAGTTAGGGATAATTAGTCCTGGAGGGATGAGAACCTTGATGGGAATTTGAAAATAGTTGATGATACAGGACACCGCAACTTGTTTATGCGAAGACTGGTCAGAGCACCCACGCTGACTCCTGTCCACCAATGAACGTGTCTACAATGGGCCCTTAATAACTGGAACTGACATTATGTGGCGTTAATGTGACACGTACCATCTACCAAAACATCCTATAGACAAAGTCCTCCCTTTCATGGCCCCAAAGCCTCTTTCAGAAAAATATTGCTCCGGCCACACTGCAGACATTGTTCAGGAATGAGGAACACGACAAAGATCAAGGATTCCGGATTCCCCAGACCTCAATCTGATGGATCATCTGTGGGATGTGCTGAAGAAACATGTCCGATCGATGGAGGCTGAAGCCTCATAACTTACAGTAGTGGTCTCAAACTGTGGCCCTCCAAAGGTTGCAAAACTGGCATGCTGGGAGTTGATGTTTTGCAATGTCTGGTGGGCCACAGTATGCAATGTCTGGTGGGCCACAGTATGAGACCACTGACTTACAGGATCTGATACCACAGGACATATCATAGGTCTATGGAGTCCGGGCCTTGATGGATCAGCATGAGCGTGATCACTATAATAATAGGTTTTAAAGGGGAACTCCGGTGGAATTATTATTTTTTTTAAATCAACTGGTGCCAGAAAGTTAAACAGATTTGTAAATTATTTCTATTTAAAAATCTTAATCCATCCAGTACTTATCAGCTGCTGTATACTCCACAGGAAGTTCTTTTCTTTTTGAATTTCCTTTCTGTCTGACCACAGTGCTCTCTGCTGACACCTTTGTGTATGTCAGGAACTGTCCATCTGACCACAGTGCTCTCTACTGACACTTCCGTCCATATGAGGAACTGTCCAGAGCAGTATATGTTTGCTATGGGCATTTACTCCTGCTCTGGACAGTTCCTCATATGGACGGAAGTGTCAGTAGAGAGCACTGTGGTCAGATGTACCCCACATCCCCCCAACAACCCCAGGATAATTTTTCCATGTGTTACCATTCAGACACAAGTACATATTTTCAGCCATCTCTTTCTTGATGCCTCCAGGCTAAATGAAACAAAAAGAATAAAAGACTATGTAAATACCGAGCAAATGCAGGTAACAGCAGATATAGAATATAAGATATCATTTACTTCATAAGACAATCCCATTGTATAATGCAAATGCTGGAAAATTTTTTACTAAAGATCTCTAAACTTACTTTAACAAAGAGTTGTTTTTTCACTATGTCTAGCCTTCCACCAATGGGCACATATGGTATCGCCCCATTACAGGTAATATTGCTGGTCACTGCTTCAGCTCTCACCATGAGGGCCAACAATCCTGGAAACGGGAAGAAGACAGAAGACACAAATAATTCAGGGTATATATGACAAAACACATCAAAACCTGTGCAGAGGAAAAGTTGAGCAGCTGCCCATTGCAACCAATCAGATCGCTTCTTTCATTTCTAACAAGGTCTCTGAAAAATGAAAGAAGCAATTTGATTGGTTACTAGGGGCAACTGATGAACTTTTCCTCTGCACAAAATTTATCCCCTATCCACAGTGGCCCGGCATTGCCGTGCTGTGCGCCGGCTAATGCGTGTAGCTCATTGAGCTCGATGGGCACGCCCCCTCCATACAGCTTTATGGAAGGGGCGGGGAGGCACAAACGTGGCAAAGCAGGGGCCCCGTGCTGGAGATCACGGGGGGTCCCAGCATTCGGACCCCCTGCAATCAGACACTTATCCCCTATCCTGTGCATAGGGGATACGTTTTATTCGCTGCAGATTTCCTTTAATCCTAGGGGGTTTCAGGACTGGAGCCCTGCATAAGGGGTTGGGATCCTGCAGGTTGTCCCGCAGGATCCAATCAAAACCATGTGGGACATGAGGTTGTTGCAGGCTGGAGTTGTCGGGCACAGAACACACAACAGGTCACTCAAAATCCAGCGCAGTCCCGCAAACCTATGAAATCCATAGGGGGTTGATGAAATTGCACAAGGAGGTGATAAAATGGCAGAAGGGGGTAAAAGCTGTGACAAAATATTTGTAGGAGCGAGCAGGATTGGACACATGGGTTGCAGAAGCGGGCGGTAATGGTCGGAAATCCAGTGCGGGCAGAAGCGGGATTAAGAAAACAGTCTCAGGCAGGGCTCTATTCAAGATCACCAGAAAGGCCACACAAAATGTATGTATTATATATTTATAAATATGGTATCAATAAAGACTGAAAAATATTGGTAGTAATACTGTAAAAAAAAAAAAAATTAATTAATTGATTAACCCTCAAATATTTGAGTCCATTGGCGGCTTCCAATAGAGTCAGCCTTCTAGACTCTCTTGACATCAGGTAATTTATAGTTTCACACCTTGACTGAATAGAGGATTTTGCAGGCACCTTGTTGGGCCTACATAACCGTAAATGCACAATAGGTCACTACAAATGTGCGTTGTGGAAAACCAACTACGATGCAATTTTTAAATCATGTTAGTATATATCACAGATTCTTGTACTCTTGGATTTGTAATGGATCTTCCCTGTTGACGTCACCCTACGGAATTTCCGCCCGAAATTCTGCTTAGGAATTTTGGTTGGAAATTAAGTGGAGTAGACTTTCATAGCTGGCAATGGGATTCCGTTGCATAGTGCACACTATGGAATTTCAGTTAGCAAAACAGGCTGAAAATATGTCCAGAAAAGACATTTGGGTAAATAATAACAATTTATTCTTCAACAACACAGCCAAGAGAATGTCCTGGAAGGTGCTGGAGCCCTGTGGGAATTACCTATGGTGTCGGCCGTGATATTCCAGCTGAAGGTCACTGTTTGACCGGCGCAGACACAACTAGACCTCATACAGTCCTTGCAATCCTTCACTGAGAAATCTGTAGAGTTGTGCAGGGTCACCCGGACCTAAACAAAGCACATGAGCTGCTGAAAACGGAATGTAACTTCAGATTAAAAGAAATCTATATCTTAGCAATAAATGGATAAACAAACTAAAATATAAAAGGCATTATAAGCATATAATTTCCCATTGGGACTATTCCTTTGGACATGCAATTTGTTTGACGGTGACCCCCAAAAAATGGCCATTGCCTAATAACCAGAGAGTTAAAAAGCAATAATGTTACCCATCATTAAATATCTGAAAACATATAAGGACAGTGCTAGAACAATGACAAGAATATTTAAATTATTTGGGAAAATACAACGTCCATGGTGTTATTAGGAGATCTCCCAATCCAACAAAAATTCTACATAGTGTAACCATTAAGAGCGTGAAAATACTGCAGATGCCCAAGCGCTGTCACTTGCTTCCCTTTAGATTTTAAACAGATTGCAGTGCGCAAACTCATCAACCTTCATGTAACATAGGGATAGGCCTAAGGCTATCCTTCCTATAAGAGAGGGATAGGCATAAGGCTACCCTTTATATAAGATATGGATGGGCATAAGGCTACCCTTTATATAAGATAGGGATAGACATAAGGCTACTCTTCATATAAGATAGGGATAGGCATAAGGCTACCTTTTATATAAGATATGGATGGGCATAAGGCTATCCTTCATATTAGAAAGGGATAGGCATAAGGCTATCCTTCATATTAGAAAGGGATAGGCATAAGGCTATCCTTTACATGAGATAGAGAAAGGCATAAGGCTATCCTTAAAGGGGTATTCCAGGCCAAAACTTTTTTTTATATATCAACTGGCTCAGGAAGGTTAAACAGATTTGTATATTACTTCTATTAAAAAATCTTAATCCTTCCAATAGTTATTAGCTTCTGAAGTTGAGTTGCTGTTTTCTGTCTAACTGCTTTCTGATGACTCACGTCCCGGGAGCTGTGCAGTTCCTATAGGGATATTCTCCCATCATGCACAGCTCCCGGGACGTGACATCATCATTGAGAAGTTAGACAGAAAACTTCAGAAGCTAATAACTATTGGAAGGATTAAGATTTTTTAATAGAAGTAATTTACAAATCTGTCCAACTTTCCGGAGCCAGTTGATATATGAAAAAAAGTTTTTGCCTGGAATACCCCTTTAATATGAGATAGGGACAGACATAAGGCTATCCTTCACATAAGATAGGGGTAGGCATAAGGCTATCCTTCATATAGGATAGGGCCAGGGACCAATAGTTCTTATCTGCCGACACATTCTATGTTTCTAACCTTTCCTTTCAAACAGGGGAAGTTGGTGGGGTTTAACAGCTGTCAGACACCTACTTATCAATCCCTTATCACCTAACTAGTGAAACATGATTTTTTAACAAAATATTACAATTTCGGAACACCAGTCTTCTGTCTTCTTCCTGCATTCAAGACAAAAACTCAGTGCTGGACCTGTCAGCTCAACCAATCATTGGCTGAGACAGGACACCACCGCGGCCAGTGACTGACTGAGAGGGCAGGTCCTGCACCGAGCACCTGTCCTAGATGCAGCAAGAATACATAAAATTGGAAGCCAGATGGAGCTGAACAGGAGCTGCGGGGCACCGGAGAGAGGTAAGTATGGCTTCTTTTCTTCTACTGCCCCAGCAGCATATTATTTTTTATTATTTAGACACTGAAATACATTGTGTTCATTAGGGGTACTCCATCCCCAGTCATCTTATCCCCTATCCAAAGGATAAGGGATAAGATGTTTGATAATAGGGGGTCCGATGTCTAGAGGACAAGATGTCTAGGGGCGGAGTACCCCTTTGAGTCTCCTGGACAAAGTTGTAGAAATTCTCTCAAGAGATTCCCTTATCTCTTATCGTACCTATCAATGCCTAACCAGAAGAAAGGGCAACGCCAATGAAGCTTCCTAAAGCCCCTTTACAGGCATCTTTTCTATCACTCACCATCAAACACTGTCTGAGATAATTGAAGACAACAGCTTGAAGAGACAGCGTCTCTCCTTGAATGATGGAATATGGCAGAACAAGATCTACGAAGAACGGTTTGAAGACAGTCAAAGAAATTTGTGGGGACAGGCCAAATCCCTGGTCTCCCATACAGAAGGCTCTGGCATTGAATTGCGTGATGGAGTCTGGTACTGTGACCTGGATGCTTGATCGACCAAGTTTACTATAAAATAAGAAAAATAATTAAATAAATCAACACATCTTTCTGTTATCTGTAGTTTTTAATGGTACTATACTGGGTTATATGGGACTTTTTGCTCTTATTTTATAAATTTTCTCATATGTGATGTGACCAAAAATCAGCAATTCTGACTTTTATTTATTATTATGCAATTCAGAACACAGAATCAATATTATAAAATTTTATTTTTTTTTTTTACTTTTTAAAGAAAATCTGTCATTAGTGTCACCTGCACTAACCTATCAGTTCTGTTCTCTGGTTTTCCCGCTATCTTCTATTGTTTTCATTCCAGGGCCAACTTGGAGCATTGGCGGAGCTTCCTGATGTCACCACTGCTGTTTGCTAGCAGTGGGACCCAGCGGAGAAGCATCAGCATGACGTCAGGAAGCTCCACCCATGCTCCATACAAAAACAACAGAGAAAGATACCGGGAGAACAGGAGCACGGGTCAGGATCAGGTAAGTTTGGCTGTCATCAGTGTCACCTGCACTACCTGTCTGTACCTAGAGATTAGTGCAGGTGACACCCATGACCGATTTCCCATGAGTCCCTATAAGGAACTTTTATAAGCAATGCTTGTATTGCTTATACTGGTTAATGCTATGCTATTGAATAGCATTGATCAAAGATCTGCTCTCTACTAGTAGAGATTGTCTGTTGCAAAATCTATGATAAGATTACCATGTGGTAAGGAAATATGTTGTAAAGGAGCCACTCGGGCACCCAACATGCACAACACCTGTCATTTAAACATATAAAATAGCGCATTTGCTCTTTATGGCCGCACTTAAGGTGTTAAATGACTGACATCAGTGTGATCGCTGATGACGGTCATTGACTGTGGTTCCCACTCTTGTGCTTGCTACATAGACTATGCATGATGTCTGATGTCGCCAAAGGGTTAAAGTCTATAGAAAGGTTGCCATCAGTGCACACATTATTAAAAAATTGGCCATAATTTCAAATAGGAATTATAGTAATCAACATGTTCATTACTTGTGTCTGTTAGTGAGAAATAATGGGTAGAATACCAAAATCCAACCTTTAAATGCCAGAAAATGGTAGTAAATATGTAAAACAACTTTTTTTTTTGAAAAACAGTTCCAACTTTTACGGCTACAAATAAGACAGAAAATACCTTATGTTAGGACATTATCTAAGCAAGTTATTTGCACATTTTTCTTTAATCTTATGTTTTTTGTTCTAATATTGGGGTGACAGTTTTCAATATAGTCTTAAGTTATCATTTTTCATAGTTCCTTAAGTTACAAAAATTTAAAGTTAAAATCATTATGAACGTTCTCCTTATCCACTACTGTGACGAAAACATGGAGGATGCTATTATAAAGAATGTCAGACATTTCCCATAATGATAGTGGTGAAATTCTTATTGTTAAGGTCATTACCCGATGGGCACAAGGTCCCAGAGCCAGGTGCCAGGGAAAAAAGCTCTAACCACACCAGGTGACGGAGACGGCTGCGGTGGCACATTAGCTGTGGAAAGAGATTTAATGAAGAACTTTAGTGCCAGTTTCTAATTATGAAAATCTCAAAATGTTTCTAAATTAAAAAATAAATAAATAAATGTATTCAAGTATTTAGCTATTTTTCAGATAGACAGCAGTTTAGCTCCATTCCCTGTAAACTTATTTAGATTAAGCTTTTGTCTAATCTAAAAAAACGATATTTTCCAAGCTGCATTCCTAATTCTATTGGTTGATTTAGAAAACAGTCTTGCCCATAGCCTCAACTATAAAGGGGTACTCCGCTGCTAAGCGTTTGGAACAAACAGTTTTGAACGCTGGAGCCGGGAGCCTGTGAAGTCATAGCCCCGCCCCCTCATGATGTCACACCCCGCCCCCTCAATGGGACTATGACGTCACAAGCTCCCGGCGCCGGCTCCAGTGTTCGGAACAGTTTATTCCAGATGCTGAGCAGCGAGGTACCCCTTAACACCTTAGCAAAGGCCTTTTTTACATGGGCTGACAGAGGCACCAGAAAAAGTTCTGATCTCAATGATAATGGTAGTCACTAGATCGTTTGTGTGGCCCTTTATGAGTGATGATCATCGAGATCGTCACTTCTTCTTATTCCCTCTTTGCCCCTTCGGAAAAAAGCCTTAAAGGGTTACTCCACCCCTAGACATCTTATCCTCTATCCAGCACTGGGACCCCCATGATCTTCAGCACTATATATATATCTGTTCCTAACCACTTTCACACCCCCTCCAATAGACATGATTGGAGGGGTGTGATGTGACGTGACAAACACAGAAGCTCAATGCCGACGTTCTGAACATGTTCAGAACACCGGGGTGCTGGCCCGGAGATCACAGGGGGGTCCGAGTGGCTTTTAGATAGTGGATAAGATGTTTAGGGGTAGAATAACCCTTTAACTTCATCATTTTGGGCCTCACATTACCTATTTACAAAGGGCGATGTGCGGCTAAAAAAAAACTATTTTAATGGTCGCAAAAAAGAGACGACCAGCTGACAAATGAGCACTTTATCAGGAAAGGGCATTCCTACAAACGATCATTCGCCCAATGAATGGCCGGTGTGAACTTTAATAAATCAGAGGGTTTGTTTATTTTTCATTACATATGACTACACTTCCAAGAATGCAAATGATCACGTTAGCCTCTGTGCAGGCAATGAACAAGCAGGGAATGCCGAGCAACCTAAACTGTAAAGAATGACATTGGTGAAGGCAGCTTATATGTAATATAGTATGTTACACAGGATCAGTACAATATCATACATCCAAATTGTCCTGACTTTGGCATAAAACCCCCACAAACAAGACCACAAAAGTGCCAGACCTTATGTAATCCCCATGTACAATTGGTCATTTTGGGGTATTTCTAAGCTTCAAGTAGCTGTTCAAAGGGGTCTTAATTTTGCCTAGATAAATCTATGATTTTTTTCCTATATGATTTCATCAATGGCAACCAAATCCAATGACCGGCTTCTTAGTTATAACCTTTGGTCAAAAGTAATAAAATAACATTTAGCATTTGATGTTGTATCACATTTTATAATGGTTTCTAAACATTCTTGTAACCAACTGCAAATGGTATACGCAAAATCGTAATGAAGTGAACTTATCCGAATGTCTTATGGAAGTGCACATTCATACAGTTTCTTACCGGCATAGAGGTTTGTGTCTGAAGGCTGATCGCAGGTTACGGGGGGAACCGGTGGCTGCAGTATGTGAGTGTTTGTTAGTATCTTCATACCGATTTCCTACATACCGAGAGAGGAACAAAGGAAAAACTTTTATCAAAAAGTCTATCTCATGTGTACGTACTGTGAGGGCATGTAATCTGTTTTGTATCGGCCATTGTAGACTGGAAAAAGGATGACTGTCAGTGAGAGAAAGTCCAGAAAAATCCCTGCCCCCATAACAATTGCTTAATTTACTGTATCCGCAATCGGAATATTAACTGCACAAGCATACAAGGTAATGACATCGGTGTAATATAATGCTGCATTTTGAACTGAAAGGTGCGTTAGGATAGCAGAAGATCAACTGGTGCAAAAGTCAAGGGGGGATATTTATCAAAGTTGTCTATGTCCCGCATCAATATAGACCAATCTACAGAGTCTTTGGCTGGTCTAGTGTGCGCCTAATTTATCAAATGGTGTACGGCTCTTGATAAATTCTGTGCACAGACTTCATGATCTATGCTTCAGTCTATATTTAAACCTGCTCCAACATGATCTAACATTTTGGCGCACTTTCAGCCAATGCGACTTGTCGCTGAAAAGTCGCTTTTGATAAATTCAGCACCAATGCATTTTTCAATGCATTTCAGTCTAAAATAAACTAGAATGCATCGTGTTCTATAAATTCTCTAGAGCAAAAGTCGCAGAAAAGTCGCACATATTTAGACTGCGACTTTCTGTGCGACAAATTTAGACAGGAAAAACCAGTCTAAATCCTTTGATAAGTATCCCCCAATGAGTCAATGGAGAAGACAGAAAATAGGACAAGGTAAGCGCAAGACAGTATTTGTAGACGCTATTTAGGACATACTTTGAATAAACTGAACACGTCCACCGAATAACCATCCCATCCAAAATATG
Organism: Hyla sarda; assembly: GCF_029499605.1. Classification (NCBI taxonomy): domain Eukaryota; kingdom Metazoa; phylum Chordata; class Amphibia; order Anura; family Hylidae; genus Hyla; species Hyla sarda. Next base: position 27,589,328 of record NC_079195.1, read on the forward strand.
AAGGCCACCAGCAACGTAGAAATGGTCTCTCCTGTACTGTGCTCGGATATCCACCTCTTATTAAGTCATTAAACATATTAGAAACCTAGAAAGATGACATGAAAAAAAAAACACTTGTTTTCCTAGACTCAAAGGGGTACTCCGGCCCTAAGACATCTTATTTCCTATCCAAAGGATAGGGGGAAAGATGCCTGATTGCAGGGGTACTGCTGCTGGGGACCCCCGCAATCTTTCATATAGCACCCCGCTATCATCAGCCTCCGGAGCGAACATTGCTCCGGGTCTGATGAATCACGATTGACGGGGCCGGAGTATCGTGACATCACGACTCCGCCCTGTGTGACGTCACACTCCTGATGATAGTGGGGTGCTGCATGAAAGCTTGCGGGGGTCCCCAGCGGCTGACCCCCCCCCGTGATCAGGCATCTTATCCCAAATCTTTTAAATGGGTACTGTCATTGCCAAACATTTTTGACAATGTCAAAAGTGTTGATCGGTGGGGGTCTGGGTGGGAAATCGCTAGAATGAGCAGGGAGACATAGTAACATAGTTTGTTAGGTCGAAAAAAAGACAAGAGTCCATCGAGTTCAACCTAAAACCCTATTGTGTTGATCCAGAAGAAGGAAAAAAAATAAACTATGAGGATGATGCCAATTGCCCCATGACTGAGGAAAAATTCCTTCCCGACTCCAATATGGCATCAGAATAAATCCCTGGATCAACATTCTAATGTCAGGGAAGGTAGAAAAAAGATCCTTTCTCGGCGCAGTTGCAGAGTCATAAGCAGGTAGCAGTAGTCATCAGTATATCATAATAAAATTTATTCGGCACACAGTGGCAACGCGTTTCTTGCCCATATCGGGCCCTTCCTCAGGCAGATCAACATTCTATCCACATAAATCTAGTATCCATAACTTGTGATATTATATTTAAAAAATAATAGACCCCCCCTTGAACTTGTTTGTTGAGTCAGACATCACAACATCATGCGACAGAAAGTTCCATAGTCTCACTGCTCTCACAGTAAAGAATCCTCGTCTGTGATGATAGTGAAACCTTCTTTCCTCTAGACGTAGAGGATGCCCCCTTGTCATGGTTATCAGCCTATGTATAAAAAGATCACTAGAAAGATCCCTGTACTGTCCATTTATATATTAGTACATTGTGATCAGATTGTCCCTAAGACGTCTTTTCTCTAAACTAAATAACTCCAAGCTTAATAACCTGTCATGGTCCTGTAATCCTCCCATACCATTATTATCTTTGTCGCCCTCCTCTGCCCCCTCTCCAGTTCAGCCAGGTCCTTCTTATATACAGTTGCCCAAAATTGGACACAATACTTCATATGTGGTCTGACGCATGCACACGAAGCTCCTTCTTTCCCAGCTGTGAAAGAAGGACTCCTATAGAGAGTCTATGGGCCTGTCTTCTGTCTCGAGCACAGATTGGGGAAAGGCGGCACTAAGTCACATGCCTCCTCTTAATCACTGGCGATCAGTGGGGGTCTGTACACCCAGACCCCCATGGATCAAAACTTTTGACATGCCTCTATGACTGGTTCTAAACCCAGTCCTCAAGGCCCAACAACAACATTTTGTTTTTTTAGATACTCCATTGGAATTGAACCGGAAAAAAATTAAAATCTTATACAGTTGGTGGCCTTGAGCACTGTGGCCTTTCAGGCATTGCAAAACTTCAACTCTCAGCATACCCGGACAGCCGTTGGCTGTCCGGGCATGCTGGGAATTGAAGTTTTGCAACATCTAGAGGGCCACAGTTTGAGACCTCTGGCTTTGAGGACTGGGTTTGGGACTTCTGCTCTATGACATGTCCCACAGGAGAGCATAAATTACTATATAACTAGACAGCCGAAAATTTGAAAGAGACAATGCTGTAGTGTCTTGACCTGTCACTACTCATAGTGCAGCCACTGAAAAGACAAGCAGAAGTAAATATCGAAGAGGCTACAGCCCTTTGACATAGTGGATTGGAGTCGGACCCCCTAATCTAATATTGAGGCCATCAACTTTTAAAGCCCATGTGACCTCTGTAAGGTAGGCCATATAGTAGGACAGTAATTTTTTTTATAGACGTCTTCTAAACTCCTTTCTTCTTATTTCGATTTCAGATTTTGCCCTTACTGTATCCGCAGTCAACTCCTTGTCTTCATTGTTAATCTGAACGCTTTTATCCACAGCTCGGATCGAGCACCAAGATCTGGCTGAGGCTCCGATGTGGAGACTGAGCTCAGCTTTTGGGCTGGCTTCTGTCCGGGCAAACTTCAACCAGGCCTGCCAGAGAAGAAGACAACAGGCATGAAGGGGTAAGAAGAAAACTTAGTCTCTTTATGTAATAATGTGTAGGTTTATATTTTGAAGTGTAGCTGTCCTTCACAAAAACTTTTAATATAATGTAGATAATAGCAGTATATGTATATTTGTAATATGAAGAAAGAGGGAAGATGCAGGGATCTTCCAGAGAAAATGGTGCTTGCGGAGCGGCACTCACCTCCTGTCAGCCGGCAGATTAATAAACCGTCAGGATACAGGCTTGTTCATAAAACCATAGAAGATTTTATTTGCAATTATAAAACAGGAACAACGCGTTTCGAGGGGCGGAGACCCCCTCTTCATCAGGTCCTCTTGAGAACCTGACGAAGAGGGGGTCTCCGCCCCTCGAAACGCGTTGTTCCTGTTTTACAATTGCAAATAAAATCTTCTATGGTTTTATGAACAAGCCTGTATCCTGACGGTTTATTAAGCTGCCGGCTGACAGGAGGTGAGTGCCGCTCCCTAAGCACAATTTTCTCTGGAAGATCCCTGCATCTTCCCTCTTTCTTCATTGTCCGGACCTGGCAGCACTCCTCCACACATCTTCCCCGAAAGAGTGGGAAACAAGCGACAATGGGTGTTGTGCTCTCAGCGCAACACAGCAAGGTGAGCAAAACCTTCTCCTGAGTTTTTCTCATCTTTTTCTTATATAAAAAAGATAATCGTGCTTAGATGCGCACAGGTCCTTTTCTGTTTTTGTCTCTACATTTATTATATTTGTAATATACATTAATTAAAAAATGTGTATATTTTTGGGTGAAAAAATGCTGTACCTGCAGCTGTTGCCTGTGTGTCTCTCTGAGGAGACCAAATACAGGAAGTGAGGGCAGGACAAGCAGGGCTCTGTGCAAATTCCTGGCTTGTCAATCACCCTGATGTGTGAGTCGGGAGAGTGTCACAGAGTCTCACTGCACAGAACCCCGCTTGCAGTGCACAGAGCCTTGCTTGTCCTCAGTGCACAGAGCCCTGCTTGTCCTCAGTCCGTGTACAGAGCCCTGCATGTCCTCAGTGTACATAGCCCTGCTTGTCCTCAGTGTACAGAGCCCTGCTTGTCCTCAGTGTACAGAACCCTGTTTGTCCTCAGTATACAGAGTCCTGCTTGTCCTCAGTGTACAGAGCCCTGCTTGTCCTCGGTGTACAGAGCCCTGCTTGTCCTCGGTGTACAGAGCCCTGCTTGTCCTCAGTGTACAGAGCCCTGCTTGTCCTCAGTGTACAGAGCCCTGCTTGTCCTTAGTGTACAGAGCCCTGCTTGTCTTCAGTGCACAGAGCCCTGCTTGTCCTCAGTGCACATAGCTCTGCTTGTCCTCAGTGTACAGAGCCCTGCTTGTCCTCATTGCACAGAGCCCTGCTTGTCCTCAGTGTACAGAGCCCTGCTTGTCCTCAGTGTACAGAGCCCTGTTTTTCCTCAGTGTACAGAGCCCTGCTTGTCTTCAGTGTACAGAGCCCTGCTTGTCTTCAGTGTACAGAGCCCTGCTTGTCCTCAGTGTACAGAGCCCTGCTTGTCTTCAGTGTACAGATCACTGCTTGTCCTTAGTGTACAGAGCCCCGCTTGTCCTCAGTGTACAGAGCCCCGCTTGTCCTCAGTGTACAGAGCCTTGCTTGTCCTCAGTGTACAGAGCCCTGCTTGTCCTCAGTGTACAGAGCCCTGCTTGTCCTCAGTGTATATTACAAAAATACATATAATGGTATAATTTACATTATATAAAAAGTTTTTGTTAACGCCAGGTATACTTTAAATAAATGGATTGAAAACTAGGTAAGCTTCAACAAAAATTGAAGAAAAATGATTCCACCTGGAATTTCAAATCCCAATAAATTAAAGGAAATCTGTCATCAGTGTCACCTGCACTAATCTGTCGGTTCAGACAGGTAGTGCAGGGGACATTGATGACCACCATACTTACCTGGCGCCGTTCTGTGCTGTCGTTCTCCAGCAATCTTCCACCGCATCTTCCATTCGGGGGCCGACTTGGAGCATGGGCCGAGCTTAGTGACACAAAGCTCTGCCCATGCTCCAATTCGGCCCTGGAACGTTAGGGAAAGTGGAAGATTGTGGGAGAACCTGAGTACGGAACGAGACCAGGTAAGTCATTGTCATCAGTGTCACCTGCACTATCGATCTGTACCGACAGGTTAGTGCAGGTGATATTGATGACAGATTTCCTTTAAATTGAATGTATTATTTAGTTTAGGTTTTTAGTATCAATTTTTAGTATCAAATTTTAGTATCTATTTTTTTTTTACATGCCTCTGTAAATCTCAAAGTACCAAAGAAAATATAAATACCCTATAGAGTAAACTAAATGCAGTTATGGCCGAGGTCTCACCTGGTTCGGAAAACACTTCTCCACATTGAAGAGCAGTCTGTCGGCAGTCACAGACCCATTTTTTAGCAACAGGAACCCCAACATTTTGGGAGCTGGTCCAAACTTTGATGTGAAAGTGATTGAAACTGATAACCATCCATGAAGTGCTAGGAAAAGGGTGAAGGAGGCAAAGTTATATATGTCATTTAATCAGGGCTCAAGTCCTGCAGGAACTCATGGAAACGGAGTTCCTGCACTTTTTCCACAGCAGGAACGCAGTTCCCATTAGCAGGAGTCCTGCAGGACCATCCCTTAAAGGGGTATTCGCCCCTAGACATCTTAAAGGGTGATGCTGCCTTAGATAAGATGTCTGATTGCGGGGTCCCGCCGCTGAGGACCCCCGCAATCTCGGCTGCAGCACCCCAGACATCCGGTGCACGGAGTGAACTTCGCTCCGTGCCGAATGACTGGTGAAGGGGGGCAGAAGATCGTGACACGGCCATGCCCCCTCAATGCAAATCTATGGGAGGGGGCGTGACGTGACGAGCCTCCGGCGCTGCACCCAACACTCTAACCAAATTCCAGGTGCAGCAGGGAGAACGCGGGGTCCCCAGCGGTGGGACCCCTGTGATCAGACATCTTATCCCCTATCCTTTGGATAGGGGATAAGATGTCTAGGTGTGGAGTACCCCTTTAAAGGATTACTCCGCTCCCCAGCGTCCGGAACATTGAGTTCCGAATGCAGTGTGCGGACTTCCGTGTTCACGCTTGCCCCCTCAATTAAAGTCTATGGAAAGGGGACGTGACAGCCATCATGCCCCGTCCCATACACTTGCATTGAGGGGCGGGACGTGATGTCACATGACGGGGCATGATTTCACGAGGGGGCGGGTGTGAACACGGATGCCCGCACATAGCGTTCGGAACACAATGTTCCGGATGCTGGGGAGCGGAGTCACCCTTTAAGTGGAAATCTTGGTTGAGTTCCTACACTTTTTTTCTCCAGAACTTGACCCCTGCATTTATTCCAATTGTTGGTCAGAATGTAACTAGCAATTTAAAGGGGATACTCCGGTGGAAAACATTTTTATTTTTAATCAACTGGTGCCAGAAAGTTAAACAGCTTTGTAAATTACTTCAATTTAAAAATCTTGATCCTTCCAGTACTTATCAGCTGCTGTATGCTCCAGAGTAAGTTGTGTAGTTCTTTTCTGTCTGACCACAGTGCTCTCTGCTGACACCTCTGTCCATTTCAGGAACTGTCCAGAGCAGGAGAGGTTTGCTATGGGGATTTGCTCCTACTGTGGACAATTCCTTACATGGACAGAGGTGTCAGCAGAGAGCACTGTGGTCAGACAGAAAATACATTCAAAACAAATGAAAACTTCCTGTGGAGCATACAGCAGCTGATAAGTACTGGAAGGGTTAATATTTTTAAATAGAAGTAATTTACAAATCTGTTTAACTTTCGGGTGCCAGTTGATTTAAAAAAAATATATAGTTTTCCACTTGAGTACCCCTTAAATTTTTGCCAATGCTAGGTATGCTGTATATCATTCAAAGGGACAGGAATTAAGGTTCTTTATCTGAATTTACATTTTTGGAGAGTCCTTTTCATTAACAAAAAACTTTGGACATGTCACAGAAAAATGCCAAAAGTTTTGATCTGTTGGGGGTCACAGTGCTGGGACCCACACGATCAGTAGAACCAGTGAGAATAAGTGCATGCTTAAAGGGGTACTCTGGTTGAAAACTATTTTTTTTTCTAATCAACTGGTGCCAGTAAGTTAAACAGATTTGTAAATTACTTCTATATAAAAATATTAATCCTTCCAGTACTTATCAGCTGCTATATGCTCCAGAGAAAGTTGTGTAGTTCTTTCCAGTCTGACCACAGTGCTCTCTGCTGACACCTCTGTCCAAGTCAGGAACTGTCCAGAGCAGGAGAGGTTTGCTATGGGGATTTGTTCCTATTCTGGACAGTTCCTGACATGGACAGAGGTGTCAGCAGAGAGCACTGTGGTCAGACTGGAAATAACTACACAACTTCCATTGAAACATACAGCAGCTGATAAGTACTGGAAGGATTTTATTTTTAAATATAAGTAATTTACAAATCTGTTTAATTTTCTAGCAACATTCTAGCAAAAAAAAATTCAATGAGTGCCCCTATTAAGCACTTCATGCTCCAGCCTGCAGTGATCTCCATCCAGCTTCACTATACAGCCCCATTTTAAAGGGTGGCCCATTTATATGGATACACCTTAATAACATTGGAATGGTTGGTGATATTAACTTCCTATTTGTGGCACATTAGTATACATGAGGGGGGAAACTTTTCAAGATGGGTGGTGACCATGGCGGCTATTTTGAAGTTGGCCATTTTTAATCCAAGTTTTGTTTTTTCAATAGGAAGAGGGTCATGTGACACATCAAACCTATTGGGAATTTCACAAGAAAAACACTGGTGTTTTATTCTTTCATGAGTTATTTACAAGTTTCTCTTTGTTTACAGCCATTGACATGTCGTCGAGGTCAACACATGAGGAGTGGATAGAAATTGTGCTGATGTCTGGTGAACGCAATAACCAGGTCATTGCAGCACATTTCAATGCAAGACACCCTACGAGACCACCCATCTCCCATGCTACAGTTAGCAAACTGCTTGCTAAGTTTCGTGAAACTGGTTCAGTGTTGGATTTGCCAAAATATGGACGCATGAAATCTGTCACTAATGAAGAAACATCAGTGTCTGTCCTAGCTTCATTCAGCAAGAGCCCACAGCGTAGCACTCGCCGCATGTCACTGGAGAGGGTCATTAGTCGAACATCCCTTTGGCGGATATTAGCTGCTCACAAATGGCACCAAACTCCAGCTACTGCAGCATCTCAACGAGGGTGACCCAGATCGGTGCACTGAATTTGCAGAATGGGCAAAACAAAAATTGGAACAGGACCCTCAGTTTACGCAGAAGATTTTGTTCAGTGATGAGGAAACTTTTATGTGAATGGTGAAGTTAACAAACAAAACCACCGCTATTGGTCTGACACTAACCCACATTGGATAGATTCCTCGAAGACTGTTGGAACACAAAAATTGATAGTATGGTGTGGTATATGGGGTACAAAGATAGTGGGGCCATTCTTCATCAATGGAAACCTCAAGGCCACTGGATATGCGAAATTGCTACATGATGATTTGTTTCCCTCTTTATGCACTGAATCTGGCACGTTCCCTGAGTTTTTCCAGCAAGATGGTGGTCAGGTCCGAACATACCTAGATGAACAGTTTCCTGGAAAGTGGATTGGTCGTCGTGGGTTAGTTGAATGGCCCCCAAGGTCTCCCGATCTGACCCCCTTAGACTTAAACTACGGATACTGGAAGCCTGTGCTAGCATTTCTCCTGCGATGTATATAGTAGTATATAGCAGTGTATACGGATACTGGAAGCCTGTGCTAGCGTTTTTCCTGCGGTGTATATAGTAGTATATAGCAGTGTATACGGATACTGGAAGCCTGTGCTAGCATTTCTCCTGCGGTGTATATAGGAGTATATAGCAGTGTATACGGATACTGGAAGCCTGTGCTAGCATTTCTCCTGCGGTGTATATAGTAGTATATAGCAGTGTATACGGATACTGGAAGCCTGTGCTAGCATTTCTCCTGCGGTGTATATAGTAGTATATAGTAGTATATAGAGAAGAGGGTTGCATTGACAATCCAACACAATAGGCAGCACATTGAACACATTTTATAAGTGGTCAGAAACTTGTAAATAACTCATGAAAGAATAAAGTTACGTTAAAACCAAGCACATTATTGTTTTTCTTGTGAAATTCCCAATAAGTTTGATGTGTCACATGACCCTCTTCCTATTGAAAAAAAAAGTGGGATTCAAAATGTCTGACTTCAAAATGGCCGCCATGGTCACCACCCCTCTTGAAAAAGTTTCCCCCCTCACGTATACTAATGTGCCACAAACAGGAAGTTAATATCACCAACCATTCCCATTTTATTAAGGTGTATCCATATAAATGGCCCACCCTGTACATCTATGAGACTACTGGACACTGGTTATCAATGCAATCAAGGTGGTGAAGTGCTTAAAGGGGTACTCCAGTGGCAAACTTTATTTTTTTAAATCAACTGGTGCCAGAAAGTTAAACAGATATGTAAATTACTTCTATTAAAAATTCTTAATCCTTCCAGTACTTATTAGCTGCTGTATACTACAGAGGAAATTTTTTTCTTTTGGGATTTCTTTTCTGTCACAACCACAAGTGCTCTCTTCTGACACCTCTGTCCATTTTAGGAACTGACCAAAGCAGCATATATTTGCTATGGGGATTTTCTCCTCCTCCGGACAGTTCCTGATATGGACAGAGGTGTCAGCAGAGAGCACTGTGCTCGTGACAGAAAAGAAATGCCAAAAGAAAATAATTTTCTCTTTAGTATACAGCTGCTAATAAGTACTAGAAGGATAAAGACTTTCTAATAGAAGTAATTTACAAATCTGCTTAAATTTCTGGCATCAGTTGATTTAAAGGGGTTCTCCCTTGTTTATACAGTTTTTTGTTATTATGTTTGTGTGTTATGTGTGTATAAGTATGTGTTTTTTTATGTGTGTTGTGATTATGTATATATGTATTTTCTTACCTTTTGTGAAGATCCGGAAGCTGGCCCCTTTTTCTTCCAGCGGCTTGCTGTGTAACCTCGGCCTCCGCCATGTTGTGTTCGGTAAGTGGGATGTCGGGGGGTGTGTTCTTGCGTCTGTCCTTCCTATCTTCTGACGTCCGAGGCAAATCTTTTCTTCCTGTTTCTTCCGTGGCTCAGCGACGAATCTGCGGCCTCTTCCGGCGCATGTGCAGGTAGTTTTTTTTTTTTACCAATAAAGTTTTTTTTGTCTAATTGACAAACTGTCTGCGCTTGCGCGAAGCTACGCTATTAGTGTAGACCTAACGTACGCTATGCTGTTAGCGTAGCACTTGCGTACTCGCGCATGCGCAGACAGTTTGTCAATTAGACCAAAAAATATTTATTGGTAAAAAAAAAAAACTACCTGCGCAGGCGCCGGAAGAGGCCGCATATTCGTCGCTGAGCCACGGAAGAAACAGGAAGAAAAGATTCGCCTCGGACTTCAGAAGATAGGAAGGACAGAAGCAAGAACATGGCGGAGGCCGAGGTTACACAGCAAGCCGCTGGAAGAAAAAGGGGCCAGCTTCCAGATCTTCACAAAAGGTAAGAAAATACATATATACATAATCACAACACACATAAAAAAACACATACTTATACACACATAACACACAAACATAATAACAAAAAACTGTATAAACAAGGGAGAACCCCTTTAAGTAGGCACTTTTCCCAGCTTGCTCTCCTGATCGGTTCAACCTCAAGCAGTCATTACTACTGTACTGACATGTCTCTGTCATGACAAGAGTTTTTTTTTAATGAGTTTTTACTACAACTCCCATTGGTTTGAACACCATTGCTTTAGATTCTATGTTTTTTTGGGGGAAAACTTCAACTGCAGTTTTTCATACAATGTTTTAAAGTAAAAGTATAAGTCCTTCCTTTATATTGTCCATTCATATTGATTTCATCAATTCATCATAGCTTTGGCTCACAAAAAAATAATGAAATAAAAAAAAAAAAAAAAAAAAAAACAACAATGTGGGAGAGATTTATGATACCTATTCCGAAATAGAGTAGTGCAGTTGCCCATAGCAACCAATCAGATCGCTTCCCTTATGTTTCACAGGCCTTTTTTTTTTTTTTTTATGAAAGAAGCGATCTGATTGGTTGCTTTGGGAAACTGCACCATTCTTCCTCTACACAGGTTTAGATGAATCCACACTTGGAGGTGTTATGGTGCAGATTATATCTACAAGTAAATATGTCCATGGAATTATGCTGTATGAGTTGTTAAAGGGGTACTCCGCTGCTCAGTGTCTGGAACAAACTGTTAAGAACGCTGGATCCGGCGCCAGGAGCTCGTGACGTGATAGCCCTGCGCCCTCATGACATCATGCTCCGCCCCCTCCATGCAAGTCTATGGTAGGGGGCATGACGGCTGTCACGCCCCCTCCCGTAGACTTGCATTGAGAGGGCGGGGCGTGACGTCACGAGCTCCCGGCGCCGGCTCCAGCGTTCGGAACAGTTTGTTCCAAACGCTGAGCAGCGGAGTACCCCTTTAACACACAGGTAACTTCAGATTTTCATGTAAAGACTGGGAGAGCATCACAGGCATCCGACTAAAAGGCCATAGAAACAGGATCATGGGTTCAAAGATAAATGTCTTATTTGTATTCGGTAGAATTGTCATAGAATGTATAAACTTAAAGGGGTTATCCAGGAAAAAATTTATTTTTATATATCAACTGTGTAATTTGTAAATTACTTCTATTAAAAAATCTGAATCCTTCTAATAATTATCAGCTGCTGAAGTTGAGTTGTTCTTTTCTGTCTGACAACAGTGCTCTCTGCTGACATCTCTGCTCGTCTCGGGAACTGCACAGAGTAGGAGAGGTTTGCTATGGGGATTTGCTTCTACTCTGGACCGTTCCCGAGACAGGTGTCATCAGAGAGCACTTAGACAGAAAAGAACAACTCAACTTCAGCAGCTCATAAGTACTGAAAGGATTAAGATTTTTAAATAGAAGTAATTAACAAATCTGTTTCATTTTCTAGAGCCAGCTGATATATAAAAAAAAATTTTCCCCTGGATAACCCCTTTAAGTTCATCTATTGTCTGCACTTACAGGCCTCTGTGTCCAATACAATAGTTTCTTGTCCATGGAGCATGATCCCATCTTTACCTATAACCTGTAAGACAAAAACATTATTAGATTAGATGCGTTTATTCTAACATAAATGACTGTAATAGCTTCCTGTTTTGTGTCTTTCCTGGGAGCAGCCTTATCAGGGGCATACATATGGCTTCCTGTATAGTCTGTATAGACAGTGCAGCAGAGTGTGTTTTCTTTATGGCAGCTGAAATTTAGTAGCAAACTGATTGGTCGCTATGGGCATCTGCACCACTCTTTCTCTACACAGGTTTGATAAATATCCCCTGATGTCCCCAGTAAAGATGAGCAGACTTTTCAAAAATTCGATTCGGCCGATTTGCCGAATTTTCCCGAAAAGTTTGTTTCGATCCGAATTTGTTTGCGGCGAATCGATATTAAAAAAGGCTATTTCTAGCCTACATACAGCCTCTATAGGGGTATAGAACACTTTGCTGTGTCCTAAAATGCATATGGAGTGTGTTGGGGTAGTGAAATAATACTGTTATTCAGAATAACATGCAGATAATCGGCATCGCTCTTACAATCACTGCCGCGCAGCAGCACAATGACAGAGCCTGGTAGTGGCATCAGTGTTAGGAGACCATATAGTGACTGAATGACACAGCGTGGAGGTGTTGGCAGCATGAGGAGACCATATAGTGGCTGAATGACACAGCTTGGAGGTGTTGGCAGCATGAGGAGACCATATAGTGGATGAATGGCACAGCGTGGAGGTGTTGGCAGCATGAGGACACCATATAGTGACTGAATGGCATAGCGTGGAGGTGTTGGCAGCATGAGGACACCATACAGTGACTGAATGACATAGCGTGGAAGTGTTGGCAGCATGAGGACACCATACAGTGACTGAATGACATAGCGTGGAGGTGTTAGCAGCATGAGGACACCATACAGTGACTGAATGGCATAGCGTGGAGGTGTTGGCAGCATGAGGACACCATATAGTGGCAGAATGGCACAGCGTGGAGGTGTTGGCAGCATGAGGAGACCATATAGTGGCGGAATGGCACAGCGTGGAGGTGTTGGCAGCATGAGGAGACCATATAGTGGCGGAATGGCACAGCGTGGAGGTGTTGGCAGCATGAGGACACCATATAGTGGCTGAATGGCATAGCGTGGAGGTGTTGGCAGCTAGTGTTGCTCACGAATATTCGCAATTCGAATATTATTAGCGAATATCGCATATTCGCGAATTTCGCGAATATAGCGCTATATATTTGTAATTACGAATATTCGTTTTTTTTTTTTTTCACAGTACACATCACAGTGATCACCCCTCTCTGCTTCCAGCTTGTGTGGTGTAAAGAAGGCTCTAATACTACTGTGCGAGACTGGCGTGCGAAAATTCGCATATGCGAAAATTAGCATATGCTAATTTTCGCACATGCGAATTTTCGCACATGCTAATTTTGTATATGCTAATATTCACATATGTTAATTTTCATATACGCGCATTTTCGCATATATGCGAAAATAAAACGAGACTATGACGAATATGCGAATATTCGCGAATATATGACGAATATTCGTCCATATATTCGCGAATATTCGCGAATTCGAATATGGCCTATGCCGCTCAACACTATTGGCAGCATGAGGACACCATATAGTGGCTGACTGACACAGCATGGACATGTTGGCAGCAAGAGGAGACCATATAGTGTCTGAATGGCACAGCGTGGAGTTGGCTGATGCAATAGTACACTACACACCAGGGCTTCACAATCCCCACCCAAAAAACAACACAATATGAGAAGTCTTTGACAAAGATTTCTCATAGGTAGCACCTGCTTTACAAAAAAATTGAAATTCACAGACCCAGGCCCCACCACAGCGGCATCAGTAACCCATTTATTGCCTGAAGGACACAGCCTGGAGTTGGCTGATGCACCAGTACACACAGGGATTCACTATCCGCCCCCAAAATCCTTTCCCTTATCCCCTTACACCTTCCCTTCAATTCCCTGGTTGGACTTGATGGACGTATGTCTTTTTTCAACCATACTAACTATGTAACTATGTAAAATCAACAAAATTGTATAATTTTTTTTTTTTTAAATGTATACCTTTGTGTAAGCACAAGCGCATATCCAACATTTAGAAAGAGTCTATAAGGCAGGATGGTGGACCACCCAAAGACTTTCTTTTCAAAAATAATGAACGACACAATTTTAGAAATTTTTTTTTTTAATTGAAATTCCTAGACCCAGGCCCCACCTCAACTGCATCAGTAACCCATATATTGCCTAATGGACACAGACTGGAGTTGACTGATGCACGAGTACACACCCGGGCTTCACAATCCACCCCAAAAAACAACACAATGGGGGGCATTTACTAAGGGGTTTAGTCATTTTTTTCTGACTATTTTTGGCGCAAAATTGTCGCAATTGCGCCTACCCTATAAATTGTGCGACTTTCCCTAGCAAGAGCTAGAAAGTAAAAAAAAAAATTCCCGCTTAATTTACGCAAGTTTTCAGTTTTGACTTGCAGTGGTCAGGAATTTATTAACTGAGACAGTCGCAGTTGCGCAATAAACTGTCGCAACGGCCATAAAAATTGACTAAATTTACTCCAGCTCCAACATGGAGCAGGAAAAGCTACTGCCGCCCGGGCTCCGACATACTTTCTCCCCGCTACCCTAACTGCGCTACCGGGACACTGCAGTGATTTACAACCCCCCCTCTCACCTGCCAGCGCCACACAACTCCCATCTGTCTGCTGTTGCAAGACTACAAGTCCCAGCATGGCCTTACAGTGAGGACACGCTGGGAGTTGTAGTCTTGTAGCAGCGGGAGCTGAGCGGCGCGGGCGGGAGACAAGGGGGGTAGCGGGGAGACCGTATGAGGAGCCCGGGCGGGAGACAAGGGGGGGGGGGGGGTAGCGGGGAGACCGTATGAGGAGCCCGGGCGGCTGCACTGTAATGTCAGCCCGGGCTCCTGCCCTGAGAGCCATAGGCTTTGGCTGTCAGGGCATGCTGGGTGTTGTAGTTTTGCAACAGCTGGAGGGCCACAGTTTGCAGACCACTGGTGTGTGGTCTGTAAACTGTAGTCCTCCAGCTGTTGCAAAACTAAACAGCTGAAGGGGACCGGCGAAGAAGTTCACTTACCCTTCCTAGGCTCCAGCGACGATCGCTGACGGAGATCGTCGCGCGGCACTGTCGCGCGGCAGTGTCGCGCGGCAGTGTCGTGCAGCGCTGGATCCTACGGAAGCCGGTAAATTGCGCAAGCTTCCCAACCAGGGTGCCTCCAAATGTTGCAAGACTACAACTCCCAGCATGCCTGGACAGCCATTGGCTGTCCGGGCATGCTGGGAGTTGTAGTTTTGCAACAGCTGGAGGCACCCTTGTTGGGAAACACTAGCCTAAAACAGTGTTTCCCAACCAGGGTGCCTCCAGATGTTGCAAGACTACAACTCCCAGCATGCCTGGACAGCCATTGGCTGTCCAGGCATGCTGGGAGTTGTAGTTTTGCAACAGCTGGAGGGCCACAGTTTGCAGACCCCTGGTTTGTGGTCTGTAAACTGTAGTCCTCCAGCTGTTGCAAAACTAAACAGCTGAAGGGGACCGGCGAAGAGGTTCACTTACCCTTCCGAGGCTCCAGCGACGATCGCTGTCGGAGATCGTCGCGCGGCAGTGTCGTGCAGCGCTGGATCCTACGGAAGCCGGTAAGTTGCGCAGGCTTCCCAACCAGGGTGCCTCCAGTTGTTGCAAGACTACAACTCCCAGCATGCCTGGACAGCCTTTGACTGTCCAGGCATGCTGGGGCTTGTAGTTTTGCAACATCTGGAGGCACCCTGGTTGGGAAACACTGTTTTAGGCCAGTGTTTCCCAGCCAGGTTGCCTCCAGATGTTGCAAAACTACAACTCCCAGCATGCCTAGACAGCCTTTGACTGTCCAGGCATGCTGGGACTTGTAGTTTTGCAACATCTGGAGGCACCCTGGTTGGGAAACACTGTTTTAGGCCAGTGTTTCCCAGCCAGGTTGCCTCCAGATGTTGCAAAACTACAACTCCCAGCATGCCTAGACAGCCTTTGACTGTCCAGGCATGCTGGGGCTTGTAGTTTTGCAACATCTGGAGGCACCCTGGTTGGGAAACACTGTTTTAGGCCAGTGTTTCCCAGCCAGGTTGCCTCCAGATGTTGCAAAACTACAACTCCCAGCATGCCTAGACAGCCTTTGACTGTCCAGGCATGCTGGGGCTTGTAGTTTTGCAACATCTGGAGGCACCCTGGTTGGGAAACACTGGCCTAAAACAGTATTTCCCAACCAGGGTGCCTCCAGATGTTGCAAAACTACAAGTCCCAGGTTGGGAAACACTGTGCCCGGCCTCCGCCCCACCTTACTGTAAGGGCATGCTGGGAGTTGTAGTCCTGCAGCTGGGGGCAGGGGACAAGCTTGTCACATTTATTATCACCTGCTCACACATCTCCTGCACCACACAACTACAACTCCCAGCATGTCCTTACTGTAAGGGCATGCTGGCAGTTGTAGTCGTGCGGGGCGGGAGATGTGTGAGCAGGTGATAATAAATGTACTAACCCATTTTTTTGTTTTCTTCTCATTTCAGATCCGTTTATCCTGTGGACTCCTTCGGATTCGGTGGACTACTTCGATGACCAGCGTTTTTCTTTGTTTGATTTTAATAAAATGGTTAACGAGGGCTTGTGGGGGAGTGTTTTTTGTAATAAAAATTTTTTAAAACCTGTTGTGTTTTTTTCTTACTTTACTAGACAGGCTTAGTAGTGGAAGCTGTCTTATAGACAGAGTCCATTACTAACCTGGGCTTAGCGCTAGCCACAAAAACAGCTAGTGCTAACCCCCTATTATTACCCCGGTACCCAACGCCACAGGGGTGCCGGGAAGAGCCGGTACCAACAGGCCTGGAGCGTCAAAAATGGCGCTCCTGGGCCTAGGCGGTAACAGGCTGGCGTTATTTAGGCTGGGGAGGGCCAGTAACAATGGTCCTCGCCCACCCTGGGAACGTCAGGCTGTTACTGTTTGGTTGGTATTTGGCTGAGAATGAAAATAGGGGGGACCCTATGCGTTTTTTTTTTTAAATAAATAATTAAATATATTAAAAAAACGCATAGGGTCCCCCTATTTTTATTCTCAACCAAATACCAACCAAACAGTAACAGCCTGACGTTACCAGGGTGGGCGAGGACCATTGTTACTGGCCCTCCCCAACCTAAATAACGCCAGCCTGTTACCGCCTAGGCCCAGGAGCGCCATTTTTGACGCTCCGGGCCTGTTGGTACCGGCTCTTCCCGGCACCCCTGTGGTGTTGGGTACCGGGGTAATAATTGGGGGTTAGCGCTAGCTGTTTTTGTGGCTAACGCTAAGCCCGGCTTAGTAATGGACTCAGTCTATAAGACAGCTTCCACTACTAAGCCTGTCTAGTAAAGTAAAATAAAAATAAAACACAACAGGTTTTAAAAAAAATTTATTACAAAAAACACTCCCCCACAAGCCCTCGTTAACCATTTTATTAACATCAAGCAAAGAAAAACGCTGGTCATCGAAGTAGTCCACCGAATCCGAAGGAGTCCACAGGATACACAGATCTGTAGAAGAAGTAACCAAAAAAAAAAAAAGTGTAAGTACATTTAGGGAGAAAAAAAACTGTGTTAAAAAAATGTAATAAACACACACACACACACACACACTAAACGCCGTTTACCACTTCTGAGCCATGACTACAATTTACAGTGATCCCTCAACTTACAATGGCCTCAACATACAATAGTTTCAACATACAATGGTCTTTTCTGGACCATCGTAAGTTGAAACCAGACTCAACATACAATGCTACAGACAGTCCAGATCTGTAAAACGTGTCAATGGCTGGAAGAACCAACCAATCAAAATGGGCATTCACTGGTAAAACCCCTGTATTACTGAAGTGTATGCACTGACTGGTATTACATGTTCTGTACACTTTACCTGTATCAGGGTTAGCTGCTCTTTTGGACACCAGGTGAGGGCAACTCCATTACTTGTTTTGGACATTGCCTGTACTGTACAGGACCCCTGAAGAAGCTCCTGTCCTCTACATAGACCAGTGTTTGCCAAGCAGGGTGGCCCCATTTTTTGCAAAACTACAACTCCCAGCATGCCCGGACAGCCTTTGGCTGTCCAGGCATGCTGGGAGTTATAGTTTTGCAACAGCTGGAGGCTCCCTGCTTGGGAAACACTGGCATAGACAGTGATTTACAGCTCCCAGCAGATCTTTATTACTTTTATATGTAAGGATTTGCTTTATCTATATCAGTTATCTACTTATTTTTCTTTGTCACTTTTTCCTATTTTTGGATGACATTTTGGTGCCTTTAGAACCAATTACCCTGTTTCCATAGAGTTATGGTCTCAACATACAATGGTTTCAACTTACAATGGTTTTCCTGGAACCAATTAATATTGTAACTTGAGGGACCACTGTAGTTATTGAATTATTTAGATGTGGTGAAAAAGCTAAAAAAAAACTCAAAAACAAAAGATCCAGAAGGAAACCAGCAGCCAAACCTATTCAGACAGCAGGAAAAAGGAACAGACTATTTTTTCTACTACATGAAGTAAATTTCCCACTTTTGCCTATGTGTGCCAAATTTATTAATGCCGTGCAGCAATTTAGTAAATTTGTCGCACATAGTCAAAAATGAAGTAGAAAAAAACAGGGTAAAAACCAGACTACATAGTAAAAGATTAGTAAATGCCCCCCAATATGAGACATTTTGAGTGTGTATATCTTTCACTGACAGGTGCGGGAAATTCAGCAGCCAAATGTGCCCGGGGGAGACCACCTGCTTCGCGGCAGCCTAGCTTTCCGGGGCTGCCTACCGCTAGGGCCCCCCGCGATCAAATACTTATCCCCTATCCTGTGGATAGGGGATAAGTGTAAAACGCATAATTTGTCCTTAAACGTAGCCACATGAATGATATGTCAGCAGAAGGTGAAGCGTGGCCAGGGTCCCAATGTGGGCACCACGGCCCTGTGTCAACACATGCTTCGCCACCATAAAGCGGCCGGGGAGAACCGTGGCTCCGATGTAGTGGTCCAGTCTGCTGCATCACCCAGTGGCCATCCGCTCGCTCCTTCATCCAGGCAAGGCTCCACCATATCAGCCAAATGGAGCTGTGTGTCAAACCCTCCTTCTGTCGCTCCTGATTCTCCTGCTTTTCTTATTTGAAATTTTGAAAAAAATTATAGTGTTTTCGAGAATTTTCGATATGCACTTGTTCTTAAACAAAGGTAACAAAACTAGAAATGGGCGGTCAGGGCTATGAAAAACATTTTGTATAGCGGGTGCTACCTTTGAGAGAATTTGAAATTACAAGACCCAGGCCCCACCTCTGCTGCATCAGTAACCCATAGATTGCCTGAAAGACACAGCCTGGAATTGGTTGATGCACGATTACACACCAGGGCTTCACAGTCCCCCCCAGAAAACAGCAATTTTATCAAAATTGTTAAAAAAGAATTTGTACCCTTGTGTAACAAGCACATATCGAAAATTTGTCAAGACTCTATAATGCAGGTCTTCCCTGCATACTCCCAAAGCCGACCTGTAATAAATTGGACTTTACTACCTCTTAACAGCGGGATCTATGTTATCATATTGTAACCTGGTCTTTTTAATATGTAATGACTCTGTGTATTATTGAATGTACTTTGATTTTTTTATTGTTACATTTATTTTTAATCTAATATATATATTTTTTTAAAGGTTTTGATAAAATACCCAGAAAAACATAATTTTCACCAAAAATGATGCTGAAGCAGTGTTACGCCCTCAGATGTCCTGGCCGCACTAGCGCTCCACTGAACGTATTGGCGTGTCTCTATCTTTCAAGGACAGCGTGTAACTCACTGAAACCAATTAGTGATAGGGATCTTGGATTGCAATTATTTGCCATCAACGATTAATTCCCAGTAAGTGCGGGTCACACCGTTCACACCGCCCGTCGCTACTACCGATTGGACGGTTTAGTGATGTCCTCAGATCGGCACCGGAGGGGTAGGAGAAGGCCCTGGCAGAGCACCGAGAATTCGACAGTCATTTTTTAAATTTGCAATAGGCATGTATTTAGCGACTGCTAAACATCCAAAAAATGAAGGCCCAAGGCCTGAGGCATCAGGGAGGCAAGTAGACCCTGAAAGACACAGAATGAGTCAGGAGTAGTCATTCGCAGTACCCAAGAGGGTTTCATAACCCCTTACATTTAAAGATCAATGTTGACATTTGCATTAAGCATGTATTTAGCTACTGCTAAACTTCAAAAAATTATAGGCCCAAGGCCAGAAGCATCAGTTTTCCCCATATTAGGAGCATAGTTGTCCCCCAGATTAGGCTGCATACATGTCACCCAGATTAGGCAGCATAGATGTCCCCCAGATTAGGAGCATAGTTGTCCCCCAGATAAGGAGCATAGTTGTCCCCCAGATTAGGCAGCATAGATGTCACCCAGATTAGGCAGCATACATGTCCCCCAGATTAGGATTTTAGTTGTCCCCCAGATTAGGCAGCATATATGTCCCCCAGATTAGGCAGCATAGATGTCACCCAGATTAGGCAGCATTGATGTCCCCCAGATTAGACAGCATAGATGTCCCCCAGATTAGGAGTTTAGTTGTCCCCCAGATTCGGCAGCATAGATGTCCCCCAGATTAGGATCTTAATTGTCCCCCAGATTAGGAGCATAGTTGTCCCCCAGATTAGGCAGCATAGATGTCCCCCAGATTAGGAGCATAGTTGTCCCCCAGATTAGGAGCATAGTAGTCCCCCAGATTAGGCAGCATAGTTGTCCCCCAATGAGCGCGGGCCGGTCAGAGGCAATCAAAAGGCCGTATGTGGCAAGCGCCCAGGTCTGCCCAGAGGGTTTCATAACCAACCATAATAGAGAAAATTTTGTTGTAGGAGCATGGTCAATCTGCTCAGACCCATCTGTCATTGGTGGCTTGAAATCCTGGCTGATCCATCCCTGATTCATCTTGACAAACGTCAGTCTCTTCACATTTTTATTGGACAGACGAGTTCGCCTTGGGGTGACTATGGCCCCGGCTGCACTAAACACCCGCTCTGATTGCACACTACTGGCTGGGCAGGACAGCTTTTCCAGGGCAAACTCCGCTAGTTGCAGCCATAAATCGAGTTTGGCTGCCCAGAAGTCCAGCGGATCTTCAACGGTTGTTGGCAGGGTCATGTCGAGGTAAGCCACCACCTGCTGGTTCAGTTCCTGCTCCATGTCCACCTGCTGCTGATGAGTAGCTTCACTATGTGGCTGAAGGAAGCTACTCATCAGCGACTGTAGACTCAGGCTGCTGCTGATTGAGCCGGTACAGCTCCTGCCTCCCCTCCCCAGCAGCCGTGGCAGTGGAAGGTGAGCGCAGAGGGCCCCCCGAGTCAGACCTGCGAGTGGATGGACCATGTGGCCGATAGGCATCGGCCAATCAACTACGTAGAAGCTCCCTGTAGTAGGTCAGTTTGTCCTCCCTCTCAGTGGGTGTAAAAAAGGCCCCCATTCTGGGCCGGTAGCGAGGGTCTAATAAAGTGGAGATCCAGAAGTCATCACGGTGACGAATTTTGACAATTCGGGGGTCACTACGCAAGCAACTCAGCATGCATCGTGCCATTTGTGACAGTGACTCGCTGGGACTACCTGCCTCCATCTCCACTGCATACTGCCACGGTGTCTGGGTCCTCTGTCTCGCCTCCCTCGTAATAACCTGCGAGCTCCTTTGGCTGCTCCTGCTCCTCCTCTCCTGTCCAATGACCAGAAACACCGGCCATCTCATCCACCGTAAACTGTGCTCCGCTCTGCCCCTCTTCATCCTCCTCCAGTTCATCCCCCACAGGACTCATGTAGCCTTCTGATGTAGGTGCAACGTCTCCATTTCCGCGACCAGCCATGTTTTCAATATTTTTTGGAGTAAATGTAGGAGTGGAATTACGTCGTTCATGGCGTAATTCGAGCGACTAACAAAAAATGTGGCTTCCTCAAAGGGCCTCAGCAAACAGCAGGTGTCACGTATGAGCTGCCACTCGTTCACATTGAAGTTACACAGGGGAGTACTCCTATCTGCTTGGATCATCAAAAAATCGGTGATGGCTTTTCTTTGTTCGTATAGTCTGTCCAACATATGGAGGCTGGAATTCCAACGTGTGGCAACGTCACAAATGAGACTTCCGTTCTGGGATACCGTTCTGACGCTGCAGCTCAAAGAAAGTGTGCTTGGCGGTGTACGAGTGGCTGAAGTGCATGCACAGTTTCCTTGCCATTGTCAGGACATCTTGCAAATGGGGTGAAGACTTGATGAACTTCTTGACAACCAGATTAAACATGTGTGCCATGCAGGGCGAATGGTTCACACTTCCTTGTCGCAGCGCGGCCACAATGTTATTCCCATTGTCGGTCACCATGGTTCCCATTTCCAGATTTCGTGGAGTAAGCCATACTCGGATTTCTTCCCTAATGAACTTTAGCAGTTCCTCCCCTGTGTGACTCCGTTCGCCAAGGCAAACCATGTGAAGGATGGCTTGACACCGCTGTGCCCTACACACGTGGTACAAAGAAGGGCCACCGAGATTTGGACGTGCAGTGGAGGCCGAGGACACGGGGGAGGAGGAGGAGGCGCACACTGTAAAAGGATTAACTGCCTGGGAGCGAGAGCGTGGAGGAGGAAGCAGTGTGACCTGTCCAAGAAGCAGGAGCGCAAGAAGGAGGGTTTGACACAATGCTCCCTTCGGCTGAGGTGGTAGAGCCTTGGCTGGATAACGGAGGGAGCGAATGGCCACGTGGTGATGCGGCAGGCTGGACCACTACATCGGAGCCACGGTTATCTCAGGCCGCTTTATGGTGGCGAATCATGTGTTGACGCAGGGCCGTGGTTCCGAGATTGGGACCCTGACCACGCTTCACTTTCTGCCCACAGGTTTTGCATGTGACTACGCTAAGGTCCTCCGGATTCTTTATGAAGAACAACCACACCGCAGAGTAGCTCATTTTCCCACCCGCAGTCCGCACTATTTGACTGCTATTGGCGCCGTCTCCAGGAACCCCTGTTCCACTGCCTCCCAGAATGGTAGCTTACCGCGAAGCAGGTGGTCTCCCCCTGGCACGTTTGGCTCCTGAATTTCCACTACTGCCACCTCCACGCTGATTGCCAACCGTGCTACCGCCTTGCTGCCTCATAGACAAAGAGCAAATCTCTTCTCCTGATGATGATGATGATGAAGCCCCGGCTTCTGCACCCGGCTCCCAATTGCAATCGGCTTCATCATCATCAAAAGATGTGTGCACGTCACTGATGTCCTCCTCGTGTTCCACAACAGTGTCTGCCTCAGGACCCTGAACAATTGAAACACCGCCTCCCAAGTCACTCTCCGCATCAATACTTGGCCGCCTTGCGGAGCAAGCGACGCATGTCTCCTCACATTCTTGGCTGCCCATTAGCTGCTGACTGTCTTCTATTACATCGTCCTCACTAAATAGTGGAGCTGAACCCAAAGCATGAGATACTTCTTTGGGAGAGGGAACAGCATAGGACAAAGGCAATGGGATTACGGGGACTGCTCCCGGGCCATGCCAACTGAGGGTTGTGTCTGAGGAACCCACCGACTCTTGACTGGGGTTGTCAGATGTCACTTGTGATGATGGGGATGAGTGTGCAAACCAATTGACGAGGAGAGATGGGTCGACGACAAGACCGCTGGGTGTTAACGGGAGCTCAGGCCTATTGCTGCGACTCCTGCTGCCACTCGCCCCAAGTCTGCTGCCAACTCTGCCTGACGTATGTAGGCCTCTGCCCCTTCTCTGTGCACGTCCTGGCACTTCTCTGCCTGACATACTTAGTGCGTTTATGTGTATTACAATGCGCCACACTACTCTTTAAACGGTATTTGTCTAGAACAGCAGCAGGCGAATACTTACGGCTGTCCTTTCACAGTATATAGGCCCTAGACAGAATAACAGTTACTAAATAGTACACTCCTTTGTTGTATGTATGCCCTTTGCAATGATGAGAGTACTGGTATGCGTATTTCTACGCAGGAAAAACTTTTTTTTTTTTCTTTAATACACCGGCAGGTGTATAACGTGTGGTAAAACACAGAATTTAGCACAGAGACAGAAAAAAAGGTAGTATATGGTACACTATTTGCTTGTATGTAGGCCCTTTGCAATGATGAGCGCACTGTTAAGCGTATTTGTACGCAGGAAAAACTTTTTTTTTCTTTCATACACCGGCAGGTGTATAACGTGTGGTATAACACTGAATTTAGCACAGAGACAGAGTACCAAGTGAAAAATGGTAAAAAGGCACTAAAGTCCACACTAATATGACTTATTTCTGAACAGCAGCAGGACCCAACTGGGCAGCACCACAGAAAAAACTCAATTGGGCTGAAAAAAGAGGAGATTAGATGCTCCATAAAGGTAAAACAGCTGTGAGATCTATGACGCAGGTGACTGCTGTGCAGCACCTCTATGCCTGCTATATTGAGTAACGAGAATACGAGGTTTTGCTAGAATCGTTCTCGGTCAGAACTGCAGCAACACTGTGCCCTGTGTCTTTCCCTAATGCTGATGTCACCGCTATTTGTAGCGGTCGGATGCTGTATAACGCCGTTGTATGCGATCAGCACACAGACGTGCAGTCACTTCCTTTCCCTATCTCGTGCATAGAAGAAATGACCAGAGGGAAGATGGCCGCCGATTATATAGGGGCTGTGACATCACAGGGGTCAGTGAACACTGATAGGCTGCATCGCACATGCGATTCAGGGTCAGCCCGCCTACCTTCATTCCTGCCGCTGTTTCCTGCCCTCCCATAATCCCCTGCCCCATGTACTCACCATCTTAGGTCTCCAATAGCCTGGAACGCTGTAAAATGGAGTTTAATGAAGCGATTCGCGCGATAGAATCACAGCGATATTCGTATTCGTTGCAAATCAAATTTTTCATGAAATTCGTAACGAATTCGGGTTCGTCAACTTCGATTCACTCATCTCTAGTCCCCAGAGACCAAGAACTTACATTACTATATCATAGCTTCTATGCACAAGAATAAAACTAAAATTATACTGCCTCCTATGAACAGGAATATAACTACTATTACACTGCTCTATGTACAAGAATGTAGCTACTATCCTACTGCCTCCTATGTACAAGAATATATCTACTATAATACTGCTCCCTGTGTACAAGAATATAACAATTATAATACTTCTCCCTATATACAAGAATATAACTACTATATTACTGCCTCCCATGTACTAGAATATAACTACTATAATACTGCTCCTATAAATAAGAATATAACTACTATAATACTGCTCCTATATACAAGAATATAACTACTATAATACTGCTCCTATGTACAAGAATATAACTACTATAATACTGCTCCTATATACAAGAATATAACTACTATAATACTGCTCCTATGTACAAGAAAATAACTACTATAATACTGCTCCTATATACAAGAATATAACTACTATAATACTGCTCCTATATACAAGAATATAAATACTATAATACTGCTCGTTTGTGCAAGAATATAACTACTATAATACTGCTCCTATGTACAAAAATATAACTACTATAATACTGCTCCTATATACATGAATGTAACAACTATAATACTGCTCCTATATACAAGAATATAACTACTATAATACTGCTCCTATATACAAGAATATAACTACTATAATACTGCTCCCTGTGTACAAGAATATAACTACTATAATACTGCTCCCTATGTACAAGAATATAACTACTATAATACTGTCCCCTATATACAAGAATATAATTACTATAATACTGCCTCCTATGTACAAAAATATATCTACTATGATACTGCTCCTATATACAAGAATATTACTACTATAATACTGCTCCTGTATACAAGAATATTACTACTCTAATAATGCTCCTGTTACGCCGAGCGCCCCGGGTCCCCGCTCCTCCCCGGAGCGCTCGCTTCACTCCCTCCGCTGCAGCGCTCCGGTCACGTCCTCTGACCCGGGGCGCTGCGATCCTGCTGCCAGCCGGGATGCGATTCGCGATGCGGGTAGCGCCCGCTCGCGATGCGCACCCCGGCTCCCCTACCTGACTCGCTCCCCGTCTGTTCTGTCCCGGCGCGCGCGGCCCCGCTCCCTAGGGCGCGCGCGCGCCGGGTCTCTGCGATTTAAAGGGCCACTGCGCCGCTGATTGGCGCAGTGGTTCCAATTAGGGTTTTCACCTGTGCACTTCCCTATATTACCTCACTTCCCTTGCACTCCCTTGCCGGATCTTGTTGCCTTAGTGCCAGTGAAAGCGTTCCTTGTGTGTTCCTTGCCTGTGTTTCCAGACCTTCTGCCGTTGCCCCTGACTACGATCCTTGCTGCCTGCCCCGACCTTCTGCTACGTCCGACCTTGCTTCTGCCTACTCCCTTGTACCGCGCCTATCTTCAGCAGCCAGAGAGGTGAGCCGTTGCTAGTGGATACGACCTGGTCACTACCGCCGCAGCAAGACCATCCCGCTTTGCGGCGGGCTCTGGTGAAAACCAGTAGTGGCTTAGAACCGGTCCACTAGCACGGTCCACGCCAATCCCTCTCTGGCACAGAGGGTCCACTACCTGCCAGCCGGCATCGTGACAGTAGATCCGGCCATGGATCCCGCTGAAGTTCCTCTGCCAGTTGTCGCTGACCTCACCACGGTGGTCGCCCAGCAGTCACAACAGATAGCGCAACAAGGCCAACAGCTGTCTCAACTGACCGTTATGCTACAACAGTTGCTACCACAGCTTCAGCAGTCATCTCCTCCGCCAGCTCCTGCACCTCCTCCGCAGCGAGTGGCCGCTCCTGGGATACGCTTATCCTTGCCAGATAAATTTGATGGGGACTCTAAGTTTTGCCGTGGCTTTCTTTCCCAATGTTCCCTGCATCTGGAGATGATGTCGGACCTGTTTCCCACTGAAAGGTCTAAGGTGGCTTTCGTAGTCAGTCTTCTGTCCGGAAAAGCCCTGTCATGGGCCACACCGCTCTGGGACCGCAATGACCCCGTCACTGCCTCTGTACACTCCTTCTTCTCGGAAATCCGAAGTGTCTTTGAGGAACCTGCCCGAGCCTCTTCTGCTGAGACTGCCCTGTTGAACCTGGTCCAGGGTAATTCTTCCGTTGGCGAGTATGCCGTACAATTCCGTACACTTGCTTCAGAATTGTCCTGGAATAATGAGGCCCTCTGCGCGACCTTCAAAAAAGGCCTATCCAGCAACATTAAAGATGTTCTGGCCGCACGAGAAATTCCTGCTAATCTACATGAACTTATTCACCTAGCCACTCGCATTGACATGCGTTTTTCTGAAAGGCGTCAGGAACTCCGCCAAGATATGGACTCTGTTCGCACGAGGCGTTTCGTCTCCTCGGCTCCTCTCTCCTCTGGTCCCCTGCAATCTGTTCCTGTGCCTCCCGCCGTGGAGGCTATGCAGGTCGACCGGTCTCGCCTGACACCTCAAGAGAGGACACAACGCCGTATGGAGAACCTCTGCCTGTACTGTGCTAGTACCGAACACTTCCTGAGGGATTGTCCTATCCGTCCTCCCCGCCTGGAAAGACGTACGCTGACTCCGCACAAAGGTGAGACAGTCCTTGATGTCTACTCTGCTTCTCCACGTCTTACTGTGCCTGTGCGGATGTCTGCCTCTGCCTTCTCCTTCTCTACAGTGGCCTTCTTGGACTCTGGATCTGCAGGAAATTTTATTTTGGCCTCTCTCGTCAACAGGTTCAACATCCCAGTGACCAGTCTCGCCAGACCCCTCTACATCAATTGTGTAAATAATGAAAGATTGGACTGTACCATACGTTTCCGCACGGAGCCCCTTCTTATGAGCATCGGATCTCATCATGAGAGGATTGAACTTTTGGTCCTCCCCAATTGCACCTCGGAGATTCTCCTTGGACTTCCCTGGCTTCAACTTCATTCCCCAACCCTGGATTGGTCCACTGGGGAGATCAAGAGTTGGGGGTCCTCTTGTTCCAAGAACTGTCTAAAACCGGTTCCCAGTAACCCTTGCCGTAACTCTGTGGTTCCTCCAGTAACCGGTCTCCCTAAGGCCTATATGGACTTCGCGGATGTTTTCTGCAAAAAACAAGCTGAGACTCTACCTCCTCACAGGCCTTATGATTGCCCTATCGACCTCCTCCCGGGTACTACTCCACCCCGGGGCAGAATTTATCCTCTCTCTGCCCCAGAGACTCTTGCCATGTCCGAATACGTCCAGGAGAATCTAAAAAAGGGCTTTATCCGTAAATCCTCCTCTCCTGCCGGAGCCGGATTTTTCTTTGTGTCCAAAAAAGATGGCTCCCTACGTCCTTGCATTGACTACCGCGGT
Source organism: Hyla sarda (assembly GCF_029499605.1). NCBI lineage: Eukaryota > Metazoa > Chordata > Amphibia > Anura > Hylidae > Hyla > Hyla sarda. The sequence goes on from NC_079195.1 coordinate 27,617,150, forward strand.
CTTAATAAAATCACGGTTAAGAACCGCTACCCCTTACCCCTCATCTCTGAACTCTTTGATCGCCTCCAAGGTGCCCACATCTTCACTAAATTGGACTTAAGAGGCGCCTATAACCTCATCCGCATCAGAGAGGGGGACGAGTGGAAAACGGCATTTAACACCAGAGATGGACACTTTGAGTATCTGGTCATGCCCTTTGGACTGTGCAATGCCCCTGCCGTCTTCCAAGACTTTGTCAATGAAATTTTTCGTGATCTGTTATACTCCTGTGTTGTGGTATATCTGGACGATATCCTAATTTTTTCTGCCAATCTAGAAGAACACCGCCAGCATGTCCGTATGGTTCTTCAGAGACTTCGTGACAACCAACTCTATGCCAAAATTGAGAAATGTCTGTTTGAATGCCAATCTCTTCCTTTTCTAGGATATTTGGTCTCTGGCCAGGGACTACAGATGGATCCAGACAAACTCTCTGCCGTCTTAAATTGGCCACGCCCCTCCGGACTCCGTGCTATCCAACGCTTTTTGGGGTTCGCCAATTATTACAGGCAATTTATTCCACATTTTTCTACCATTGTGGCTCCTATCGTGGCTTTAACCAAGAAAAATGCTGATCCCAAGTCCTGGCCTCCTCAAGCAGAAGACTCCTTTAAACGACTCAAGTCTGCCTTTTCTTCGGCTCCCGTGCTCTCCAGACCTGACCCTTCCAAACCCTTCCTATTGGAGGTTGATGCCTCCTCAGTAGGAGCTGGAGCTGTTCTTCTACAAAAAAATCCTTCCGGGCATGCTGTCACTTGTGGTTTTTTCTCTAGGACCTTCTCTCCAGCGGAGAGGAACTACTCCATCGGGGATCGAGAGCTTCTAGCCATTAAATTAGCACTTGAGGAATGGAGGCATCTGCTGGAGGGATCAAGATTTCCTGTTATTATCTACACCGACCACAAGAACCTCTCCTACCTCCAGTCGGCCCAACGGCTGAATCCTCGCCAGGCCCGGTGGTCTCTGTTCTTTGCCCGATTTAATTTTGAGATTCACTTTCGTCCTGCCGATAAGAACATTAGGGCCGATGCTCTCTCTCGTTCCTCGGATGCCTCAGAAGTTGATCTCCCTCCGCAACACATCATTCCACCTGACTGCCTGATCTCCACTTCTCCTGCCTCCATCAGGCAGACTCCTCCAGGAAAGACCTTTGTTTCTCCACGCCAACGCCTCGGAATCCTCAAATGGGGTCACTCCTCCCATCTCGCAGGTCATGCGGGCATCAAGAAATCTGTGCAACTCATCTCCCGCTTCTATTGGTGGCCGACTCTGGAGACGGATGTTGGGGACTTTGTGCGAGCCTGCACTATCTGTGCCCGGGATAAGACTCCTCGCCAGAAGCCCGCGGGTTTTCTTCATCCTCTGCCTGTCCCCGAACAGCCTTGGTCTCTGATTGGTATGGATTTTATTACTGATTTACCCCCTTCCCGTGGCAACACCGTTATTTGGGTGGTCGTTGATCGATTCTCCAAAATGGCACATTTCATCCCTCTTCCTGGTCTTCCTTCTGCGCCTCAGTTGGCTAAACAATTTTTTGTACACATTTTTCGTCTTCACGGGTTGCCTACGCAGATTGTCTCGGATAGAGGGGTCCAATTCGTGTCTAAATTCTGGAGGGCTCTCTGTAAACAACTCAAGATTAAATTAAATTTTTCCTCTGCATATCATCCCCAGTCCAATGGACAAGTAGAAAGAATTAACCAGATCCTGGGTGATTATTTGCGACATTTTGTTTCCTCCCGCCAGGATGACTGGGCAGATCTCCTTCCATGGGCCGAATTCTCGTATAACTTCAGGGTCTCTGAATCTTCCTCCAAATCCCCATTTTTCGTGGTGTACGGCCGTCACCCTCTTCCCCCCCTCCCTACCCCCTTGCCCTCTGGTCTGCCCGCTGTGGATGAAATTTCTCGTGACCTTTCCATTATATGGAGAGAGACCCAAAATTCTCTCTTACAGGCTTCTTCACGCATGAAGAGGTTCGCGGATAAGAAAAGAAGAGCTCCCCCCGTTTTTTCCCCTGGAGACAAGGTATGGCTCTCCGCTAAATATGTCCGCTTCCGTGTCCCTAGCTACAAGTTGGGACCACGCTATCTTGGTCCTTTCAAAATTTTGTGTCAAATTAATCCTGTCTCTTATAAACTTCTTCTTCCTCCTTCTCTTCGTATCCCTAATGCCTTTCACGTCTCTCTTCTCAAACCACTCATCCTCAACCGTTTTTCTCCCAAATCTGTTCCTCCCACTCCTGTTTCCGGCTCCTCGGACGTCTTCTCGGTCAAGGAAATTTTGGCTGCCAAAAAGGTCAGAGGGAAAAATTTTTTTTTAGTAGACTGGGAGGGTTGTGGTCCTGAAGAGAGATCCTGGGAACCTGAGGACAACATCCTTGACAAAAGTCTGCTCCTCAGGTTCTCAGGCTCCAAGAAGAGGGGGAGACCCAAGGGGGGGGGTACTGTTACGCCGAGCGCTCCGGGTCCCCGCTCCTCCCCGGAGCGCTCGCTTCACTCCCTCCGCTGCAGCGCTCCGGTCACGTCCTCTGACCCGGGGCGCTGCGATCCTGCTGCCAGCCGGGATGCGATTCGCGATGCGGGTAGCGCCCGCTCGCGATGCGCACCCCGGCTCCCCTACCTGACTCGCTCCCCGTCTGTTCTGTCCCGGCGCGCGCGGCCCCGCTCCCTAGGGCGCGCGCGCGCCGGGTCTCTGCGATTTAAAGGGCCACTGCGCCGCTGATTGGCGCAGTGGTTCCAATTAGGGTTTTCACCTGTGCACTTCCCTATATTACCTCACTTCCCTTGCACTCCCTTGCCGGATCTTGTTGCCTTAGTGCCAGTGAAAGCGTTCCTTGTGTGTTCCTTGCCTGTGTTTCCAGACCTTCTGCCGTTGCCCCTGACTACGATCCTTGCTGCCTGCCCCGACCTTCTGCTACGTCCGACCTTGCTTCTGCCTACTCCCTTGTACCGCGCCTATCTTCAGCAGCCAGAGAGGTGAGCCGTTGCTAGTGGATACGACCTGGTCACTACCGCCGCAGCAAGACCATCCCGCTTTGCGGCGGGCTCTGGTGAAAACCAGTAGTGGCTTAGAACCGGTCCACTAGCACGGTCCACGCCAATCCCTCTCTGGCACAGAGGGTCCACTACCTGCCAGCCGGCATCGTGACAGCTCCTATGTACAAGAATATTAATACTATAATACTGCTTCTATGTACAGGAATATAACCACTATAATACTGCTCCTATGTACAAGAATATAACTACTATAATACTGCCTCCTATGTACAAGAATATAACTATCATAACACTGCTTGTATATACTAGAATTTATCTACTATAATACTGCTCCTGTATACAAGAATATATCTACTATTATACTGCCCCTATATACTAGAATGTATCTACTATAATACTGCCCCATGACAAAACTATGGGTTTGCACCATTTGGAGAATCTTCTAATATGACTAAAATTGTTCTTTAGTTTGAGCATATAGCTTTCACGTATGGGCAGGGAAAGAGTGCACACTATTCTCGCCCACTCCCCTATACCTGTCTGCTTATGTACCTGCCCTAGGCGACAGATCTGTAACCACGGTGATGGTCACCTAACCAAAGCAACAAGACCAAACAAAAGCTCTCAGTGCAAGTTAACCCTTTGGTTCCTTACAATAGTACTGTACAATAAAGTATGTTTAAATAATGTATTTTCTTACCACATAATAGAATTTAACGCTTGCCCAGTCTTTCATTAGGTCACTTGGGCTTAGGTTATATTCCACTCGTATGTTGACTGTATGTCCACATGGGATGGTTCCAAAGATGGGCTTCAGTCGTAACATGCTCTTAGCTTCACTGTAATAGGGGCGCACAGACTGAAATGCGTCAGGAACGACTTCTTTGATTGGTCCAGCAGGTGTGGAGCTCATGTATCCCTGTGGGTGGTAGATGAGAGTAGTCATATTAACTGAACCTCTAAAGGTGACAATAAAGACAAAATGCCCTGTAGTCATAAACACCAAAAGCACATGACATCACCGAACTGAAGGGGTGTAAATCTGTACTAATAGACTTAGTTACATTTCCCCTCACCATCTTCCAATGTTCCGTTTTTATATGTAGTAATTCACAAAGCATTATAGCTTTGCAATTGTATTAATGAACCAGGAATATCAGGATGAACAGTTGACCCCATTGGTAGAAGTCTCCCACTGTAAATGTAATTATTGGAAATATGGTAAAAATCCGAAATTATTTTTGAAATTATATATTTTTTAAATTTAGAGTGGCAACTGGAATAAATGTCCTGTTAATGTATTATGTATTTGGATTTTTTATATATTTTTTTTTAGATACAGGAGGAGCTTGCCTTAAACAGCAACACATTGAGAAGACGATCCCTACTCTGAATAGGTGCAGGGTTGTCACAGGTCATAACAACAAACTACAGTAATACAGTTAAGTCAGGGAGAAACAGTCAGAACACAATGGGTTAAGAAGATGTCTGATGGCAGGGGTCCCGCTGCTGGGACCCCTCGTGATCTCTTAAGCGACACCCCAGTCATCTGGATCACGGAGCAAAATCCGCCCCATGTTGGATGATGGGCGACCACAGCTGTCACGCACCCTCCATTCATGTCTGACATTACGTGACATCACGAACATGGAAGCTCCAAGCTTTCATGTTCTGAACATTGCGGTGCCGGCCCAGAGATCGTGGGGGGGGGGGGGGGGTCCCAGCAGCTGTACACTCCACCCCCCTGCTGCAATCAGACATGTCCTTTGGATAGGGGATAAGATGTCTAGGGGCGGAGTATCCCTTTAAATAGCCAAGCTGCAGGGTGTGGACTCAAACAGACCACAGCATTGGCCAGAGAAGAGCCAGGCAGGATAGGCCAGGGTGTCCCCACAGCAACCACAAGCTTTGCCAGAGACTAGAAAGGTTTAACCCTTTAGGCAAAACTAGGTCAAGTCATTACACAGTCTACTCCATCCTTTCAGGCTGAGGGGGTGTTTTAGCTAAGTTCAGCCTCCCCTTAGGTGACAGAGCCCTAAAACATCCCCTCAAGCCCCCCCTGGCTCCTCTGAAGAATTCATTCTCATTCTGATAAACCTGCCTAGTCCCCTCCTGAGAGAGACAAAGGGAGTCTATGGGAAGGAGGTGTGCATGCACCCCATAGCTTCAGTCTGGGACCTTTGAGGGCTTCAAGTTGGGCCTAGAAATCAAGTGGCTACTCAAGCTATGTTTCCACAGAGAACCTGCACCCCACACTGGGCATTGCAGCTCAAGAGTGAATAAAAACTGTTCAACAGAAATTTTAATGGGAGCTAACCTATTTCATAGCATACCACAGGAATGAGTATCTTGGGACCAGATAAATCAGTAAAGATGGTACTGTCTTTCATCACATTCTTGCTTGACTTACTACCTGCACCTCATCATAACATGAGCCCCACATACTATTGGGCCAAACACCCCTATTCAAAATTGATGTGAGAGGTGCCCCTCCTATTTTGGTATTATAGTTCAGTAGACCCATTGCAGTCCCAGATCTTTGCTATGATATGGCTCAGTCACATTCTGCACAATATTTTACTACACAGCAATGATCTGCAAAATCACACAGGAAGAAAGCTTTATGGGAGATCCCCTTAAAGGGGTGCTCCAGCGTTCTAAACATTTTTTTCAGAACGCTCGGAGCCGGAAGCCGTGATGGTGATGTCACGGTAACACCACCCTCGTGTCACACCACGTCCCCTCCATTCATGCCTATGGGAGAGGGTGTGTCAGAAAACACGCTCTCTCCCATAGACATGAATGGAGGTGTTATGGCATGCCATCAGACATCTTATGCCCTATCTTTTGGATAGGGGATAACATGACTAGCAGCAGAGTACCTCTTTAACCCCTTGGGGACAGAGACCATTATGACCCTAAGGGCGGGAGCATTTTTTTCAAATCTGACCACTGTCACTTTATGAATTAATAACTCTCGGATGCTTTTACTTATAAATTTGATTCCGAGATTGTTTTTTCGTGACATATTTTACTTTATGTTATTGGTAAATTTTCTTCGATACTTGCATCATTTCTTGGTGCTAAATTCCAAAATTTCAGGAAAAATTTGAAAATGTAGCATTTTTCTAACTTTGAAGCTCTCTGCTTGTAAGGAAAAGGGACATGTCAAATAAATTACACATTGATTCATCTATATACAATATGTTAACTTTATGTTGGCATCATAAAGTTGACATGTTTTTACTTTTTGAAGACCTCGCTCCTATCCTTTAGGATGGTCCGATCATTCTTATTTTCCTGGGTGATCGGGTCACCAGTGACCAGTCCGATCATCCCCTTGCGAGCGGTGGTGATCAGAAATATGGAGGGCGTACAGGTACGCCCTCCATCCTTAAGTACCAGGGGCAAGGGCGTACCTGTACGCCCTCCTTCCCCAATAAATTAAGAAAAGGGAAAAAAAGGAACACAGAATTCTACACTCTTAATATATCTGTATTGTCCCAGTACAGGACATGGTCCTGTACTACCCTTAGGCCCTGTCAGGTTGAGACCCTCAGTGACCAGGGTGCTCCCCTGCAAGGTCTGCCCCTGTTGTTTCCAGAATGTTGTGTATATCACTTTAATTCCTACACAGTATCTTTATGTATAGGTAGTACAAAGGACCTGCGGGAGGTCTCAAGGACCTGTATAAGACTGTCACATGTTATGTTAGGCAGTCACATGATTTTTTGTCACATGTTCTCCCAGAGAGCACCAGCTTAACCTATGACCCACAACTTGACCAATGGGCTTTAGTCCAGCCCCCCACTATATAAAGGGGTGGCCATTACAATTCCCTCTCTTACCATCTGCTACTGAGCACAGAAACCACCATAGATCTCAGTACCAGTGTTCAGCATCTGGAAGACCCCAAAAGCTACAGTCATTCCAGTAAGTCTCAAGTCCTATGTCTGCTGTCACTAAAACTAATCAAGTCCAATCTCAAGTCAAGTTAATTACAAGTATATTGGTCCAGCAAGCTGCGAGGTCCTTCTAGGTCCTGGCCACCTCTCTGGGAAATCTGGCCTTAACTGTGAAGATAATTCCATCTGTCTTATAATAAGTAAAGCCTCCGTTTGACCATAACTGGTTGTGGACTCTCATTTCTCTTCTAGCAACTGGGATAGCGGAGAAACCGGGCATGTGGTGTGGCATGCGGAACCCTAAAACCACACTGGCGTCACGAACACTCAGGGTTAACAACATCTTGCCCCCGAGGTTAATACCATCTGATCCCACCACGCACACCGCTACGCCAGTGGTCCCGCCATACACCCATGGTCCACCACATATCTAAAAGTAAGAGTTGACAAAACAAGACATCAGAGTCCTCACCCGGATTGTGACTTGCCCGCTCCATTGTGATGTGTCCAGGCTGAAGCGGGCACGCCCCGTTTTATCTGTTCGTCCATTTACAGTATTTGTTTCATTTTCATAGATGACTTCCAGAGAAGCATTGTTAAATTGGAGCGGGGCACCGTCCCGACCCTGCGCAAACAGCTACAATAGAAAAAAGATTTCTTAGTAGTGATTTCTTAAATAGGCACTGTCAGATCCAAAAACTTTTTATATGTTGTTACTGATGAAAATTAAATACCTTTTGTAGAAAATCCCACCACTAGAGGTCCCTATACAACCTAGGACACTAACCAATCCTGCAGCACCATCTGCTTGTCAATGGGTCATGGACAAGAGATGACTCATGGACAAGGCTGCATGAGCAGACCAAGCACCTCCCACCAACACAAGGGAGGGACACGCCCCCTCCCATCACACACCAATCACCTCCCACCAACACAAGGGAGGGACATGCTGTGGTGTCCAAGCACTAAAGGCTGTCCTGTGGCTTTGAACTTCCTCGGGCAGACATGCAGCATAGGTGTTGGGCCCACTCAAGGACTGGCTATCACTGTTATCATGTTGAAGCACTTTATCAAATGGTTAATATATTTTGTTCATAAGTATTAAGTTATCTGTTATTTATATGTGTACTTAAATATATGTTATACCTTTAAGAGTGGAGCAGTGCAAGCTCATGTGACCCTGTATGCCCAATGGGAACCCCTAAATTCTTGGCCATATAGTGTAGTGGGGGAAGGAGTTACCCCAGACTAATCTGAGCACCAGTGTGGTAAAGGTGTGTGGTGTGTGGAGAAGCTCTAAGGGAAGGCCCAGATCAAATCTATCTCTTCAAGTCTTATCCTTCGGCAAGGATCCCCCGCACATAGGAAATTCAAGCCTGGTGGAAAAAGCTACAGGACCTTGACAGAACCCTAGCGACCTGGATCAATCTTCTGTCCTATCTCAAGTCAGTGTCAATCTAGTGGGTGAAAGCACCATAAGTCCTAACAAGGCAACAGGGTTCCCAAGGGGTTACCACCTTAGAGTCCCCAAATCACTTAGATGCAAAGACATCCCATGAGTAGAGTGCATAGGGTCTTCTCACATGGAGTATGTTTACAGTGATCTGACCAAACATTTTAGAGGACATGTACTGAGGCAAAAAGGTTCCAATGAATGGTGATGGGCTATTCAATATTAACAGGGCTGGGATTACATACATTTTGGGTTGGCTTGTGGAGGGTTCTACAACGTAAATATAAAAAATAACAAAAGAGATATTATATATATATATATATATATATATATATATACAGAAAAGATTTTTGTGGTACTGACCACTGCGTAAGTTAGGTCTCCCAAATTTAATTAGAAAGAATAATCGTAAAGGGAACCTTTAAAATATTAATTTTAATTTATCCTTAAAAAACGTACAAAAAAACAAAATAATAAATGGTAAATTTTTCTTGACCGCCACCAGTGTATATAATATACTTTTTGTTCAAACAATGTTCATAATTCCGTAATGATTCTGAAAGTTCAAACAATGTTCATAAGTTCCTGTGTGTTAAAGGTCTATTGATCAATCTCAGTATCGGTGCCTATTCACATAGGTAGCCGCTGTGCCTGCGTTATTCTCCTTTTCTTATTTCAGTATGTAATAGACGCATCCACATTGGAATACCAGTACAATACAACAACAATTCCGTAATATATTGCTCATAGTGCTGTGTTTAATTGCAATTAATCCCATATTGCTATATGCTTGTTCACATCCATGCCGGTTGCGATATATTTGTTATACTCCACATGGGTTTGTTCATTAGTACATAGGGTTAGTCGCCATCCCGGGCGTATATCCAACACCCTATATGTGCGCTTGTTCACACTCCTGCTAGTAGATCGTCAACCTGGGTGTATGTGCAAACCCCTCTGTATGTGCTTATTCACACTGCTGCCGGTTGATTGCCCTTCTGGGCGTATATTCAACACCTTATGTAGGTGCTCATTCACACTCCTACTGGTTGTGATATTTGAATAGTTTTCAGATTGAGGTTCTTAAATAAATCGTTTTTTCACCGGCTAAGGCGTATATCCTCCACTGTATAACACTCTCCGATTGGGATTAATTTAAATCACATATAAACATATACGGTCCTAGTTATTCGTCCTCGTATTTATTTTATTTTTGTAGTTCTAATATCCACTCTGCGTTATTAAGTTTTAGCTTTATGTTCACATTGGTGTATTCATGTCTCAGCCTTTTTTAACCCTCTCCATGAGACATTCACAGTCACCACAGCACCTCATTCATACAGTGTTATCTGTTAATTATTATTATACTGAGGTGTATATATTCACTGCACTGAAGAGCTCTATATAGTGAATATTCAGGGTGTAATTCATACACCTCGATTCTTCACTATTACTTATAGTGAGTATATTACTATGTATGTGAGCCCATCAATCATCACAATACCAATAAATCACCACATGCATATTTCACACAATTTGTAGTCTTTTTGTTACTCATGTACAAATAGATTCAGGTGTGATTGGACGATTGCATATAAACCTCTGAGTACGTAAAGACTCTGTTCACATTGTATTGCGGTCACACATATTGTTCAGCGTATATGGAGCCAAATGCAGATGTAGGGATATTATCCAATTTAGTATTTTATGAGATTCAGGCATTAGTAATCATTGATTGTAGTTGTATTTAGTATGCACAGTCTATAATGCGATTGTCAGCAACTTATGACCTTTATCATATTGGTATATTTAAATATGCACTTATTTCTTTTTTGTTATCCATTTGCATACTTGATATATTTGATACAAGTGTTCCGTGATTGTTATTCACTTAGTATCATTTTTCCTTTCTCACAGGAATCCATTTACACTTTGCATGCATGCATTGCCTTATATATCTTTTTTAAGAGAGGTCAATAGAAAAAAGTGCAAATGGAAAGAAAAACCTGGTGTAGATCAAGGATGCAGTTCACATTGTCTAGGTTCGACGCGTTTCTTTTGCCAGGTCTTCAGGAACCATATTAGGCCATTTTCTTTCATCAGAAGTATAGAGCCAGGTTGTTTGATGTCCGACACTGATGGCGGTCAGCACTGCCATCAGTGTCGGACATCAAACAACCTGGCTCTATACTTCTGATGAAAGAAAATGGCCTAATATGGTTCCTGAAGACCTGGCAAAAGAAACGCGTCGAACCTAGACAATGTGAACTGCATCCTTGATCTACACCAGGTTTTTCTTTCCATTTGCACTTTTTTCTATTGACCTCTCTTAAAAAAGATATATAAGGCAATGCATGCATGCAAAGTGTAAATGGATTCCTGTGAGAAAGGAAAAATGATACTAAGTGAATAACAATCACGGAACACTTGTATCAAATATATCAAGTATGCAAATGGATAACAAAAAAGAAATAAGTGCATATTTAAATATACCAATATGATAAAGGTCATAAGTTGCTGACAATCGCATTATAGACTGTGCATACTAAATACAACTACAATCAATGATTACTAATGCCTGAATCTCATAAAATACTAAATTGGATAATATCCCTACATCTGCATTTGGCTCCATATACGCTGAACAATATGTGTGACCGCAATACAATGTGAACAGAGTCTTTACGTACTCAGAGGTTTATATGCAATCGTCCAATCACACCTGAATCTATTTGTACATGAGTAACAAAAAGACTACAAATTGTGTGAAATATGCATGTGGTGATTTATTGGTATTGTGATGATTGATGGGCTCACATACATAGTAATATACTCACTATAAGTAATAGTGAAGAATCGAGGTGTATGAATTACACCCTGAATATTCACTATATAGAGCTCTTCAGTGCAGTGAATATATACACCTCAGTATAATAATAATTAACAGATAACACTGTATGAATGAGGTGCTGTGGTGACTGTGAATGTCTCATGGAGAGGGTTAAAAAAGGCTGAGACATGAATACACCAATGTGAACATAAAGCTAAAACTTAATAACGCAGAGTGGATATTAGAACTACAAAAATAAAATAAATACGAGGACGAATAACTAGGACCGTATATGTTTATATGTGATTTAAATTAATCCCAATCGGAGAGTGTTATACAGTGGAGGATATACGCCTTAGCCGGTGAAAAAACGATTTATTTAAGAACCTCAATCTGAAAACTATTCAAATATCACAACCAGTAGGAGTGTGAATGAGCACCTACATAAGGTGTTGAATATACGCCCAGAAGGGCAATCAACCGGCAGCAGTGTGAATAAGCACATACAGAGGGGTTTGCACATACACCCAGGTTGACGATCTACTAGCAGGAGTGTGAACAAGCGCACATATAGGGTGTTGGATATACGCCCGGGATGGCGACTAACCCTATGTACTAATGAACAAACCCATGTGGAGTATAACAAATATATCGCAACCGGCATGGATGTGAACAAGCATATAGCAATATGGGATTAATTGCAATTAAACACAGCACTATGAGCAATATATTACGGAATTGTTGTTGTATTGTACTGGTATTCCAATGTGGATGCGTCTATTACATACTGAAATAAGAAAAGGAGAATAACGCAGGCACAGCGGCTACCTATGTGAATAGGCACCGATACTGAGATTGATCAATAGACCTTTAACACACAGGAACTTATGAACATTGTTTGAACTTTCAGAATCATTACGGAATTATGAACATTGTTTGAACAAAAAGTATATTATATACACTGGTGGCGGTCAAGAAAAATTTACCATTTATTATTTAGTTTTTTTGTACGTTTTTTAAGGATAAATTAAAATTAATATTTTAAAGGTTCCCTTTACGATTATTCTTTATATATATATATATATATATATATATATATATATATATATATATATATATATATGAGGGAAGGAAGCTTTATAAAGGGGTAATACCACCTCACCTATGTTTGTTTCTAGTGATTATAGCCAGATATATTTAAATGTTCCTTTTTCTAATCAGATTCCATTTATTAAATTTAGTTTTTTTAAATTTCATTTTTTAGTACATTATTATGGGGGCAGCCATCTTGGTTGAGCTGTTTTTTACAATTATTAGAGATATGCTTTACGGCAAGCCCCTGGACATAGACACAATAGACTGGAGGCGGTTCTATTTACTTCTATGGGAGAGTGTTGCGGGCATGGTCTGTGACCAGTGTTTCATGATTAGCCTTTATACTTGTGCCACCTTTCACTATAATCCTCCTGTCTATGATAATAGTGAAGAGCCCGCTGAAAAGATTTCTTTACAGAACATTTGACAGAAGTATAAGCTTGTTATTAGGCTTAGTGGTCTGATTGAAAATGGCAAGATTTCGGGATTATTTCAAAAAATTATCTTAAAAATAAGTTTTAAATAAAAACTTGATTAAAACAATAAATTCCTTTCAGACGACACATTTGGAATTATTAAAGGATTTGTTTTATTTGCTTGTCTCTTTCTTTCATTCTTATAGACTTTAATAGATGGGGCCTCTTCATTGGGGACCTGCAGCCATCAGAAGTGTTGGAAATATCAAGTGTAATTGGAATAAATAAATTAGATATTCTACCATTCCTCACCGTTATACCGTACGTGAGTCCACCTTTGTAAAAAGAGTCCATGTCTTCAAATGTCAGAAATACGGCTATAAAAAAAACTGGAACGGATCGGGTGGCGGAAGCCTTTACCCCTATAAATAGAGCAAATTGTTGATCAGTGATGGAAAGTGAAAGGGGTCGAGAAAAAACACGAAGGATAGAGAGAAGTAAAGGCCACGAGGTGGTTATGACAGTGAATGGATTATTATAGTAGTTATAGTCTTGTATATAGGAGCAGTATTATAGTAGTTATATTCTTGTATATAGGAGCAGTAATATAGTAGTTATATTCTTGTATATAGGAGCAGTATTATAGTAGTTATATTCTTGTATATAGGAGGCAGTATTATAGTAGTTATATTCTTGTATATAGGAGCAGTATTATAGTGGTTATATTATTGTATATAGGAGCAGTATTATAGTAGTTATATTCTTGTATATAGGAGGCAGTATTATAGTGGTTATATTATTGTATATAGGAGCAGTATTATAGTAGTTATATTCTTGTATATAGGAGCAGTATTATAGTAGTTATATTCTTGTATATAGGAGCAGTATTATAGTAGTTATATTCTTGTATATAGGAGCAGTAATATATTAGTTATATTCTTGTATATAGTAGCAGTATTATAGTAGTTATATTCTTGTACATAGGGGAAGTATTATAGTAGTTATATTCTTGTATATAGGAGCAGTATTATAGTAGTTATAGTCTTGTATATAGGAGCAGCATTATAGTAGTTATATTCTTGTATATAGGAGCAGTATTATATTAGTTATATTCTTGTATATAGGGAGCAGTATTATGCTAGTTATATTCTTGTCTATAGGAGGCAGTATTATATTAGTTATATTCTTGTATATAGGGGCAGTATTATAGTAGTTATATTCTTGTATATAGAAGCAGTATTATACTAGTTATATTCTTGTATATAGGAGCAGTATTATAGTAGTTATATTCTTGTATATAGTAGCAGTATTATAGTAGTTATATTCTTGTATATAGGAGCAGTATTATAGTAGTTATATTCTTGTATATAGGAGCAGTATTATAGTAGTTATAGTCTTGTATATAGGAGCAATATTATAGTAGTTATATTCTTGTATATAGGGGCAGTATTATATTAGTTATATTCTTGTATATAGGGAGCAGTATTATGCTAGTTATATTCTTGTCTATAGGAGGCACGATTATATTAGTTATATTCTTGTATATAGGGGCAGTATTATAGTAGTTATATTCTTGTATATAGGAGCAGTATTATACTAGTTATATTCTTGTATATAGGAACAGTATTATAGTAGTTATATTCTTGTATATAGTAGCAGTATTATAGTAGTTATATTCTTGTATATAGCAGCAGTATTATAGTAGTTATATTCTTGTACATAGGAGCAGTATTATAGTAGTTATATTCTTGTATATAGGAGCAGTATTATAGTAGTGATATTCTTGTATATAGGAGCAGTATTATAGTAGTTATATTCTTGTATATAGAGGCAGTATTATAGTAGTTATATTCTTGTATATAGGAGCAGTATTATAGTAGTTATATTCTTGTATATAGGAGCAGTATTATAGTAATTATATTCTTGTATGTAGGAGCAGTATTCTAGTAGTTATATTCTTGTATATAGGAGCAGTATTATAGTAGTTATATTCTTGTATATAGGGATCAGTCTTATAGTAGTTATATTCTTGTACATAGGAGGCAGTGTTATATTGGTTATATTCTTGTACACAGGAGCAATATTATAGTAGTTATATTCTTGTATATAGAAGCAGTATTATAGTAGTTATATTATTGTACATAGGAGCAGTATTAAAGTAGATATATTCTTGTACATAGGAGACAGTATTAAGGTAGTTATATTATTGTATATAGGAGCAGTATTATAGTAGTTATATTCTTGTGTATAGGAGGCCCTATTATAGTAGTTATTCTTGTACATAGGAGCAGTATTATAGTAGTTATATTCTTGTATATTGGAGCAGTATTATAGTAGTTATATTCTTGTATATTGGAGCAGTATTATAGTAGTTATATTCTTGTAGATAGGAGGCAGTATTATAGTAGTTATATTATTGTATATAGGAGGCAGTATTATAGTAGTTATATTCTTGTATATAGGAGCAGTATTATAGTAGTTATATACTTGTACATAGGAGCAGTATTATAGTAGTTATATTGTTGTATATAGGAGCAGTATTATAGTAGTCATATTCTTGTATATAAGAGCAGTATTATAGTAGTTAAATTCTTCATATAAGAGCAGTATTATAGTAGTTATATTCTTGTACATAGGAGGCAGCATTATAGCAGTTATTAAATACAATCCAAGAGAGATACACCAGGCACAGCTTGCTGCTTAACAGGTGACTCCTATACAAATACTCAGGAAGAGCTAGATTCAGCTGGTTTTGTTCCAACATGTAACTTCTTCCGGCCTCCTCTCAGGAGGAGGCCAAAAGAAGTTCCACGCCTCCTCCGGACATTACCTCGTGAACCCTGCCTCCCATCTGTTATTCCCCCACCTGTCTGCACCATTCATGTCTTTAATGGTACACTCACTCCCCTCTGGATCAGACGGGTGAGGTCTCCCATATTTTTAGCAGCCGCGGTCCGTCCGCATCTCTATCTTCACATGCCACCGGAACACAGAGAACAGCTCTCTGTCTTTCTAACCTGCCCCGCTTCCCATTTGGATAGCCGGGCCAACTATCCTATTATGCCCTGGCATCCACAATATAGGATTTGAGGATTAGATGGATTATAAGATTTTGTGCACTTTAAGTTTTTTTCCCCGCCAGGTGTCCGCAAGCTACGGTGACACTGCATGTATATTATGTTTGTATGAAAACAAAACATTTTTTTATTCCACCCGGTAACTTGTGTTGAGTTTCGCAGGCTTTTTGTGTATAAATGAGTCATCATTGGATCTGACGAAGAGGGGGTCCCACCCCTCGAAATGCGTTATACTGATTTTCTCTAATAAAATTCACAGTGATTAACCAACCGCATCGAGCCTGGCTATTTCTTCACATGACCATGATCGGAACCTCCAACAGTGAGCGGACACAGAGGAGAGAGCGCTTCAGTACACCGTTTTTTTCTCCCTGAGAACTAGTGTCTCGGGAACCTTTACCATCTCTGTGATGTATTAAGGAATAAAGAAATCATCTTTTGTTACGGTTTACCTGGTGAGTAACCCGTCCTTTCTATTCTATTAGAATTATTATAGTAGTTACTGTATATTCTTTTATATAGAGGGCTGTATTATAGCAGTTATATTCTTGTACATAGGGGCAGTATTATAGTAGTAATTATTATTATTATTTTTTTTAACTACTCATTTAAGGGCAACTGTAATGTCCGTTTTTGTGTTTTTCTGTCTTGGGGTCTGTTCAGACTCTAGTTTTTGTCTGAGCAGTTTGCTATTCTCCCTGGCTGGGGAATAGTTAATTCTCTGAGCCAATTGCAACTTGGTGGTGGCTATTTATACCCAAGCTCTCCTGCACTCTGGTTGCTGGTGATTGGTGCAATGCCGACTATGTCTTCTTTGTCATGCACCTTGTATTTATGTTGTAATATTTCTGAATTTTTAACCATTGTTATTAGTCTTCTTTATTATAGATTTTAGTCTGTGTTACATTTGTCGGTTTTTAGGAATATTGTATGCCCATTCTGCTTTTGCCTTGTATCTTAGTCTGTGTTCAGACTGTCAGTATCCTGAACTGTGGATTTTGATTTTGTGGAGTCTGTTCAGATTCATCCGTTTCCCAGTCTAGTGTTCAGTGTTTTTTATTTCTGCTTCCTTCTAGGCCAAAATCTGATCACACGGGGGAGTGTGCCCGCTGGCTAGAAGTCTATCTAGAGTTAGTTTTTATGTCCATCCATGATGGAGTGGGGAGTCTAGTTTGTTCTCTGTATGTGTCCAGAGTTGTTTGCTGATCTTTAGAGTTTATAGTACATGCATTGATCATAAAGTTCATGATTACTGCTCTAGTGTTTCCTCTGTGCTTTATCATTGGTTTATAGTGCCCTCTGTGCTGATCTGTGTCCTCTGAACTTATTCTGTTTATGTTAATTATCTTGGTCCAGTGTGAACAGTGTCCTATGTTCCTGATCAGTTTGGTATTTAACATTCAGTTCTTCTGTTCATCCCCTGCATTTCCTGGTCTCTGCTGTTTACTCATTCCATACCTTGTCTTGTTTATTTATTCATATCTGCCATTTATCTGGATTCCAGTTTCTGAACTGTTTGTTAGTACACTATGTTCGGGCCCTGTTTGTGCATTTATATTATGTCTGGTTTTGGTAGTTATCCCGTTATGTTTGATATCTGTCTTAGGCTTTGTTTTTTGTTATTTGTTTTACGCCCATTGCACTTTAGCGCAGGTAGGGATCGGCGCCGTGGTTGTCGATCCGTTGTTTAGGGCAGAGGGGCAAGTAGGTAGGGAGAGTGTTATTAGGGACAGCTTAGGGCTCACTCTCCCTATCCTCTAAGTCAGTCATGACAGCAATAATAAATACAAGTGTCTCACCTGGATTAAAAAAATATCAATTGTATAATTTAGAAATGATGACCATACTTTGTTGTTTATTCTCTATCTCTAGAGCTGGTATTGCCTACCTGTGGCCTCTGACACAGACGCACTTATCTCAACACTGTAAGAAATATAACTAGGATTTCTGAGTTGCAACTCATTCCCATCTACCATAGTCTGGAAGCAGCCGGTGACATCTGTCTATAAAAGTAAAGAGATCACGTAAGAAGGAGAAAGTAACAATTCCTGAAATACTATAACCATTCAATAGAGATAAGGGAGTTAACTGGTGTCTTTAATTATTAATATGGAAGCTCAACACCCAAGGGACAGAGACAATTTTCATTTTAGTGTTTTTGCTTTTTCTTCCTCGCCTTTTTAGAGACAAAACTCTTATTTTCCATCCACAGACCCATATGAGGCTTGTTTTAGTATGGCCAATTGTACTTTGTAATTACACTTTTTAGTTCACCATAAAATGTACCACAAAGCCCAAAAAAAGTATTATTTTTAGGGGGAGATATAAAATTAAACTGTACTTTTGTACCTTTGGGAGGGGGGTTTGTTGTTACATTGTGCATGTCATGGTAAAAATGACAGGTTCTCTTTCTTCCGTAGATCAATTTTATATAGTCAATTATATAGTTTTTCTATTACTGTGCAATTTAAAAAAATATTTAACTGTAAGAAAATGCATTTGCCTAAAACCATCCTCTTCTGACCCTTATATCACTTTTTATTTTTCCATATTCGGAAATGTATGAAGGTTCATTTTTTTTACACATCAATCTGTTGTTTTAGTTGGTACTGTTTTTGTTTTAACAGGACTGTTTGATCATTTTTTATTCATTTATTTCTGATATATGGTGTGACCAAAAATCAGCATTTTTTTAGTGTTTCGCTTTTTTTTTTACGTGTATGCCATTTACTGAGCAGGATCATTAACTTATGTTTATTTTTATCATTAACCAAATATGTTTATTTTTTAAATGTATTTATTTATTTGTAAAATCGGAAAAATAAGGGTGATTTTATTTTTTATTAGGGGAGGACCTCTTGTATGATTTTAGAAACATTTTAAATGTTTTATTAAATAACATTTTTTTACATGCAATTATTAGATTGCATTTACAGGAGGTGGTAGTGGGGTTAGAGTCAGGAGTCCCCCACACACATTAGATGGTTGGCTGGTCCTGCTGTAAAGGGCCTTAGGTCAAGATTCAAACCGATGTACCCCCCCCCCCCCCCCAGCAGCCATGTTTAACATTGGCCAAAACAACCATGCCCATCATTCAAAAACAATTTCACATTCTTATCATGTAATTTTTAAAGTGTGAGCTCACCTGTCCATTGACCTCAGTACAGATCCCATTTGGTACCCCATAAGGCTTACGGCAAAGTTCGGCATATATTCTTCCTTGCACCCCTTTCCCATATGTGTATCTACAACAAAATGATTAAGATAAAATTATGTTTAATAATCTCTATAATGGTTTAAACCAATATAAGGGTGGCGCCATGAGGCTTGGAGTCATGAAGCTTCATTTCTCTATTTATAAAATCAGATACCTAATATCTACCACATGAGAGATGATATTCAGCAAAGTAAGATCTGTAAAGATACTGAACAAAGAAGGGGTGCTGACAGATCTGAGCTCTGAAAGTGCCGAATAGTTAAGTGCTGCGTTCACAGAGCATGCATTGTATGTGCCGCAAAAAAGCTCCCAATCCATACACCAAACACATTCCCAACAAATCCATGTTTTTCAAGTCCTGTACAACCCTTTAAAATGTATTGGCTTGTCTACTAAAAAGGAGTGTGGTCAACTTACTTTCCACAAATTTTCAGTGGGAATGTAGGATCCTCGGCAAAAATTGCAGATGGATTTTGGATGGTGACTTCAAAACGGGGAAGCACTGAAACATGAAAAAGACAATCTAAGTATGAGGAAAAGTCATGGCTGTTCTTGACCCTTGTATGATGTAGGAAAAATGGTGGACAATTAAAAAGATTCCCATTGGGAGTATTAGATTCCTATGACCCTTTTTGCTGAGTCTGAGTGCCTGCTGTACCCATATAATACAGTTTAGGCCACAAACCAATAAATGAGTCCAGAGAACTAACCACATAGATATCAGAGGAAATTCTGCCAACATCTGGACCATTCATTCGACTCTAATTAACCAAAAACAGGAAGGCTCCTTTTACTGGCTTTGCATATTGGAATGGCCCACCAGCTAAGAAAGCCTGAAGGTCCCATCCATTTCTCACGCTGATGATGGGGGTGGCACCTGTGATCTATTGGCCGCTCCCGTCTGAAAATTGTATCCAAATATTGTTCCAAACCACTGAGGGTTAATTCAGGCGCAAGCAATGGAACTAGGTATATGCAGCAATGCTGGTGAGTGGCTTATAGGAAAGTAGGGTCAATGTGAATAACCAAAGGTCATTTATTTCAGAACAACGCGTTTCAACGCCAGAGCAGGCATCTTCCTCAGGTTCCTGAACCTAAGGAAGACGCCTGCTCTGGCGTTGAAACGCGTTGTTCTGAAATAAATGACCTTTGGTTATTCACATTGACCCTACTTTCCTATAAGCCACTCACCAGCATTGCTGCATATACCTAGTTCCATTGCTTGCGCCTGAATTAACCCTCAGTGGTTTGGAGGATTTATTGGATTACAGAACACCACGAGGTGGTGGAGAGGGACCGGCTGCACTTTGGACACATTTCTATACACGATCACCAGAGTTGTGCCTGCTTGCCAGCACAACCCCTTGGGTAAGCGCAATTTATTATTATATGCGGTTCCTACCCATCATTTATTGCACTACGGAGCGCTCTCTGTGTTTTTTTGTTTTTTTGTATATCCAAATATTGTTGAAATGGTCGAGACTTTGGACTGAATTAGCTTGGGCATATCAGGGGAAATAATTCTAGGAGCATAGCCTACAGTTATGAAAGAAAGTGTATTGATATCCATCTTTAAACTATGGCTACCTATGTCCTATCAAAAGGTTGTTGGCCTGTGTAATGCCCCAAGGGGTGTGCAGCCACTGTGCCACCCAACAGTTTGACTTGGGACCAAACTTGGGAGTGGAATCTAAGTATTTCCATGGTTTTCACCCTCTATCCTGCTCAGAGATGTGGAAGCTCGACTTCTGCTGCAGAGAAAATACCAGGTTGATACCTTAAGAGTGGTCCAGATTAGGTGGCAGCTGGTAAGGCAAGCCAGAACACCCTTGTGCTAAGCACCAGGGACACGGGGTGGATGGGGTATGTAGTAGCGCAGCACAGCTAAGTATAAAGTAGCAGAGCTGAAAGGGTGTTATAGTAGCGCATAGTCTGAAGCATAGCAGAGCCAAGAAGATCAGATGCAGCTAGGTAGTGCAGGCTTGATAAGAGCAGGAATAGTCAACAGTCCAGATCATACACATGAGAATCAGCAAGGTACCGAGGAATAAGACAGAGGCAGCATCAGGAAAACAGACACAGGTAAGGACCACAATATATCTGGATAGAATTCAGACACATTTTCAAGTAGTAAACCACACAAATGCTCAGGCAACAGAAGATGGTGAAGGAACCTTCTATATGTGGTACCTGACAGGGATTAGTGAAGGAAACTTTGGAGAAACACATACTGGCCTATTAAATTAAAGCCAGTGCTCACGTGCGGCCCCTAGAGTCCATAGGAGGAAGCCCGGAGCCTACAGTGGAGATGTGGAGCAGAGAATGCTGCTGGGCATTGGTGAATGCCAGAATACACAGTACGCTGGTGGATGCCAACCTCCAGCGTTGCAGACTGGTCAACTAAAGAATCAAATACCACAACAGCAAGTTATGAACTTCATAGTCAACCTCTGATTAGCTTGCCTTTGTACCTTATTGGCCCTGTTATGATGTCAAACCCTAAACCCACCAGAAGACCTTCAAATCCCTGGTGGACCAGTTTGATCATGAATATTTACTTGCACCTACTGAAAACCTACTTACCAGCCTCTTCCACAAGAAAGGTCATCAGTGCCAGTCCATTCTCTACACTGAGGGTATAGTTACCCAGAATAGGATCTAACATCAAGTTGAAGCTCAAGTCTGCAATGCACATTTTGGTCTTCACGTCCAACCACTGAAAGATGCGGTTACTGTATGGATCCTTATAGGCAAGCATAAAAGAGATAAAAGGCTTAAGAAGTACCTGCTAAATTAGCAAACACCATCTTTACATAAGTCACTGGATATACTGGGAAGTGTAGTTTGCCAATAGCTCAAGAGGCAGCATTTAGAGACCACTACTGTATATTCAGTATCACCATAACTCACCTTTAGGTCCACAACATCGTACTGTAAGAGATAAAGAAAGAAAAATAATACACTACATATACTATACTGTATATAATACTATATACTTGCTTTGTATTGAATACAGTAGTAAGGATCCATCAGTTATTCTAATATATAGGAAGTGGTACTGTGCAGTAACCTACCAATACAGGATATGTCATACTGAGGACATCTTTTCCGTGACCAAAACCAAGTCAAGCACCAATCTCTTGTGTTGGAAAAGCTTTATAGTCATCAAAAGTTGGAGCCACCAACACAAAGATATATCAACCTTTAGAAGAAAACGTTTGAATAGTTTTCTTCTAAAGCGGACCTGCAAGCAGGTTTAGGGGTATACAATACAGGCATGGCCTGAATCCAAACATATCTTTTATAAGTTTATTGACTCCTCCAGCGCTAAGATATCAGAATTTAAAAAGTTATGCAAAATTAGACTGTTAAGCCCACTGGGCGTTCCCCTCTGTGGATATATTACAGGTGAGAGTCGGGGACTACAGTGCTGCCTAGTGGGTGCCAGTCAGGGGTAGGGGGGTGGGTAGAGGAAATGACAGCAGTGTGGTCAGTGAGTGTCGCCATACAGCAGTGTGGTCAGTGAGTGCAGCCATACAGCAGTGTGGTCAGTCATTGTCGCCATACAGCAGTGTGGTCAGTGAGTGCAGCCATACAGCAGTGTGGTCAGTCATTGTCGCCATACAGCAGTGTGGTCAACAAGCACCGCCATACAGAAGTGCAGTCAGTAAGTTCCGCCATACAGCAGTGTGGTCAGTGAGTGTCACCATATAGCAGTTTGGTCAGTGAATGTCACCATACAGCAATGCTGTCAGTGAGTGTCGCCATACAGCAGTGTGGTCAGTGAGTGTCGCCATACAGCAATGCTGTCAGTGAGTGCCGCCATACAGCAGTGCAGTCAGGGAGTAGCCCCACACATCAGTGCTGTTAGTGAGTGCAGCCATACAGCAGTGTGGTCAGTGAGTGCCGCCATACAGCAGTGTTGTCATATAGCAGTGCAAAAGATTTACCTTGACATGCCCAACAGTTGAGATATAAATACCCCACTTAAAAGCCCCAAGAAGTGAAGCCTAGCTCTACCATGACCAAGGCAGAATTACTTTTTGGCTCTTCCCTTCCCACCCCCCATCTGCTTAGGACCTCCCCTGAGCTTCACCCCTGAGCAGTGAATGCCTCATTTTTAAGCAAAGTTCCTCCAGATTCTCTTCAATATAACAGATGGACACCACTTTACTCATATCATGTAATTTCACAATCTCCTTGTACCTTCAGCTTAGTGCACATAAAGTCCTTATTCAACGTCACAATACGGAATTTCACTGTAAAAATAAGAAATAAGGAGTAAGATATTCGTATTTGTGCAGCTCTTGCTCCAGAGCCCAGATCCTACATTACCAGTGTCACTTGGCTGGTAACTTGGTTTATCCGTCTGCACCACGATCCCCGGTGATATTTTTTGGATTACCAATTGTTTTGTCTCCTCAAATGTGACGTCTCCTTCTGCGACAATTCTTACAGTTCCAACCTCAGAGGAGCCACCACTAGGGGCAGGAACCTAGAGAGGAGCACAAGATATATGTCTAAAGGCAGTGTGGGATCAGTACAGGAAAACTGATGTAATGTATGTTCACAGTGACCTCACCAGCAGAATAGTGAGTACAGCTCTGGAGTATAATACAGGATATAACTCAGGATCAGTACAGGATAAGTAATGTAATGTATGTTCACAGTGACCTCACCAGCAGAATAGTGAGTACAACTCTGGGGTATAATACAGGATATAACTCAGGATCAGTACAGGATAAGTAATGTAATGTATGTACACAGTGACCTCACCAGCAGAATAGTGAGTACAGCTCTGGAGTATAATACAGGATATAACTCAGGATCAGTACAGGATAAGTAATGTAATGTATGTACACAGTGACCTCACCAGCAGAATAGTGAGTACAACTCTGGGGTATAATACAGGATATAACTCAGGATCAGTACAGGATAAGTAATGTAATGTATGTACACAGTGACCCCACCAGCAGAATAGTGAGTACAACTCTGGGGTATAATACAGGATATAACTCAGGATCAGTACAGGATAAGTAATGTAATGTATGTACACAGTGACCTCACCAGCAGAATAGTGAGTACTGCTCTGGAGTATAATACAGGATATAACTCAGGATCAGTACAGGATAAGGATAAGTAATGTAATGTATGTACACAGTGACCTCACCAGCAGAATACTGAGTACAGCTCTGGAGTGGGAGCCAATCAGTTGTGGGTGTGGTTCTGCTTCAGTTCAGCTGTGTGGTGGTGTCTGCTGTGCCTCCTGAGCTCCAGGGAATTACCACCTGTTCCACCTGGGACCTGCTTTCTCCTCCCCAGGGAGGGAGTGGGTTTCCAGGGATGAGTGAGGGAGGCGAGGCCCAGGCTTCTGCCTCCCGGAGTAGGCCGCAGGGAGGCAGGAGAGGCCAGCAAGCGGCCTGTACATCAGAAGATCTGGGGGTTAGGCGATCCACCCGGAGTCGCAGCAATGTCACTCCAACACCCCCCACAGAGGCAAGAGGCCGAAAGGTTTCTGGAAACGAGGATCCCAATTTGGGAAAGCTGGGTGCTGCCAGCAGAAAGCCAAGGTCATCTGGAGGAAGGCAGAGTACTCACGGAGGTGAAGCCGACCTCAGTGAGGAAGGCTGGGGAGTGCTGAGGACCCGGGAGTCTATTTCCACCTATACTACCCGGGTCGTAAGTCACCTCCGTGAGTATGAAGACGCCAGGAAAGCTGTGAGGAGGCTTCAGGAGGAACTTCGCCATGTCCGTTCTAGGCTGGAGGTTACCCCAAAGAAGAAGAAGCCTGAAGTCCAGGCACAGATAAAAGGTCTGATGGCTGAAATAAATGCTTTGGAGAAAAGAAAGGAGGAATTGCTGGAGATGAGTGGTCCATTTAAAGAAAAGCTGAAAAATCAAGAGCGTTTCAGAGATATGGATGAAAAGAAACAGAGAAGGTTGATGGGGCTGCAACCTGAGAGCCAGGTGGATGATGAGGAGGAGATAGAGGGAGAACAACAGCCAGATCCACCTGGTGGCCTGTCGCAACAGCAGCAGGCCCCGTACAGTGGGCCCCCTGCACAGCAGCCAGCAGTATCACCTGCCGACTCAGGGGAAGACAGTGACAACAGCTACCAGGGAGGGGCGCTAATGGCCCAGATACGTATGCTGGAATCCCCAGTGTGTCCTCAGAATCTGGTGTTCGGAGATGAGTTCCCAAATGAGGCACCTGGGGGTAAGAAGAAAAAGAAGACCAAGCCAAAGCGGCAAGAAGTGGTGAGTTACATCTACACCCCCCTCCCTGTAAACCCTGAGTCGGCCGCAGGGTCAGCTCATTGTGCAAGCCCCGTTACCCAGCCCAGCCCGTGTTCTGTGGTGGACTCGGTGCAAAGGAGCGGGGAGAGTACAGGTACTAAAAGGGCGCAAAACTCCATGCCTGTTTGCAGTAGCAGGGATGGAGCAGAGAAGGCACTGGCTGCAAGGCCGGACAGTGAGGGCGGCCCAGCGGTGGGCAGAGAGGCAGACTCCGGTGCTGTAGTTCGCTCCCCTGTGGGAGGGGGGGGTGACTCAGTGCCGGAGGTAGTCGCGGTGACTACAGATGTAGCAGATGCTCCCAAAAGAAAAGAACAAATCTTATTTTGTATTGGCGCCGCTGATCCCATTGATCAGCGGCGCCCTGATAAGACTGCAGAAATTGCTGATGAGGCGGAGGGCACTAATAAGAACAGGGCTGGGGCCTCCTCTAGACTGGGTAAGCATGCTGCCCGGTCCCTTAAAGGGCCAGCGGAGGTTGTCCCAGCTCTAGTGCCCCGTGATGCCGAGGCACAACGGACTGAAAATGTATCTTCATCAACATCACCATCATCATCATCATTTGCCGGTTTACCTGTTGCTGGTCCAGCCAGTGTGAGTGATGGGGTAAATGGGGTTGGGGGATGTATGACTGGGGAGAGGATGGAGATTGATGTTACTGGGGAAGGTGTTTTTGGGGGAGGTGGTGACCATGTTATTGGAGTTGGTGCTAATGTTGTCATTGGGGGTGGTGGGGATGTTGTCATCGGCAGTGGTGTAGGTGCAGGGTCTGGTCCGGTTGCCCCCCCAGTGGTGACAGACCATAGGAGTTATGCCAATGTCACTGCTGGGGGAAGTAGAATACTTTCCTCGTCTCCTGACTCTAGGGACGGTTTATTGCAGCGACGTCTCCTGGAAGCTCTGAAAAAGGGGGAAAGGTCGATTAATGTAGAGGGTAGAGCAGTTGATCTGTCCTTCTGGATAGAGAAACACGGTCTCTCTGCCTTCCGAGAGGAAAGAGGGGGCGATACTGTGTGGTCCCTCCCAACAGCCGGGGCAGGTAGTAACCGTAGGAATGTAGTCCGTCTTCGGTGGCAGGGCGAAGATATGTGTCCTTCAAGGACGAAAGTGGTTGAGCTCTTGCTAAAGATGGGCTTCAAGGCAGTTGATATCTTCGCCTTGATACATCCCTACGGTACTCCTGAATTCGATATCAGTTTTGTTCGGCCAGAGGGGCTTGAGCTTTTCTGGTCGAATTATGAATTGGTAAAGAATGAGCCCGGCTGGCGAGACTTTGCCATACAGGCATTGTCTCGCCAAAACGAAATCAAGAGAGTGACCGTTTTGACCCGTAACGAATCACTCTCTTGTGTTGACATCATCACCTGGTTAGGACGGTATGGCGAGGTAATGGGGGTCCCGCAGAAGAACAGGGACGAGTTTGGCATCTGGTCAGGAGCCTGGACGTTTTTGGTAAAACTTAAACGTTCAGGAAATACAGTTACCCATATTCCATCCTCTGCCTTTCTCGGTAGGGATCGTATCCAGATTTTCTACCGGGGTCAGCCGAAGCTCTGTCACAGATGTGGTGACCCCACACACTTCAGTGCAAACTGTACGGTGCAGAAATGTGCCTTGTGTGGGGGTGTAGGCCATCTTGCCGCATCTTGTGCAGAGATTAGGTGTCACCTGTGTGGTGACTTAGGTCACCCATTCAGTCGTTGTCCTCGTTCTTTCGCTAATGCAGTCTTGTCCCCAGCGGGTGAAGATCACGAGCCGGAATCTGCTGGGGAGGGGACTAGCAGGGGTGGAGGAACTGAGGGGTCAGTGAGGAACAGCAAGAAAAAGACACCAGCCCAACTAAGACGTCTTGATAAACGCCAAAGGGATAGGGTGATGGGGAAAGCCCGGGTTACTGGGACGACCTCTCATTCTGTCCCAGAGGCCAACCTTGCTGCTGAGACCCTGAGGGATGGCGAGCTGAATGAGGAGGTCAGGAGGATCCAGAATGAGGAAGGTGCCATCTCCTCAGATAGCGTGGAGGAGGATGATGTGGGATGGCAGAAGGAGACACGAAAGCGGGGTACAAGTAAAAAAAAAAAGGGAGATTTGAGATCTTCTCCCACCCTGGTCCAGGTGCCACAGGAAGGCAAAACTGACTCCCCTCTGGTTGGCCTTTCCAATCGATTCCGACCCCTCAGGGACGTCTCCTCCTCTTCTTCGGAGGGGGAGGATGAGGGGGAGGTGGCAGAGGGGCTTCCAGGGGGCGCCGAGTCCTCTTCCCCTGGGGAGGTTATGTCCTCGGGGGAAGGGACTGGCCTTGAATCCGGAGACGAGGAAAGTAAAACGACGTCTGGTGAGATGGACACTTCAATTTCTCTAAAGAGGGTGAAGAGTTCTTCTGATGTGGAGGGTGAGAAGGGGAGTGGGAAAAAGAAAGCTGTTTAACTCAATCACCCTTGATGGCGGCACCCTCTCCGTTGACGCTGGCGTCCATTAATGTCGCCAGCATTAAGTCAGATACGGCTCGATTTGCTGCCTATGATTTTTTTGCCCATATTAATGCTGATATTTTATTTTTGCAGGAGACCAGGCTAACAGACATGTCATCTATCTACAAGGCTAAAAGAGAGTGGAGGAATGGGCCCTCCTACTGGTCTCTTGGGGCCGAGCCGTATAGCGGAGTGGCGGTCCTTTTTACCGCAGCGGTAGAATGCCGACGGGTTATCGAGTTAGAAATGGGGAGGTGCCTGATCTTAGATGTCCTCATGAGGGGACAAGAACTTCGCCTTATTAACATCTACGGCCCACAGTCTAAGTGGGACCGGAAGTGCCTCTTTATGAGGATCAAGCCCTATCTTTTTACAAGTCGGCAGGTGGTCTTTGGAGGGGACTTTAATGCTGTCACGAGGCCCCAAGACAGGGGAGGTGCCAGAGACAAGCTGACTTATGATAGCGTCGCCCTTAATAGCATAGCGAGTGAGGCTCGCCTGGTGGATGTCCACATCCGGCACACCCCAGGCCACGCGGGATTCACCTATCATAGGGGTAGTTGTAGGTCTAGGATAGACAGGTTTTATTTAAAGGAGGAAGCCGTCTCTTCAGCAGTGTCTGTTGTTGAGGTGGAGTTCTCCGATCACTGTTTAATTTTGTTTTCTCTGAATGTCACAGAGACCCCCCGGATGGGCAGAGGCTATTGGAAGCTGAATTCGTCTCTCTTGGAAGAAGCGGAGATAAGACAGTCCTTTGAGGATTTTCTTCAGAGCCAGGTACCATTGCTGGGCCTTTGTAGCAGTAAGTCAGAGTGGTGGGAGATCTTCAAGGAAAGGGTTGCGAGATTCTTCCGCCAGCTCTCGGGCCTCAGAAGCCTAAACAGGTACCGCTTGTACCAGGGCCTGAGGAAGAAACTTGAGAACCTTGTCTCGACTGGAGGTAGTCGTGATGATATCTCCAGAGTGAAGTCCTTGCTGATGAAGTGCCAGTACGATAGGTACGCATCTTTGGTTTTTGAGAGGGATTACGGGAAGTACCGCTCGCCCGACCCTTACAGAAACTGCAAGATGTCAGTGAATAGTAAAGTAGTCTCAGGACTGATTGATAGTACGGGATCCTTGAAAAGGTCCAGATCAGGGATCCTGGAGGTCATCAGATCCTTCTACTCGCACCTCTTGGGAAGGAAGGATCTAGATCGAGATAAGGTATCAGCTTTCTTGGCTGAAACCGTCCCTGAACCAGGAGTAGACCCCTCTCTTGACGTTTTGACAGAGATGATCCGGGAAGAGGAAGTCAGGATGGCTATTGATGGGCTTGCCCTCAAGAAGTCACCCGGTCCGGATGGCTTAACATCTGAGTTCTATAAGACCTTTAAGGACACTTTGGTTCCCCTCTTGACCGCGGTTTTTAATGAGTGTCTATCCTCGGGCACTCTGCCAAAGTCAATGAGGAGGTCAGCGCTGATCATCCTGTCAAAGGGTAAAGACCCGTCCCACATTGAGAATTGGCGTCCCATAGCACTTCTCAATGCGGACAGAAAGATTCTGGCAAAAGTGCTGTTTAACCGGCTGGTGGAATTTGCACCCCGGCTCCTTTCGGGGGCTCAGCATTGCTCTGTTCCGGGCCGCAGTACATTCAGTGCTGTGCTCAGTGTCCGAGAGGCTGTGGAGCAGGGTAGGGCTGGCCACTGGAAGGGGTACTTGCTTTCCTTGGATCAGGCAAAAGCGTTTGATCGGGTTAACCATGAGTACCTCTGGTCTGTCCTTCTGAGATATGGCCTGCCAGGGGGGTTTGTTGATTGGCTTAAGACCTTGTATGTAGGGGCAGAGAGTTTCCCGCTTGTGAATGGTTGGATTGGCCGCTCTTTTGAGGTTGGGTCTGGTGTCCGTCAGGGTTGTCCTTTGAGCCCTTTGCTGTACGTGTTTGCAGTCGATCCTTTCCTTAGAGGGATTGATTGTGGACCGTTGGCGGGGGTGAGAATGGACCTGGCGGTGCCGGATTCGGCTCTGAGGGCGGTAGCGTACGCTGATGATGTCACCGTGTTTGTCTCCTCACAAGAGGAGGGCAGATGGGTGATGTCAGAGGTGGACCGCTACTCGGAGGCATCCGGGTCCAAGATCAATCAGGATAAGTGTGAGAGTCTCTGGCTGGGAGGGGGAGATCCTGATTTTGATCTCCCGGACGCCCTTCCAGAGCCCCAGGAATCCGCAAAAGTCCTCGGCATCGAATTTGGCCAAGGGGATTACCCCAAACAAAACTGGGACAGCAGGCTTAAGATCGCCGCTCAGAAGGTAGATCAGTGGAAGGGTTGGTCTTTGACCCTCCGGGAAAGGGTTAACCTGATGAAAACTTTCCTGCTCCCTTTGCTGATATATCTGGGCAGTGTATGCATGTTGCCAGAACCTCTTTGGACCCGGGTCTACAGTGTGTTCTTCCAAATGTTATGGGGGAATAGACTGAACCTAGTGAAGAGGGAGGTTACTTACCGTACGAGGAGACTAGGGGGGTTGTGTATGGTCAACCCTGTGGTGTTCCTAGTGAATACCTTTCTTAAGACCAATATAGCAAACCTCTGGTCAGAGAGGGCTCCTCCGTGGGTATCCTCCTGTAGGGGATGGTTTCGGCCTTTCTTCCAGGAATGGGAGACAGGAGGGCAAGTGAAGGATCTTCGCACACCACACGGGCATCTCCCGGCTTATGCTACCCCGGTTCTGAAGGTTATTCGTAGGTGGGGTCTGGGGATGTGGGAGATTAGGACTCTGTCGAGGAAATTCCTTGACAAGAGGGTCCTGTCTTCTCATTTCCAGAGGCCATTGGCACTCAAGGACTGCCCAAGTCGGGATCTGGAGGTGGGTTTAGAGCTTTTGAATTCTATCAGGATCCCCTTGAAGTTTTGGGACTTGACTTGGCGCTGCTTCCATGGGAAACTGTGTGTGAGGGACAATCTGAAGTGCAGGAGCTCTGATGACCGGGGATGTCCCCGCGAAGAGTGTGGAGGCATGCTGGAAAGCATGGAGCATTTTCTGCTTCATTGTCCCTTTAACACAGAGGTTTACACCAGGGTGGGCGCTTCCATTGGTTGGCCTCGGCTTGCCAGTCTCTCCTATGCGGAATGGGCCTATGGGGCATTCAGAAACCTTGGAGGCTGGGACCGGTGCACTTTATTCCTAGTCAGCTCAGTGGTCAGGTATTACACGTGGAACGCACGGTGTTTAGTGTCGACGCAGCGTAAAATCCTCCCTGTGGGTGAGGTGGTTAGGAACATTCTTGGTGACCTGGTGAAGGTGCGTTCTCTGGAGTACGAGAGGCTGGGTGCTGGCAGGGCCTCTCGTCTGTGGAGGGGCTCTGCCTTTAAAGTGCCTTAGCCTGTTGTCTCCCCCTGGTGGTGGGCTGATGCTGGCACATTAGTTTTTTTTGTTTTGTGCTGTAGATATATGGTGATATAGGGCTTGCAGGCACTGAACTTGAGCTTTAGGGGTTTGTGTGATTGAAAAGCCTTATTGATGTTTGTTGTTTGGTTTGTATTATTTTGTATATATTTGTTTTGTTTGTACATTTATGTATATGTGTATATATGTATATATATTGTATTTTTTTCTAGGGGTTGTGCTGTGTTGGGGTTTAGTGCTAGGTTGGGTGGTGGGTAGATGGGGGGAGGGGGGATTCTGTGTGGGACTTTTTGTTTAAAAAAAAAAAAAAAAAAAAAAATCCTGGACTGGTTCATGGACGTCTGTTATCATGTACTGGGGGCATGGGATGCGGGACCAGCTCAGGGACAAAATAAAAAAAAAAAAAAAAAAAATAATAATAATATATTAAAAATATAAAAAAAAACATTGTATATTGGGTTTTTCTGTTTGCGGTGTTTGTTGGTGGTTTGACACATATTTATTATTTTGGGTGGGGAAATGCAACCGGACCAGTTTTTAGTTATTATTGTTATTATTATTACTGTAAGTATTATTATTATTGTAGAGTGTTTAGTAGTGGTTGTTATTATAGCGGTGTGTTTGGTGAGAATGAGGCTGGACCAGAAGATACTTGGTTGGACATTTTTGGACTAATATGGACTCATTTTTGTATATATTATACAGGTGTATGTTGTTTGTATTATTGTTATGGTGATGTTTATTCTTTTTGTAATGTTTTATATTTTTTAGTAAAAGATCTACAGGATATAACTCAGGATTAGTACAGGATAAGTAATGTAATGTATGTACACAGTGACATCACCAGCAGAATAGTGAGTACAGCTCTGGAGTATAATACAGGATATAACTCAGGATCAGTACAGGATAAGTAATGTAATGTATGTACACAGTGAC
Organism: Hyla sarda; assembly: GCF_029499605.1. Taxonomy (NCBI): domain Eukaryota; kingdom Metazoa; phylum Chordata; class Amphibia; order Anura; family Hylidae; genus Hyla; species Hyla sarda. The sequence goes on from NC_079195.1 coordinate 27,649,272, forward strand.
CCCACCAGCAGAATAGTGAGTGCAGCTCTGGAATTATAATACAGGATATAACTCAGGATAAGTAATGTAATGTATGTACACAGTGACCCCACCAGCAGAATAGTGAGTGCAGCTCTGGAATTATAATACAGGATATAACTCAGGATAAGTAATGTAATGTATGTATACAATAACTCTCACCTTAAAGTCACAGCAGTAAAATCCTGTCTTAGGTCGTCCTTTGAACAATGTGATGTTCTGCTCTTGAACTTATAAGGTTGCAGTCACAGTGAAGAATCCTTTCCGAATGTCCAGCAGCAGGCAGGCTCTCTCTGTAGATGGATAGTGCAGCTCAGCTGGGATTAGTAGCATATAGTTTCTACAATAGAGAAGTGAATATATATTAATACTTCACTGGAATAAATCTATGGACAATGGAATCACTAAAGTAGTAATGATCATTTTCTGTAATATTCTTAGAAGTTTTCCTCGCTATTCCTAAGATAGATTTGTTCTCTTGTGACCCCCATCGCTCCTGCAGACTCCGACTTACATGGCTGGTTTAATGTTGTCTTGTCCATGAACAAAAGGACATAATAAGAAGAAACCCAGAAGGAACACCATGAGGCTGGGATAGTCTGTACTCTGCAGCATCCTAATCTTCACAGACATCCCGGTATTCCTCACCCATCCTCTGTCTTCCATCTTCCACTCTTCAACGTGGCCCAACTCCCCACATACAATGTGCTTCCATATATTATATTCAGGACAGGTGGCCAAGTCATTCTCCCATCATGCTTCAGTTCCATTGTGTTTACTTTATTTATTCATTCATTGTTCGCCTGATGGAGCTGTGTTCAGACTGTGATCTGTAGACCATGTCCAGGGACAAGTATTTAATACTATTATACGTGTTCATGCATGTTATTATACTATACTTTTATTATAATTCTGTATTTTCTTTTATTCTAGCAGTTATATTCTTGTACATAGGAGCAGTATTATAGTAGTTATATTCTTGTATATAGGAGCAGTATTATAGTAATTATATTCTTGTATATAGGAGCAGTATTATAGTAGTTATATTCTTGTATATAGGAGCAGTATTATAGTAGTTATATTCTTGTATATAGGAGGCAGTATTATAGTAGTTATATTCTTGTATATAGGAGCAGTATTATAGTAGTTATATTCTTGTACATAGGGGCATTATTATAGTAGTTATATTCTTGTACATAGGGGCATTATTATAGTAGTTATATTCTTGTATATAGGAGCAGTATTATAGTAGTTATATTCTTGTATATAGGAGCAGTATTATAGTAGTTATATTCTTGTATATAGGGGCGGTATTATAGTAGTTATATTCTTGTACATAGGTGGCAGTATTATAGTAGTTATGAATACGGGTAGAAAAGCAGACATGGTGCACATCTACAATCTTGTATAATGATCTGATTGCTTCTCAGCACAATATCAAAAACTAACAGGTTGTTAGTATACATTTTTGATCAAAAAGTACAAGCCCACTCGCCACGTCAAGGCCACCTATCCAGAGTGGGTCCCTAACGTCCCTAGCATAAAATGGCGCAGCACCGGGCGGCGACCACCACCGCCGCGACGCCAATGCCCACAGGGGGGAACGACCCACCGGCAGAGCAGCCCCAATGCCACTCAAACCAGTCTATGAGCCGCACCCCCCCGCAGACACGGCGCCACGGCAGCAACGGACACCGCACAGCACCACACCAGTGTGAACAGGGATGTAATAGCTCACTTACCATACACTCCCAGTCAGACTGGGAGGCAGCTAGGAAAGAAATGGCCCATGTGCAGCTAACTACTGCTTATATAGGGTTGGGCTGAGGGGGTGGGGAAGAGTGCAGCACATGTTAAAACAAAGAAAAACATGTGCTGCACTCTTCCCCACCCCCTCAGCCCAACCCTATATAAGCAGTAGTTAGCTGCACATGGGCCATTTCTTTCCTAGCTGCCTCCCAGTCTGACTGGGAGAGTATGGTAAGTGAGCTTTTACATCCCTGTTCACACTGGTGTGGTGCTGTGCGGTGTCCGTTGCTGCCGTGGCGCCTTGTCTGCGGGGGGGGGGGGGTGCGGCTCACAGACTGGTTTGAGTGGCATTGGGGCTGCTCTGCCAGTGGGTCGTTTCCCCCCATGTGGGCATTGGCGTTGCGGCGGTGGTGGTCGCCGCCCGGTGCTGCGCCATTTTATGCTAGGGACGTTAGGGACCCACTCTGGATAGGTGGCCTTGACGTGGCGAGTGGGCTTGTACTTTTTGATCAAAATGTATACTAACAACCTGTTAGTTTTTGATATTATGCTGAGAAGCAATCAGATCATTATACAAGATTGTAGATGTGCACCATGACAGCTCTTCTACCCGAATTCTCATTATAGTAGTTATATTCTTGTACATAGGAGCAGTATTATAGTAGTTATGTTCTTGTTTTTAAGAGCAGTATTATAGTAGTTATATTCTTGTATATAGGAGCAGTATTATAGTATTTATATTCATGTATATAGGAGCAGTATTATAGTAGTTATATTCATGTATATAGGAGGCAGTAATATAGTAGTTATATTCTTGTATATAGGAGCAGTATTATAGTAGTTATATTCTTGTATATAGGAGGCAGTATTATAGTAGTTATATTCTTGTATATCGGAGCAGTATTATAGTAGTTATATTCTTGTACATAGGAGCAGTATTATAGTAGTTATATTCTTGTATATAGGGGCAGTATTATAGTAGTTATATTCTTGTATATAGGAGCAGTATTATAGTAGTTATATTCTTGTATATAGGGGCAGTATTATAGTATTTATATTCTTGTATATAGGGGCAGTATTATAGTAGTTATATTCTTGTATATAGGAGGCAGTATTATAGTAGTTATATTCTTGTATATAGGAACAGTATTATAGTAGTTATATTCTTGTATATAGGAGGCAGTATTATAGTATTTATATTCTTGCATATAAGAGCAGTATTATAGTAGTTATATTCTTGTATATAGGAGCAGTATTATAGTAGTTAAATTCTTGTATATAGGAGGCAGTATTATAGTAGTTATATTCTTGTATATAGGAATAGTATTATAGTAGTTATATTTTTGTATATAGGAGCAGTATTATAGTAGTTATATTCTTGTATATAGGAGCAGTATTATAGTAGTTATATTCTTGTACATAGGAACAGTATTATAGTAGTTATACTCCTCAGAGGTGGGACCCCCACGATCAGACATCCTATCCTATGGAGAAGAGATGTCAGTTGATTAGGGAAGGCGGGGTCTGTGCATGAGATGTCTTATAGGAGAGAGCGGCATGTAAGAGAGGAGCTGTTTGTCTGAGTAGCGGAGGCACAAGTGACCACTGCCAGAGCACCGAAGGTAGGAGAGGGAAGAAGGCTGCCAATTCTATATCTAGGTGCGGCGGAAGGGGAAAAAAAAAAGAAACTTATGATTGTTAGCACTGACGCTGCTTTAAGCTCCGCACTCATGTGAATCAACGAAAACCCATTAGCCCCTAAAAGATTCTTGAAACAGTTTCAATTTCTTTTTATTTTTTTTACTGGTATTTGAATTTTAGATTTAAGGGGCTGAGTTTTAGGGTCTGGGGACTAAGTAATGGAATTTGGTCTTAGGTCTGAATTTTAGGGTCTGGTCTGGTGTCTGAATGATAGAGTCTGGTCTGGGGTCTGAAAATTGCAGTCAGGTCTGGGGTCTCAAGTACAGGGTCTGGTCTGGAGTCTGAATATTGCAGTCTGGGATCTGAATTATAGGGCCTTGTTTGGGGTTTGAATTATAGATTCTGATTGGGGGTCTGAATATTGCAGTCAGTTCTGGGGTCTGAATTATAGGGTTTTGTCTGAGATCTGTATATTGCGGTCAGGTCTTTGGTCTGAAGTATAGGGTCTAGAGTCTGAATATTGCAGTCTGGGTTCTGAAATATAGGGTCTGGTCTGAGGTCTGAATATAGCGGTCAGGTCTGGAGTCTGAATTATAGGTTATGGTCTGAGGTATGAAAATTGGGGTCTGGAATAATGTTGGGATCCCTGAGTAACCTTTACAGGGCATGGTTTGGGGTCTGAATTACTAAATGCAGTTTGGGTTCTAAATATTGGAATTTGGTCTGGGATTAGAAAAATTTCGGGGGACCAGATTTAGTAGGTTATTCAAACTTAAAAATAAATAAATAAAAAATAGTTCTAACAGAGAATTGCATCTGATATGACTTTTGCAGTGCAATTCCCTGGTTCACATAAAATGGGTTATTCAGGCTTTATAAGAACTAACAGTGAACTAGGATAACTGTTCGGGCAGTCCTCTCCATCTTCACTGCAAGGTCCTTAGTGAGGATAAAATTCGGGGAAATTATGTATATTCTGGAGACAGCCCCACTGGATGGAGAGTCACGCTAAAAAAAGACACCCCCAATAACTAACCGCACCCCAATAAAAGGCTGCCCCGACAAAGCCAAAGTGAATTTTACATGTTGGTAATGATGCCAATGGTATGTTCAGCAGCCAAATTATAACTCTCTCTCTTTAATATAAATTATATTATCATCATGTTTTTATTCCATAATATTAGCACAATTTTTTAAAAAAAATTTTAAGAGCCGGGGCAAGTGCTCTCTATCACCCAAAAGTGTAATAAAAAGTGCAAACGTGTCACACTAAAAAAACGTGCACAAAGGATGCGGTCTATCGCTAAGCCCTTCTCCAACAGGAGAGAGGCCCCCCAACAAACACACCCTTAAAGGGGTATTCCAGGCAAAAACTTTTTTATATATATCAACTGGCTCCAGAAAGTTAAACAGACTTGTAAATTACTTCTATTAACATTTTTTAATCCTTTCAGTACTTAAGAGCTTCTGAAGTTAAGGTGGTTCTTTTGTGATGACACCTGTCTCGGGAAATTCCCAGTTTAGAAGCAAATCCCCATAGCAAACCTCTTCTAAACTGGGCGTTTCCTGAGACAGGTGTCATCAGAGAGCACTTAGACAGAAAAGAACAACCTTAACTTCAGAAGCTCATAAGTTCTGAAAGGATTTAGATTTTTTAATAGAAGTAATTTACAAATCTGTTTAACTTTCTGGAGCCAGTTGATATATATAAAAAAGTTTTTGCCTGGAATACCCCTTTAAGGGTGTGTTTGTTGGGGGGCCTCTCTCCTGTTGGAGAAGGGCTTATGAGCTTCTGAAGTTAAGGTTGTTCTTTTCTGTCTAAGTGCTCTCTGATGACACCTGTCTCAGGAAACGCCCAGTTTAGAAGAGGTTTGCAATGGGGATTTGCTTCTAAACTGGGCATTTCCCGAGACAGGTGTCATCAGAAAAGAACCACCTTAACTTCAGAAGCTCTTAAGTACTGAAAGGATTAAAAAATGTTAATAGAAGTAATTTACAAATCTGTTTAACTTTCTGGAGCCAGTTGATATATATAAAAAAGTTTTTGCCTGGAATACCCCTTTAACCTCCTGGTAAGTTTAAGGGGCTGAGTTTTAGGGTCTGGGGATTAAGTATTGGGATTTGGTCTTAGGTCTGAATTATAGGGTCTGAATTATAGGGTCTGAATTATAGGGTCTGGCCTGGGGTCTGAATTATGAGGTCTGGTCTTGGGTCTGAAAATTGCAGTCAGGTCTGTGGTCTGAAGTATAGGGTCTGGTCTGGAGTAATAGGTAATAAAACAATAGTAATAAAACAACTACTATATAGTCCTGGCCAAAAGGCGCCTGCAAGGATCCAGGTTCGATGCCCCTTTTCGCCAAAGCTACTAAGGGGCCACAAATGCACTAGCTTCAACCTAGGCGTTAACCAAGGTATCAGCCAAGGAGCCGTATACTGATGGCATCTTGACCGAAGCCAAAATGCCCAGGGGTTGCAGGGTGGTGAGGAACCAAATGGCCACACACACCTCCCCTAGACCGCCAGGAGGGACTCCCAGAAGGGCTACCACATTCTGACAAGTACAAACACGCAAAGTGGCACAGTGACATACAAAAATAATAAATAAGTGGATGAGTGCAGATATATACTGCCCGGTCATCCGGACGGATCTATGAAAATTTCCCTGTTCCTAGCCAGAAGTCCGGGATACCAAGGGTGAGTGCCAAAGGTGAAGAGTTTATGGTGCAGTGCTTCCACTCAGTGAAGAATCCATCCAATGAGTTTAGGCACCTCAGGGTCACCATTCCCCGTGGCACAAATGTACCTCAGCTCTACACCCCCCAACCTCATGGCGACACCTGGAGGAAACGGAGCACATCAGAGCAGCCATTGAGCTGGTCCTGTGGCACCAGCTCCGGAACGCCCTGGTACCCCTGCTCCTCCATGCAGCCATCCATTCCTACCAGTGGATTACCTGATAAGAACAGATACTACACTTCATCTTAGCCAAAAGGCAGAGAAGCCATTATATTAGCTAATCTCTGAGGAATGTCTAATGTGTGGCCTGCTGATGCTGCTAATGACCAGCAGGGGGAGCTGTTGCCTAAGGCAGGAGCAGTGAGTGTCACATGACTAAGGGCGCGCGCCTCCTTTTTCCATAGTTTGTGATCAGCAGTAGATGGGAATAGATTAGATAAATGAGGAGGGGGATGGGGGGTCCGCAGCCGCTGCAATTATAAGAATTAGCAGCAGGTGGGATATGAGATGCATAATTATAAAAGATATGGAGATAAAATGTAAATGAAGGAGGGCGCACCAACGTGTAAGAGGGAGCAAACAGCATTCCTTCCCTTACGTAAAAGACTGTAATGGACAATCCATTATATAAATGTGTGTGTACTGTGTGTACTGTGCGTCCCATACCCTGCCTGAGCACCTTGTGTACTGAATAGAGTGGGATTTTGGATTGAGGTAGGTTGCGGCACTGACATATCCTGGCAGAGTGACTGGGCTGCTGGGATGGTAATTTTCCTGGCTGCCAGCTTGTAGGCGGAGGTGTCAGTGTCAGCATAGGCGCAGGAACAGTCTGGCGCTGACGTACGTGTAAGCTTTGTGGTGCTGAATTTTTGCGTTGCAACACTGGTAGGAAGTAGGGTTGCCACCTACCCGGTATTTTTATATTAATTCCGGTATTTTTATATTACATGCAATAGCCGGTATTTATCCAACTTGTGAATTGTTGCACTATATGCTATACCAGTGTTTCCCAACCAGAGCGCCTACAGCTGTTGCAAAACTACAACTCCCAGTATGTTGGACTATATAGTAGTGTATATATATAGTATAGATCAGTGTTTCCCAACCAGGGGTGCCTCCAGCTGTTTCAAAACTACAACTCCTAGCATGCCCGGACAGCCAACGGCTGTCCGGGCATGCTGGGAGTTGTAGTTTTGCAACAGCTGGAGATGCTCTGGTTGGGAAACACTGACTAGAGATGAGCGAACTTACAGTAAATTCGATTCGTCATGAACTTCTCGGCTCGGCGGTTGATGACTTTTCCTGCATAAATTAGTTCAGCTTTCAGGTGCTCCCGTGGGCTGGAAAAGGTGGATACAGTCCTAGGAGACTCTTTCCTAGGACTGTATCCACCTTTTCCAGCCCACGGGAGCACCTGAAAGCTGAACTACTTTACGCAGGATAAGTCATTAACTGCCGAGCCGAGAAGTTCGTGACGAATCAAATTTACTGTTAGTTCGCTCATCTCTAACACTGACCTATACTTTATATACTACTATATAAATATATACAAAAGACTGTGGCAGACACAGAAATAATGCAAACATGACAGATTTTATTCATTAAAACCACACATATATGTAAAATAGACATGTGCAATTCGTTTCGGCACGAATGTCTAATTTACCGAATTTTACCGTTTTCGGCCATTCGGACCGATCCGAATGCACGAAAACATATTTTGAACATTCCCGAATAGCCACGGTAATATGAATAGCAAAATAACGAATGCATTCGTTATCCGTACACAAACTAATAAAAATAAAATAATAAAAAAAGATACAGTGGTGATGGAAAAAATTGTATCTAACGAAATGTATCTTTTTTTTATTATGAAATGTTTATTAATATTTAAACAGGGATCAATTTACTCCATACTCCATGCTGGGAGCTGTAGTACCTGCATTTATAGACAGATCACATCATGTGTCAGAAGTTACACTCGCTGCGATATGTCTATTATGTACTACAGATCCCAGCATGGAGCAGAGTGTATTCCATGTTGGGAGTAGTAGTACTTGTAGTAAAGGAAAGATCACAGCAGATATCACTCCTGACAGCCGCTGTGATGCTCCTGTATAATGTATGGATGCGGCAGCCGCTCTCCTATGGTCCCCTGCACGGCCGTATATATACACATATTCCTATTTCTCACAGAGAGCTGTGATTGGCTGGAACCATCTGACCAATCACAGCTCTGCGGGATATGTGTATATATACGTGAGTGCAGGGGACCATAGAAGAGCGGCCGCCGCATCTGTACATTATACAAGAGGATCGCAAGGGACCCCGGCGATCTGTCAATTAGTACAGGTAACTACTACTCCCATCAAGAAACAGTGTGTTCCATGCTGGGAGTAGTAGTACTACCTAAAAAAAAAATAAAAAAATTTAAAACACGCACACACTACATTTTTATTATTGTCGGCTACATTTTTAGTGCTTTACCCGCTCACATAAATTGATCCCTGTTTAAAAATTAATAAACATTTCATAATAAAAAAGATACATTTCGTTAGATACAATTTTTTCCATCACTACTGTATCTTTTCTATTATGATTTTTTTTATGGTACCCTACGAAATTTTTATAAAAAAGGTATCTCCATAATTTTTTTTAGGATCGCTAAAGTCCAAAAAAGAATAAAAAGATTTACCCGAATGTACCCGAATATCAAATGTATCCGAAAGAAAAGAAAAACCCGAATACCGAATGTATCCGAAAAATCAAACCGAACACCCGAATACCGAATGTATCCGAAAAATAAAACCAAAAATATTACCGAACCGAAAATTTTATCCAAAACGAAAAAACGAAGCGAAACGAAAAAAAAATTTGTGCACAAGTCTAATATAAAACAGGAATGGCGTCTGACAAAAAGAGGATATCTCCTGAGCCGCAATGTTAACACAAATATATACAATCATTAGACAGACCCACTAGTGTGGGTTGATAGAATGTCTATGGCAACAAAGTGCACATAAGGTGCGGAATCAATAATAAAGTACTTAAAGGGGTACTCCAGTGGAAAACTTTTTTAATTAAATCAACTGGTGGCAGAAAGTTAAAAGGATTTGTAAATTACTTCTATCAAAAAAATCTTAATCATTCCAGTACTTATTAGCTGCTGAATACTACAGTGGAAATTTTCTTTTCTTTTTGGAACACAGTGCTCTCTGCTGACATCACGAGCACAATGCTCTCTGCTGACATCTCTGTCCATTTTAGGAACTGTCCAGAGCAGCATATGTTTTCTATGAGGATTTTGTCCTAATCTGGGCAGTTCTTAAAATGGACAGAGGTGTCAGCAGAGAGCACTGTGCTCGTGATGTCAGCAGAGAGCACTGTGGTCATGATGTCAGCAGAGAGCTCTGTGTTCCAAAAAGAAAATCATTTCCTCTGTAGTATTCCGCAGCTAATAAGTACTGGAAGGATTAAAAATTTTTTAATAGAAGTAATTTACAAATCTGTTTAACTTTCTGGCACCAGTTGATAAAAAAAAAAAAAGTTTTCCACCGGAGTACCCCTTTAAATCACATTTACAAAAGGCAAAAAAGTGCAGATAGTAGCATAGCAGTAAAGCAGCATATAGGTAATTCACTACAAGATCACCGCAGTGATCCACTAATTCCCTAATTTCCCATATATTAAAACATGTAACTTTATTAATTTATAGTAATCCACACAAAATGAAAGATTAAAAATTCAGAGTGTCTCTCTTCCCATGTATACTGATGTTAAATGAGTACTGCTGTACCGCAATTAATTATAATTCTGTATGCACCTGCAGTGTGACATACAGATGGGGAAGGACGCCACAAGATTTAAAATCAGTTTACAGCCCCCCTCGACATGTTTCGCCGTTGGACGCGGCTTTGTCAAGAGGTTGTAGGGCTATGAACAAAAAACGCCACTACAGGGGTTTTTATAACCTCCTATCATGACCTCATCATAGGACCGTTTCAGACCTGTGTCCTTCTCACTCTCGGAAGAAGGACGCAGGTCTGAAACGGTCGTAGGGGTGGACGTCTCCCAGCTGCGCTTTACACTATACAAGTGGGTACCTATATGCTGCTTCACTGCTATGCTACTATCTGCACTTATTTGCCTTCTGTAAATGTGATTTAAACACCTTATTATTGATTCCGCACCTTATGTGCACTATGTTGCCATAGACATTCTATCAACCCACACTAGTGGGTCTGTCTAATGATTGTATATATTTGTGTTAACATTGCGGCTCAGGAGATATCTTCTTTTTGTTAGACGCCATTCCTGTTTTATATGTGTGGTTTTAATCAATAAAACTTGTCATGTTTGCATTATTTCTGTGTCTGCCACAGTCTTTTGTATAGGTTTAGTGGTTTAATGCTGTATGGGCCACTACTATTGTCATAGGAGCACTTTAGGGAGTTGTATATAGGCTCCCATCTAATACTTAGGAGATATATTGTGTCATTGGTATATTTACGGTATATACTTCTATATAGTCCAAAATTGCTGGGAGTTGTAGTTTTGCAACAGCTGGAGATGCTCTGGTTGGGAAACACTGACCTATACTATATACCACTATATAGTCCAACATGCTGGGAGTTGTAGTTTTCGTTTGGGGCAGTTGCTGACCTACAGGCTGTATCTGGGCATGCTGTAGTTAGTAACTAACTGCAACTCCCGTATTTGCTAAAAAATAAATAAATTAAATTTAAAAAAAAGTCACATCCAAACAAAAATGGTACTGTTAAAAACAACAGATCGGAGCAGGAGAAATCACAAAACAATTATATGGGTCAGAATAGGACAAAATTTCCCCCGCAAATGTGTATCCTGTGATGTCACGCAAATATAATTAATTATGCAAATTAAGATGGCCGGTATTTTTTTGCAAGAAAGATGGCAACCCTAGTGGGAAGGGGCAAGCGGGAGGTTATATGGTTCGGTATTTTAACACCAAAAGGGAAGTGTGTGCGGTGCAGCTGTATGAAGAGAACCTGCTATAGTCTGTGAAGGAGAGAAGACCTGGTCCACCATAGCTATATGGAGGTCCCCTCAGAGCTCATCAGAAGCCATATGTTTAGGAGGCGTCACAGGGGTGCAGAAAGGCCAACTTAATGTCACAAACTAATAGGAGGAGGTGTAGCTGGTCCTGAATTCCTCTGAAAGACACTGTGTAGACTGTGTAAGTCCTTCATCTGTGTGGGATTGTGGATGATGACAGCCTATGGGGCCTACTTATTGGCCTGAGAGGACTAAATACAAGTTGGAATGAGTGGTTGAGGGTAGTTAAGGGTAACGACTTTGTGATCACAAGGCTGTCCAGAGTTTGCCAACTAAAACGCAGCAGCAGGGCCCACGTCTTCTCTCCTCCACAGTGCAGGCGCCGATGAGTGACGTCACCGAGACCTGTACTGCGTGCTGCGTGGGGGCGGAGGTCACGTCTCCTCTGTGTAGCTGCAGATGCGGCTCAGACAGAGGGGATGCCTTCTCCTGTATGTACGTGTATCGCGCATACAGGAGAAGGCACCGCTGTTTGCTGGGGATCTGGGACGAGTGTCCCAGATCCTCAGTAGCGGCGGCGGGCCCTTAACCCAGCTGGGCCCTCGGACGATGTCCGATCAGACCGGCCGGACAGTACGCCCCTGGCCACCGCCACTGGACTCTGGAGCAGAGGAAACGTGTTCTGTGAAGGGACGGATCCCCTTCTCATGGACCAGTCTGGGTTTAGTGAATGCCAGGAGAATGTAACCTGCCTGACCGCGTTGTGCCAGCTGTAGAGTTTGGTGAAGGATGGATATTTCTATTGGGATGTTTTTTAGGGGGCCAGTTAAAGGAAATCTTAAAGGAAATCTGTCATCAGTTTCACCGGCACTAACCTGTTGGTACAGGTGTGTAGCGCGGATGACACTTATGATAACAATACTTACCTATTCTCTATCCGTCGACCCATTCACCCATGATCTTCCTCGTTCGGGCAGCAGGCTTGGTGCACAGACAGAGCTCCAGGACCATGCTGACGTCACCGCTGCTGCTTCCCCAAGCCTGCTTGCAGCCGCACGGAGTGACTTCAGCATGCTCCTGGAGCTACTCCCCAGCACCAAGCATGTCGCCAGAATGAGGAGAATAATAGGCAAACAGGACCACGGATCCAGGGGTAGATAAGTATTGTTATCATCAGTGTTACCCGTACTACACACCTGTACCAACAGGTTACTGCAGGTGACACTGATGACCGTTTCCCTTTAATTCTTCAGCACCAAGACATTGTGGACAATTGTTGCTTACTACAGTAAAGGAAACAGTTTGGGCTCGGCCCTTTTCTGTTCCGGCTTTATTGCGCCCTAGTGCCCACTAGGGTTGCCACCTTTCTTGCCCAAAAATACCTGCCATTCTTATCTGCATAATTAAAGGGGTACTCCGGGGGAAATTTTTTTTTAAATCAACTGGTACCAGAAAGTTAAACAGATTTGTAAATGGCTTCTATTAAAAAATCTTTACCCTTCCAGTACTTATTAGCAGCTGTATGCTATAGAGGAAATTCTATTATTTTTGAATTTCTTTTTTGTCTTGTCCACTGTGCTCTCTGCTGACACCTGATGCCCGTATCAGGAACTTTCCAGAGCAGGAGAAAATCCCCATAGCAAACCTATGCTGCTCTGGACAGTTCCTGACATTCTGACATTCCGGACAAAGGTGTTAGCAGAAAGCACTGTGGACAAGACAAAAAAGAAATTAAAAAAAGAAAAGAATTGCCCCTGTAACATACAGCTGCTAATAAGTACTGGAAGGACAAATATTTTTTTATAGAATTAATTTACCAATCTGTTTAACTAACCAGTTGATTGAAAAAAAAAAAGTTTTTCACCGGAGTACCCCTTTAATGATATATGTGCGACATCACATTAATCCCCCCCCCGATCCCCCCGTGCCATAATCATTCCAGTTGATTCCCCCCGTGCCATACTCTTTTACTTATTTCAATTGATCCCCCCTCTGAACCCCATATCATAACCATTCCAATTGATTTATCCCCCCTCCCACCGATCCCCCTGTGCCATAACCATTTAACCATTTCGTGCCATACTCTTTTGCAGGGCCAGGGCAGCGGAGCTAAGGGTGCATCACTTGATTCTGTCCACAGTGGCCGGAGGCTTTTCCCTAAAAAAATACCGGCAGAGGTGTTAAACCCTAGTGGCAACCCTAGTGTCCACAGCAAGGTCCATAATGACATGGAGGGGGAGCCTGGGGTGGAAGAACCATGAGCCAGGCCTCAACCCCCCCAACACCTTTGGGATGAACTAGAATGGAGATCGCGGGCCTGCAACATCAGCGTCTGACCTCACAAAGGCTATTTTCGATGAATGGTCAAAATGACCCACAGTCGCCTCCAAAATTTCATAGAAAGTCTCTCCTGAAGAGTGGAAACTGGTATACCTGCGAAGGGGTTAACAACTCCATATTAATGTCTATGGATTTAGACTTGGATGTCCTAAAAAGCTCCTGTAGGTTGAACGGGATGGTGTCCCAATACTTTCTGTAACAAACCTCCTCCCCATGCTATTGGCTGGCTAACTTTTTTGCGGCAGGCAGTGCTGCGCCCCTTCATCAAGAGGGCGCTCTAGGCGGCTTCCTATTTTGCCTATAGGCAGAGCCGGCCCTGTAGGGGTGTAACTCTAAAAGTAATAGTCACACCCAGGAACCTGGTAGGCCCAATTGGGGAGATATATCAAAACCTGTCCAGAGTAAAAGTTACTGAGTTGCCCATAGCAACCAATCAGATTGCTGCTTTCATTTTTAACAAGGCCTCTGCAAAATGAAAGAAGCGATCTGATTGGTTGCTATGGGCAACTCAGCAACTTTTCCTCTGGACAGGTTTTGATAAATCTCCCCCTATGTATTTTAAATGGCACATGTTGGACTTGTTATATATTTTGGGGCCCATGATCAAGTTATGCCTGTGTCTTGCATAATGCCAGCAAATAGGAATTTATGGCCGTGTTTTCCAAACAGTGTGCCTCCAGCTGTTGCAAAACTACAACTCCTAGCATGCCTGGACAGCCAAAGGCTGTCCAGGCATGCTGGGAGTTGTAGTTTTGCAACAGCTGGAGGCACACTGTCTGGAAAACACAGATCTATGGACTACAGCTAGTTCTGACTGAAGCTGAAGACTCATTCCCTTTAATATTTAAATATTTTTTTTATATTCAGGACACACAGTCCTTCTACCCGCCACTCCAAAATGAACAGCTGAAGGTTCTCTTTCTGCTTTAATGCCACAATCTAAGTGCTAAGTCTTCTGTTTTCTTCTATACTTTCCCACCAGGGATCTCTTTCCTTTGTTTTCCCATATCACAAGTGACATTTCTAGAGGAAGGAGGCCGGCTCTGAGACATTCCTTCTAGAACAGATATTCCACAGAGCTAAGAACAGGAATACCGCTAATCTGTATCTGACCACCAGGGGGTGCTCTGTGTGACCATTGTATCACATGTCAGCAGATACAATGCAAATGGTAAACATTCGAAAATTGTGTAAGTTTAGGAGAAAGTGAGGTCCTCGCTGTACAAGACTATACTATAATACTGCACCTATATACAAGAATATAACTACTATAATACTGCTCCTATATACAAGAATATAACTACTATAATACTGCCTCCTATATACAAGAATATAACTACTATAATACTGCCCCTATGTACAAGAATATAACTACTATAATACTGCTCCTATATACAAGAATATAACTACTATAATACTGCTCCTATATACAAGAATATAACTACTATAATACTGCTCCTATATACAAGAATATAACTACTATAATACTGCTCCTATATACAAGAATATAACTACTATAATACTGCTCCTATATACAAGAATATAACTACTATAATACTGCTCCTATATACAAGAATATAACGACTATAATACTGCTCCTATATACAAGAATATAACAACTATAATACTGCTCCTATATACAAGAATATAACTACTATAATACTGCCTCCTATATACAAGAATATAACTACTATAATACTGCTCCTATATACAAGAATATAACTACTATAATACTGCTCCTATATACAAGAATATAACTACTATAATACTGCTCCTATATACAAGAATATAACTACTATAATACTGCTCCTATATACAAGAATATAACTACTATAATACTGCTCCTATATACAAGAATATAACTACTATAATACTGCTCCTATATACAAGAATATAACTACTATAATACTGCCTCCTATATACAAGAATATAACTACTATAATACTGCTCCTATATACAAGAATATAACTACTATAATACTGCTCCTATATACAAGAATATAACTACTATAATACTGCTCCTATATACAAGAATATAACTACTATAATACTGCTCCTATATACAATAATATAACTACTATAATACTGCTCCTATATACAGGAATATAACTACTATAATACTGCTCCTATATACAAGAATATATCTACTATAATACTGCTCCTATATACAAGAATATAACTACTATAATACTGCTCCTATATACAAGAATATAACTACTATAATACTGCTCCTATATACAAGAATATAACTACTATAATACTGCTTGTATGTAACTTTTTTTTTGTAATAGACTAGTACTTGATGGGATGATAAAAAGGACACAAATCTTGTAAAAGTAAAGTTATAAAAAAATATGTATATATAAATATAAAATTAAAATAATTGCTTTGAAAAACAACAACAACAAAACCAAGATGTAGAGCGTGGGCCGGCTGCCAGTCTGGCCTTTGGGAGATACCGCAGTTATTTTGTATATCTCTCATTCCTGAGGAATAGTTTGTGACACATGATGTGATATGAGCTTTTGTGACCACAGACCAAATAACCGCATAGTTGATATAATATTAAGTCTGATTTCATTGTCTGGTTTAAAAGAAAATATTCAAGAATCTTAAAGGGGTCCTCTTCTGCTAGACATCTTATCCCCTATCCAAAGGATAGGGGATAAGATGTCTGATCGTGGGGGTCCCGCTACTGGGGGCCACCCGCGATCTCCCGCAGCACTCAGCGTTCAAAACCAATGCCGGGTTCCTTCGGCAGTGGTTGTGACATCATAGCCATGCCCCTCTAGCTGTCATGTCACACCCCCTACATTCATGTCTATGGGAGGGGGCGTGTCGTCCGAAACGCCCCCTCCCATAGACATGAATAGAGGAGACGTGGCGTGACTTCACGAGGAGCGTGGCAAAATGTTCCGAACGCCAGAGCACCGGAGTACCCCTTTAAGTCTGGAAAGAGATTTATAGCATCATCGTACACACCACATGCATCCCTGCTGCTCTTCTGGTGGCCAAATATTAAAAAAAAAAGCTCCTAAAATGTAAAGGTTTGACCACTTCTGTTCCAGCCACATTCTTAAAGGGGTACTCCGCTGCTCAGCGTTTGGAACAAACTGTTCCGAACGCTGGAGCCAGGGTCAGGAGCTTGTGATGTCATAGCCCCGCCCCTCACGACGTCACGCTGTGACGGCGGATGTCCCGCCCCTTCCATAGACTTGCATTGAGGGGGTGGAGTGTGATGTCATGGGGGGGTGGGGCATTGACGTCACGAGGGATATTCATTAGGGATCGACCGATATCGTTTTTTTAGGGCCGATACCGATAATCGGTGGAGGTTAGGGCCGATAGCCGATAACTTATACCAATATTCCGGTATAAGTTATCGGCTATTTATCCCCCCTCAACACCGCTGCAGAGCATTCATTTAAAGCGGGCTCTTTAAATCAATGCACTGCAGTGGCTTTTGCGGTGCCATAGGCCGCCGCCTCCACCACTCGCTTCTCTCCCCCTACCTGTCAGGGTGGTCCGGGCCATCCATCCTTCCTGTAGTGTCCGGCGGCATTCCGGGTGGAGGGTGAACCGGTCCGGGCTGTCCTTCTTCTCCGGGGGTCATCTTCTCCACTCCGGGCAGGCTCCGGCCTAGTACGCTGCATAGACGCCGCTGCGAAGTGACGCCCCCGTGCGCAGCGACGCACCTGACGTCACAGCGTAGCGGCGTCTATGCAGCGTACTAGGCCGGAGCCTGCCCAGAGTGGAGAAGATGACCCCCGGAGAAGCACAGCCCGGACCGGTTCACCCTCCACCCGGAATGCCGCCGGACACTACAGGAAGGATGGATGGCCCGGACCACCCCCATTACGGGTAAGTTTCATTTTTTTTATTGACTCGGAGGGTGGGGGAGGGGCCCGACCGGTATAGCGGTATGGACAAAAATCCATACCGGTATACCGCCCAGCACTATGGGGAGGCGGTCGCGTTGCGGCGGTCGCGGTGCAGGTGGTGCGGGGGCCGGGGCATTATCGGCTTATCGGCAAGGTAATTGCCTATATCGATAATGCCGAAAATTATGATTATCGGCCGATAATATCGGCCATACTGATAATCGGTCGATCCCTAATATTCATTTAAAGGGGTATTCTGGTATAAAAAAAATTATGTTTAAAAAAAAATTGAAAAAATTTCCCCTCAACATATAATAGGGAGATTGATCATTTTTGTCTTTAGGAATTGAGTTTTAAAGTCATTTATATTTGCTTTACTTTTTTGCTTATATGCAACATATTTATCACACTATCACAGGGGGGGGTTGATAAATTTGGCGCATGTAGACAAAAAAACAATGAATCACTTCAGTTACGAACGCTAGAAGCAGCGGCAGTGGTTGGGATGTTACGGCCACACCCCTCGTGCTGTCATGTTAAGTCCCCTCAATGCAAGTCTATGGGAGTGGACCACCATGCCCCCCCCCCCCATAGACTTGCATTGAGGGGGATGTGGAGTGACGTCACGACCCCCACCGCCTGCACCCAGCCTTCTAAATGAATGCCGGGTGCTGCACAGAGATTGCGGGGGTACCAGCAGCGGGACGCCAACAATCAGACTTCTTATCTCCTATAACATGTCTAGGGGCGGAGTACCCCTTTAAAGGAACCCTGGTTGGGAAATACTGGGCAAATCCATGGGAGAAACCACCGGCCAAACTGTACCAAAAACATGAGTTTCAGCCTTAGACTTTGCTGAGGTCTATGTGAACAAGGACATAATGCCACGTTCATCCAGTGCAGCTCCAGTCCACAAACTTTTGACATTATGTATAAGGGCCCATAAACTTTTTTAATTATTTCTATTTTATTTATACAGTATAAAAGATAACATCCTGAACCAAGACCCGTGACCTGAAGAAACAGAAACAATGGTGAGAACCAAAACACAATCTCACATCTGGCCGTACCTCGTTGCTCGTAGAGTATATGTATACTAAGCACACTCAGTTATATAGTATGATGAGTAGATCTTTAAAGGCTTATAGGTCATTCATGCTCCACTAGGAATTCTGGGAAGAAGGATATTCAAAGCAGCTCTCTGCTGCCACCTTTTGAAGGTAGCTTTCTAGTGACTCCTATAAGAAGCCTTAAAACATGACTGGACATGTAAGCCAAGCCAGACAACTCTCCAGAAGGAGAGTATACTAATCTGTAGACAGCTGTTCAGGGATATTCAGGGTTATTGGTGGAGATTTATCAAAACCTGTGTAGAGGAAGAGCGTAGCAGTTGCCCATAGGAGCCAATCAGATTGCTTCTTATTTAGCCTCTGAAAGATAAAATAAGCAATCTGATTGGTTGGACAACTGGTAAACTTTTCCTATGCACATGTTTTGATAAATCTCCACCTATATATGGGAACTGTGGTTGGCAATTATGGGGGTATTAGTGGCTTCAAATTGTAAGGGGGGGGGGGGGGCGAGATAAAATATGGAAACGGTGACTTGTAATTGACATTTTTCATTTATAACATCTTTAGACATCTTTGATGATCTTTGTGACTAATGTTTGTGTGGTGGTCACTGGGATGATGATGTCGCAGGTCAGCTAAGAGTAGTAGTACTAAGGTTCTTGTTATGTCACATGGCAGGACGGTGTAGCTAACCTCACAATCCCTGTTAAATGTTACAGCAACTTTAGTCAGATGAATAGATATTTGGTCACTGTCTCTTTAAATTGTGATGTTCACAAGTGAATATGTTCTCAGGCCAATTTACTGAAACTGCTAATGAGGATCTTCGCAGGTTGGTTTACTGTGGTACAACAGTAAACTTCTGTTGATTTGTGACACAATACCAATAGGGACATGGTGAGGAAAAATCTCAAACGTGGCAGTCACCCAGCACTAAATCCAATTGAAGGCCACTAAAAAGATAAGTGTATTGCAGAGAGACCCTTGTAAAGCCTTATTCTCTCTGACCAAGATGAAAAACTAATTTTAAATTAAGAACATGAGCACATGGGGGGGGGGGTTGGGAGAGTTATCAAAACCAGTCCAAAGAAAAAGTTGCTGAGTTGCCCATAGCAATCAATCAGATTGATTCTTTCATTTTTGAAAAGGCCTCTGAAAAATGAAAGAAGCGATCTGAGTGGTTGCTATGGGCAACTCAGCAACTTTTCTCTGGATAGGCTTTGATAAATCTTTCCCTTTGTCCATACAGCATAGACAGGAAAAGGAACAGGGATTTTATTGTATAACAGGATTGCACCTAAAGAAGATCCTTTTTGCCTAGTTGTATGTGCACCGAGCAAATACAAAGCAAAATGTGCACACTTTGATAATCTGAGCCAGACTACTCTATAGTAGCAGATTCGGGGCCACCCCTTCCCCTTGGAAGAGGAGGCTGGACTAGGAACTTCTCACACAACCATTGGTTGGGAATCTCACGTGACCAAGGCATCATTTATCTGATACATTGGAATAAATGTTTACCCTTTAAATTCCTTAGTGTATGCAATGAATATGGTGCAATACAAATAAACTTCCTAAACCCTTACACATTTATCCAAACCTCTCTCTATCAGCCACACAACAACTTAGACTGTACGTAGACTGTAGCTAGATCATTGGTCCATCGTGGACTGGGACACTACATTTGATGAATAACTCTGATTAAGAAGTTTACCATTGAATCCACTACAGGATTAAAGGGGTTATCCAACTTTAGTACTTACCTGCCAGACAGCAGAAGGGCAGGGATTGTCCAGCGCAGACTTTTGTGCAAAACATATCCTTTATTTGAAGTAAAAAGCCATAACAGGAGTAAATTACTCCTGTTATGGCTTTTAAAGGGGTAGTCCAGTGGTGAAAAACTTATCCCCTATCCTAAGGATAGGGGATAAGTTTGAGATCGCGGGGGGTCCGACCGCTGGGGCCCCCTGCGATCTCTCTGTACGGGGCCCCGGCTCTCCGCCGAGATAGCGGGTGTCGACCCCCGCACGAGGCGGCGGCCGACACGCCCCCTCAATACATCTCTATGGCAGAGCCGGAGATTGCCGAAGGCAGCGCTTCGGCTCTGCCATAGAGTTGTATTGAGGGGGCGTGTCGGCCGCCGCCTCGTGCGGAGGTCGACACGCCCCCTTCCCGCCGGCTGTCGGGGCTCCATACAAGAGATCTCGGGGGGCCCCAGCGGTCGGACCCCCCGCGATCTGCAACTTATCCCCTATCCTTAGGATAGGGGATAAGTTGCTCACCACTGAATCACCACTGGACTACTCCTTTAACTTCAAATAAAGGATATCTTTTGCACGAAAGTCTGCGCTGGACAATCCCTGCCCTTCTGCTGTCCAAGTTGTGTTGCCTTGCACAGTCCGTTCGCTATCAGGCCGTTGGGGGTGAGCTGAAAGCTCTATCCATTGCTCTGTTACCTGCCAGACAGTAATGAACATGCTTAGCAAGGATCCATGCTTCTTTTGGGGCTAAATGGCTGTTTTGTGAGTCCACCATAACACTGCTGCTTTCTTTTTGTAAAATTGCTATTTCCTGTTGGAGTTCCCTTCCTCCAACTACAAGTCCCAGGATCCCTTGTTTGTAAGTGTGAGGCCACTTTTCTCCCTCCCACACATCTGTCACCCCACCAATTGCAGCACTATTGAGCTCCCTTCCATGCTGTGCTATGATTGAAACTACAGTTCCCTGTAGCCCTGTGGAGAATGATCTCCCTCCTACCCAGCGGTCGCTCCACCCATCAAAGCACAGACAAGCTCCCTTTCAACACCTGACTAGTGATGTAATGTCTCGGGCTGCACTGCAACCTGGGAAAACCTGAGAAGACACTTATTTTGTATGCTGTTCAAAATAAACATCAGGACAAAAATAACATACAAAATGCGAGACCATCATCACACACAGGTACAGACACTATATTATGAACTACATTAACTTCACAGCCCCCGTAGCATAGTCAAATAAAAATAAGTCCTGGAATACCCCTTTAAGTTGCTTTCCATTAGGACTCATAGGAGTAGCAACACAAACAGGGATCTGTGGACAGAGGTCATCTTGAAGTAATAAATAGGTTGGCGACAGCACACAAAAAAATTTAAAAAATAATGTGAACATCGCACTGGAATAAAAGATTTTTTTTTTTTTTGTGGATTTGCCAACCTATTCATTGGACTATTGACTGCAGTGTGGCTGAGGTGACCCATGCCCACTATACCACATGCAACATCCCGGAACACCTGGTTGACAGTGCACTAGATGGTGCTACTCAAACACCATGGAGGAAAGTAGGTTGAATAGTCCCAGATTATTATTTGTAGTCTACTGCACTTTATGTGATTTTTTTTATTTATTCTTCAAACCTGGAATCATTCATAGCAGATACTGAAATGTGAGTTATCCTTACAAATAACATATTGATGCTAATGCTTGGCTATGTGCATGGTAAGTATAGCCTTGTGTGGTGGCATTCAGACATAGAAGCCTTAGACCGGTGTTTCCGAACCATTGTGCCTCCAGTTGTTGCAAAACTACAACTCCCAGCATGCCCAGACTCCCAAAGACTGTCTGGCCATGCTGGGAGTTGTAGTTTTGCAACATCTGGAGGCACACTTGTTGTGAAACACTGTCTTAGGGTACGTTCAGACGAGCGGATTTACAGCTTGTTTTGCGCTGCAGATCCGCTGCTGAAGGACCTCTGTATGGTGCCTTTACATGTGCCTACTCGGAGCGGCAATACACGTGCGGACACGCTGAAGCGATGTGCGAGTCGCCGCGCATGCGCGGTGTACTTGCACACGTCGCGGCAGCTCCCCCTGCCTAATGAGCTAGACATTAGGGGCTGCCGCGATGTGCGAGTATACTGCGCATGCGTGCCGCGACTTGCACAGCACTGCGATCCTGTGAGACGGCCGAGTCTCCAGCAGCACTCGCTCCTACAAAGAGAGGCGGCACAGAGCATTAAGACCAGCATTACGGGAAGGTACATTTTCCTCACCTATATCCAACATCCTAGGATTGGTGAGCAACATTGCAATTGAACGTACTGCATGCATTGCATATAACCTCTGAGGATACTAACAGGGTACTATCCTCAAGTCTGCTTGTTAACCATACCAGACGAGCATTTTTTGCACTAAGAGACAGTAATAGAACTTGCTATTTGGAATACTTGGACTAGTTCTATTAAGTGCATAGTCACATGTTATATCAGTTTATTATGCTTTTTTTAATTTTTACATTTCCAATGATCTAAATAGTATTTTATAGATTAAGAGGTGACCCAGACGACTCACAAGGGTCCTGTGAGTCGCAGGTCACATTATATAATTGTGTATAATAAACAGTTTATTGGTTAATTTACAAACCTTTTTATTCTCTGGCACCAGTTGATTTGAAAACATTTTTTTTTATATATATCGGAGTACCCCTTTAACTTATGCTGTCCTTGTGGGAACCTATTTTTAGCCAACAGAACGCCATCTGTCCTTACGTAATAAACTCTTTGCAAGTAGCGCAGTACATTTCCTTCAAAGCCTGAAATCCGTCTGTAGAGGAGCAATCTTTCCAGTGAAGTCCCAGAGGAGGCGCTTTGTGGTAGGAGAGGACTGAATCATGAGTAGTTCTTGCCTCGTATATTCTGGCTCCCGGCCATCACACCTGAGCCCTATGGGAAGATCTGCCCGGGAGACCACCTGTCCCAGAGGGCAGCATAGACTATTCCTTCTTTCTGCTCTTTACAGACATTTTTGCAGTCCTTGTAAGGCTGAATGTACTGACAGTTTTTGCTGCATTTCAGTTGTGCAAAAGAAAAAAAAGAAAACAGGAGCAAAATGGGTGAAACCCGTTGGTGCCCGGGGGCTTATGTAAATAGGGGATAGGCTCACTTGGAATGGTTGTGCAGATGGCACAACAACCACAGCAAACATATCAAACAAAGAGAGAAAGACAGTTTCAGGGGTCAAAGATCCTCTCGGTTAGGGTCATGATGCATCAGGGTAGCAGATCTGCCCTCAAATAACTACATGGAGAACCCAAGCACAGACCTAGCCAGGCAGTGTAATAGTCTCCAGAATCACAATGATGGTGTCAAGTCTGGGATGAGGTGGCCCTTAACTGAGTGATGGTCCCTATGCTGAACTAAGTGCTGGGGCATCAAGAAGAATATAACAATATTACCAAATAATAAAAGAAAGAATTAACAGGAGCAAACCAGGAAGGTCAGAACCAAGAGGGCAGCAAAGTACAAAATCAGAGTCAAAACAGGCAGGACAGGCAAGGGTTAAATCTAGGGAGCGACAAAGTACTAAGTCAGCAGGCAGAAGCATAGTCAGGGATCAGTCAAAAAGTCAGGTTACAGGAAGTCAAACAGTATAGGAATGCAGGAAACAGGAACGCAAATGATGTAACAAACCAAAATCACAGGCAAAGGGCTGGGATGCAGATCAGTACAAATCTAACGCAGCTGATGGGCCCTGCGCTTCCATCTCCTGATAAGTCGGACAGCACTTTACTCACTGACGAACATCTCTGCAACGTGCAGGGCCATTGTCAAGACAATGAGTAAAGAGGATGAAAGGGGCTCTGGAGCCTGGCAAGGTACGTATGTAATAAATCAAAATATTCCTCAAGGACACCGTAGGTAGTTCCTAAGCAGTTATCTAGAATTCACCCACTGTGTCACAGTCACGTTCTTAACCTATTGGGATCATCAACAGGTACGTCCTAGCTATCTGGGCTTTAACGCACCAGGGTGTACCTGTACGCCCTGAATCATTAAAGGGGTACTCCGCCCCTAGATATCTTATCCCTTATTCAAAGGATAGGGGATAAGATGTCTGATCGCGGGGGTCCCGCTGCTAGATCTCCCTGCTGCACCTGGTGTTCGTTTAGAGCGTCGGGTGCAGCGCCAGAGGCTCGTGACATCACGCCCCGCTATGCAAATCTATGGGAGGGGCCGTGATGTAATGAGCTGGACGTGGCCGTGACATCATGAGTCTCTGCCCCGCATTGCCAGTCATCTGGCATGGAGTGAAGTTTGCTCCGTGCACCAGATGTCTGGGGTGCCACAGCAGAGATTGCGGGGTCCCCAGCGGTGGGACCCCCACGATCAGACATCTCATCCCCTATCCTTTGGATAGGGGATAAAATGTCTAGGGGCGGAGTACCCCTTTAAGTATTTTTGAAGCAAGTGCATGAGCTGCGCTCACTTCAGAGCAGTGAGTGTCGGCTTCTATCAATAACCAGACACTTACAGCTGTGACCCCGCCATTGCCCATCATTAACCATTTAGATGCCGTGATCAATGCCAATCATGGTGTCTACAGTGAAAGTAAAACTCGCCAGCAGCTCAGTCATGCTCTCCATACCCCCGTGTCGTGAAAGCAGAGTTTGGTTAAGCTAAAATTGGCGAGGAGAGTTCTCTCACCTGCTTCATGGCGTCGATTGCTGAGTCATTGATGCAGCCTGAATGCAATTTAATGATTGCATATAAAAGTTCCCTATGCGGACTTAAAAAGTGTAAAGTAAAAAATTAAAAATGTCTCTAAAATATATAAAACCCCCTCCTCTAATAAAAAATATAAATGTAAAAACACCCTACTTTTTTCCATTTTACTATTTTTTTTTTTTTAAATGAACATATTTGGAATCGCCGCATGCGTAATTGTCCAAACTTTTAAAATATAATGTTTTACTTTTATTTATTTTATTCTTTTTCTCTTCCAGTGCTGGGTAGGAGGGGCTGGGAGGGTTTGGGATGAAGTATTATAAAATATGTAATTCTGTACAATGTGGTGATTCAATGTATGAATTGCTGTACGTGTTATATGTGTATAAATAAAAAACATAAATAATATAAAAAAATATATATATATATATATATATATATATAATGTTTATAATCCTGTACGGAAACGGCATTAATGTTAAAAAAATAAAAAAAATAAAAAAAAAATAAACACTAAAATTACTTATTTTAAATCAGATCATATATCAGGGGGAAAAAAAGCATAAAAAGCAATCAAAAGGTCCCATAAAAAAACATGGTACTGATACAAACTCCCTGTATACGGAAAAATAAAAAAAAGTTATAGAAGTCAGAAAAGGACAATGTTTTGCATACTAATTTTGTTTAAAAAAGTTAGCATTTTTTAAAAGCAGTACATTAATAAAAAACTAAATAAATGTGTTTTAATCGCATTGACCTACAGAATAAAGATAGTGTATCATTTTTACCATAAAGTGCACTACTTCAAACCAAACCCCCCAAAAGTTGCAAAATTGCCATTTTCTACTAAAATTCTGCCTACAAATAGTACATTTTATGTTAAAATAAAAAGTGCCATTACAATGTACAATTGGTTGCGCAAAAACAAGCCTCAAATGGGTCTGTAGGTGGAAAAATAAAAGAATAATAAAATCAAGGGTAGTGCAGCTCAATCAATAAATAGCCTGAGGTTAACTGGTAAGGTCTGATTACCCCAAGACCAAGAAATATGTAAATGAATATAATGAAGAAATGATATGACCAGTCCTCAAGGATATTGAAAAGAGTGGGAAAAAAAAAGAAAAAATAGAAAGGAAGAAGCAAAAAGATGGAGATAAAAGATGTGGACAAATTGACAGATAATAGATCACAAATAAAAATATGGAAATTAAACTGATGCTGACTACAGTGATCCTATCTTGATTACAGTGATAATAAAAATACCTGCAAAAGAAAACTTAAACAATCATGTACATTTATTAAGTGAAAATAATAATAAAATAATATTAAAACACCTGGGCAGGGCCCTTGCCCAGGTATTAGAGATATGCTTAAAAAATTAACTTGTAAAATTTCTTGTAAATGATAGATTGCCAACCTTCTTATAAAATGAATCGCTTATAAAATATTGTATATAAGATGGCAGCCAATGGCCAAAGTCAGTGTGATAGTTCTAGTCTATTTTAGCGGCCACAGTAGTTGGAATTGTTCATCTCATGAAGCCAATGTACTGTATTGGTAACAAAATGGATACAAAGTGTCCGTTAAATATAGCAGATGAGATGAGCGATACAGTTATGCCTCCCACTTTACTTCAAAGAACGATCACAGTATAGGACATTCAGAGCGGTACCTTATTTGTAGTCTTCACCGTGTTGTACGGCAGCTGTAGCGGCAGACTCCTGGAGACTGGGATGACTGGGTTGATTAGCCTCAATCTTTAAGTATTGCCACAACCATCTCTTGTTTATATCAGCCACCAAGTCAGCCAATACCGCCTTGCCAGCGCTGCAGTACCCAGACCCGTGGCCCACTACTGAATAGCGCGCTATTCACACCACGAGGACGCCGGCTCACAGCCGATCGCTACTCCTTAGGCCGACGGGCGAGTAGTGCCCAGCATAACTCCATTCACCTACCGCCTCATATTGGATGCCGGCTCTATACATCACAGAGAACAACAGCGCATCATTTGGGACCAACGTACCTCCACATACGCTTTCCCGTAGGAACCCCTGCACCTATGCCAGGTTGGTGGTTGCCCTCGTTTTAGTCCGTGCGGGCGCTGATTCATCCCAGTCTCCAGGAGTCTGCCGCTACAGCTGCCGTACAACACGGTGAAGACTACAAATAAGGTACCGCTCTGAATGTCCTATACTGTGATCGTTCTTTGAAGTAAAGTGGGAGGCATAACTGTATCGCTCATCTCATCTGCTATATTTAACGGACACTTTGTATCCATTTTGTTACCAATACAGTACATTGGCTTCATGAGATGAACAATTCCAACTACTGTGGCCGCTAAAATAGACTAGAACTATCACACTGACTTTGGCCATTGGCTGCTATCTTATATACAATATTTTATAAGCAATTCATTTTATAAGAAGGTTGGCAATCTATCATTTACAAGAAATTTTACAAGTTAATTTTTTAAGCATATCTCTAATACCTGGGCAAGGGCCCTGCACAGGTGTTTTAATATTATTTTATTATTATTTTCACTTAATAAATGTACATGATTGTTTAAGTTTTATTTTGCAGGTATTTTTATTATCACTGTAATCAAGATAGGATCACTGTAGTCAGCATTAGTTTAATTTCCATATTTTTATTTGTGATCTATTATCTGTCAATTTGTCCACATCTTTTATCTCCATCTTTTTGCTTCTTCCTTTCTATTTTTTCTTTTTTTTTTCCCACTCTTTTCAATATCCTTGAGGACTGGTCATATCATTTCTTCATTATATTCATTTACATATTTCTTGGTCTTGGGGTAATCAGACCTTACCAGTTAACCTCAGGCTATTTATTGATTGAGCTGCACTACCCTTGATTTTATTATTCTTTTATTTTTCCACCTACAGACCCATTTGAGGCTTGTTTTTGCGCAACCAAGTGTACATTGTAATGGCACTTTTTATTTTAACATAAAATGTACTATTTGTAGGCGGAATTTTAGTAGAAAATTGCAATTTTGCAACTTTTGGGGGGTTTGGTTTGAAGTAGTGCACTTTATGGTAAAAATGATACACTATCTTTATTCTGTAGGTCAATGCGATTAAAACACATTTATTTTGTTTTTTTATTAATGTACTGCTTTTAAAAAATGCTAACTTTTTTAAACAAAATTAGTATGCAAAACATTGTCCTTTTCTGACTTCTATACCTTTTTTTTATTTTTCCGTATACCGGGAGTTTGTATCAGTACCATGTTTTTTTATGGGACCTTTTGATTGCTTTTTATGCTTTTTTTTTTCCTGATATATGATCTGATTTAAAATAAGTAATTTTAGTGTTTATTTTTATTTTTTATTTTTATTTTTTTATTTATTTTTATTGTTTCTTCATTATATTCATTTACGGAAAAATAAAAGAGCTATGGCTTTTAGAAGGCGAGGAGGAAACAACAAAACTGCACAAATGAAAAATAAAGTAACTTCTGCTTTAAAAAAATTTATTTCTACTTTACCTACTTTTATTGTTTGTAATAAGTATTATATTAGTTATATTCTTGTACATAGGAGGCAGTATCAGCCATCCATCATTCAAGTACTACACCTGCAAGCTGTGCCACCATTTTGTCTTCTTTGCAATTTATAGTACTTATATTCTTGTATATAGGAGGCAGTATTATAGTAGTTATATTCTTGTATATAGGGGGCAGTATTATAGTAGTTATATTCTTGTATATAGGGGCAGTATTATAGTAGGTATATTCTTGAATATAGGAGGCAGTATTATAGTAGTTATATTCTTGTATATAGGGGCAGTATTATAGTAGTCATATTCTTGTATATAGGAGGCAGTATTATAGTAGTTATATTCTTGTACACAGGAGGCAGTATTATAGTAGTTATATTCTTGTGCATAGGAGCAGTATTATAGTAGTTATATTCTTGTATATAGGAGCAGTATTATAGTAGTTATATTCTTGTATATAGGAGGCAATTTTTATTAGTAAAAAAAAAAACAGAAATATTACAGTACATTCGACCACAAAAACTAAATGAAAACAATAATCACGTATTATATATCATACACTTGCATTAAAGAGAAAATAAATAAATAACAACACAAAAACATCATGAAGGTGAATATTATTCTATATGTACGTTCCTCCATAATGAACGATTTTTCCCATCCTTCCTGACCTCCAAACATTTGATCCACCTCAGTTCTGACATGATCAGGTCCACTGCTCTCCTATCATGGAAGGGTTCACTGTACATAGACACGCGGGTTCTGGTGTGCCAGTGATAGTATTTTATGACGGTGATGATCAGATATAACGTCTCCCGGTCAATGTCCCTCACACTAGATGTTACACCATATATAATTTCAGGGTATTTTAGGGTCTGTAGTCTCAGGATCTTAAGCTTCCTGGATATCGCCTGCCATATGTGTCGCCCTCCCCAACACTCCAATATAAAATGTGTCATGGTCTCCTCCTCCTGACACCCCAAGGGACACTTGCGATCTGACAGACTCAGATATCTTAAATTCCCCCTGACAAATAGTTTGCCGTGTAAGGACAGCCAGGCGATGTCATGAAATTTTTTCGGGAGCCTAACACTATTCAGGAGTCTCAGACTGTCCTGTAAGATGGCGGATGTACAGTCCTTCAGAGCTGGCTGTAAATAGAAGAACGTCCTACACACCATGACATACAGGTCCTTACGGGTCTTACACTCTATATAGGACTTCTCAATGCGCCATCTCTTCAGACATCTGAGCCCGTATTCCAGGTACGGGGGGGAGGTAGTCACGCGTCCATCTCCCCCTCTTGAGACTGCCGCCTCGCACCCAAGACTCTGCAAAAGGCAATATCCAGTCCCTGATACTATTCGCCCACAGGGAGCTGTTGTTTGAGTCCATGCAACCAAAATTAACTTTTAGAAACATGGAGTCAAAGAACACCCTTGGATTCAGCATATCCAACCCACCCTCTCTCCTCTGTAGGTAGGTGATCCCTCTTTTTATTGGGTTCAACCTGTTCCCCCAAAACATCTGGAAGAACAGGCTAAAGAGCCGAGCGGAGAAACATTCTGGCAAAGGAAAAACGACAGAGACATACAAGAAGACGGGGACCAGGTAAGTCTTCAACATTGTAACCCTTTCTCTATAGGTCAGCCTCCAGTTCTTCCATCGCTGAACCTTTGCATTTCCGGCTTCCAACTTCTCTTCCCAATTTAGTTTGGCATTATCGTCCCTCCCAAATTTGACCCCTAGGATTTTAATATAGGAGGAGGCTCTCACAAATTGGGGCAGATCAAAGTCTGGATCAGAATCAGATATCCAGAGAGCTTGACTCTTCTCAAGGTTGACCAGAGACCCTGAGGCCTCCGAGTAACTTCTGATGGCCATAGACAACATCTCCACCTCACGAGGCTCAGATATCACTACAGTCACATCATCCGCATAGGCAACAACACTCAGGGGCAGGGAGTGGGGGACCGGCACCCCCTGAAAACCACACTCCTGCAGTGACCTCAGAAACGGATCTAAGGCAAATACATACAGCAGCGGACTCAGTGGGCAACCTTGTCTCACCCCCGCCTCAACCCTGAAGGTGTCACCCTGCCAACCATTGATCAGAGGAAAGCTCTCGGCCTCACAATACAAAGTCTTCAGCCAATCGATGAATTGTCCCGGAATACCGTACTTTGACAAAGTGGCCCATAGATACTCGTGATCTACTCTGTCAAAGGCTTTAGCCTGGTCAAGACTGACAACATATCTCCCACACCTCAGGGCTTTACATCTCTCAAACATCTCCCTTATGGAGATCACTGCCCCAGAGATGTTCCGCCCTTTTACTGTGCCATACTGACAGCCTGCCAACAGTGCCGGGGACAGACAAACTAACCTAGAAAACAGGATTTTTGCCAGAATCTTCCTGTCGACATTCAAGAGGGCAATTGGCCTCCAGTTCTTGATGTCACTCGGCTCTTTACCTTTAGACAGCAGAATCAGCGAGGACACTCTCATGGATGGAGGCATCAGGTGACTTTCTAGACAATTTGTGTAAACATCCACGAGGATTGGGGCCAAGAGGTCTCTGAATGTCTTATAGAATTCTGCTGTTATCCCATCCGGACCTGGTGCCTTCTTCAGATGTAACTTATCAATGGCCTCTTTGACCTCTGCCACCGTCAATTCTGCTGTCAAAGGAGAAAAGTCCAAATCATTAGTATCAGGGAGCGGAGTTGTCTCCAAGAATTGGGTCATCTTGTCTCTATCCAAAACCTTCCTCTGAAACAAGTCAGCATAGTACGATCTCACCACCCCCAGGATACCCTCCCGAGATTCCTGCAAAACACCCTGGGAGTCAGTGAGACCGGTGACAGATTTATTTGCCACCCGCTCCCGGCAATTCTCAAAGGGATCAGGAGACCCTAAGGACCCATAATCCCTTTCAAGAACCAGGGAGGTATACCTGCTGTACTGATACTGCCTTATCTCATATTTCAGCTGGTCTATCCTTTGTTGGTCCCCACCCGCCGAATATAGTGACTCCAATTCTTTGCGCAGCTTGAGATACTGGCCATACTTACTCCTCCCCTTTTTAAAGGACAGTCTCTTTAAGAGGGTTCTGATCTCATCCTTGACATCCTCCCACCAGGCGGCCATATCATCATAGAAGTCCACCCGCTCTAGCTGACTCTGCATGAAGGAATGAACACATGTCTGAACATAGTCATCCTCCAACATACTAGAGTTGAGCTTCCATAGCCCCCTACCAATATCTGGGCGCTTAGTGGCTCCTAAACAGAAAACCAAGGCCATATGATCTGAATATGGGACAACTTTCTCACACATCTCACTAACCATTTCTGCAGGACTCACAAACGCCATGTCAATCCTACTGCTCCTGTCAGAACATGTGTATGTAAATTTTGGCTTTCTACCGCCCCGTGTAAAGACATCACTTAACCCGGACTGCAAGATCATGTTATTAAGGACTTTTGAGTCCCTGGCCACCGCTCTACCTGAGGACCTGTCACCTGAAGTCCTAGTGACATTGAAATCCCCGGCCATTATAACAGGGACAGCTGTAAACAGATATGGCTTGACATCATTAAACAACTGGACCCTTTCTGTCACTGTCTGCGGGCCATAGATATTTATGAGCCGGAGCCTTCTACCATGTATAGTGACCTCAAGGATCAGACACCTTCCCATGATGACCTCTGTCATCCTATGTATTGTCACATCCCTGGTGGTAAACAATATGGCCACCCCGGCATAAGGCTCCACAGCCAGTGACCAGAAAGAGGGACCAGACGTCCATTCCCTCTCAGCCTCACGTAGGTGCCCCAGTGTAGTCAGGCGTGTCTCCTGTAAGAAGATGACATCTCTGTCCAGATATCTAAGATGGTCATAAACTATGTGCCGTGTCCTCTTCACTTTAATACTGTTCACATTACTTGAAGCAAGTTTTAAAGTAAACCCAGCCATGATAAGATAGTACAAGAAGAGCAGAGACCTGACGCCCATCATCACAAGTCAGAATCTGAGTCCCGCTGTCCACCACCTGTCTCCATGTCTGACTCTGCATTAGCTTTTACAGTCTGGGGTTTTCTTTTTATTGGGGGTTGGTCCCTTGTGTCATCATCACATTCGTCCTCTATTCTTTTTAACTCTGTGTCTAAATCACCGTCAAACTCTGACAGAACCTCGTATCTGTTGGACACGACCATTACTCCTGCCCCATTGTTGACCTTTTTCTGACTGGTGGTATACTCTCTCTCTGGCCTGCGGGATGAGGTGTCTTTTTTCCTTCTTTTAATTTTCTGGGCCTTACTTTCCTCAGATGCAGATGGGGATACAGAAGAGGATACCCCCGGTTGCTGCTGGTCCTGTGGGACAACCTCCATTCCACCTTGTGTGTTTTCTAACTGCTGAGGTGTTGGTGCAGTGTTATTCACATCTGTCTGGACCTCCTGTCTTGTTAATATAGACCCAGATATCAAAATCTCCTCCTCTACAGCCTCTGCCCCCGCCACAAGGTCCTCATCAGGAAGCTCCCGGCAGATGTTGTGCCAGGCATTGGGACAGTCCCGGTGAGGGTGACCGATCTCACCACAGAGATTGCACCTGATGTTCTGGCAGTCAGCACTTAGGTGACCAGTTTCCCCACATAGATTACATTTTACCACTGTACATGTATTTGCCAGATGGCCAGGTTTACCACATTTAAAGCACTTTCTGGGCTGACCAGGGTAGAAACAAACGCCCTTTTCCCTCCCAATGAAGAAGGAGTTGGGCAGATGTTGTGTGATGTTCCCATGTTGGCGCAGCTTCACCAGGACCTTCCACCCTCCAGTCCAGATACCGTCATCATCTCTGTTCTTGGTGAGATCAGACACCAGGTCACAATGTCTGCGGAGCCACACCACAATGTCCTGGGGAGGAACAGCTTCATTCCAGAAGATGATGTTTATGATGACGGTATCTGGCTTGGATATGGGAATAAAACTGAATTTACTCCATCCATCCTTGTCTCTGAATCTGGGGAAGTTGGACCAGAACCTATCCAGATTAGACATGAGCTTAAAGCTGACATCATAGCCCTGTCTATCTGGAAGGTTTATTACTGCCAAGATGTCCGCTGGCACAAACCCCATCTGGTGGCACAGGAGCTCCCTCACCACAAACCTCCTATCCGGAAGGTCCTCCTTGGCACCTCTGTGCCGGAATCGCACAACATTCCTCCTTTTAAATGCCTGGCCAGTGTAATTGGCGCTGGAGGTGAAGGATGGAGCACCACGGCTCCAGGCATTTCTAGGAGGAACCTGGCGGGTACCTGCGTCCTGTCTTACAGGGTTGGGGTCTACTCTAGGGGGCCCTGCCACATTTGCTGTGCTTGTGGGTAAAGGGGGGAAATCCTGCACAGTATTTTGTACAATAACACCTGTCCCATCCACCTCTATATCATCATCAGACACAACACCCCACACAGATTGTGCACCCCCTCCAGCCACCGACCCCTCAGGAACATCACAGTCCGCACCCCCAGTCCGTGCCCCAACATTATCACAATCCACACCCCCAGTCCGTGCCCCAACATTAGTGCTCTGCTCCATCACCCCATCACCTTCATACACTGGTAAAAGTCCAATGTCCTGCTGATGTACTGGGACTTCTGGGACTTGTGGTGCCTCTGTTGGTCTCTGCTCCTGCTCAGGCCCAGCTGCAGGTTCCTGTGGCTGTTGTTCCTCGCCATACTTGCATATGTCCCCATCCTGGAAAGAGAACCGTGCCGGCTGTATGAGGGGTCTTGTCCCTTGCTGGGGCTCCTCCGGGGTGATGTCCGGTTCTATATCAGGTTTGGAGTCTGCTTCAAAGTTCAGCCTGTAGTTGGAGAATCGTTCCTGGTTCTTATACGTCTCTGCCAGTGGCCCCATCTTTACCAGTATACAGTCCATCTCCTTTACAATATCTGCGAGCTCAATGCTGAGTGTGTACAGTCTCTTATCATGTAGAGTCTTATACTGGGGATTTGCAGCCTTTAGCATATACACTGAGTCAATCTGCATGTGCAGCATACCCTTCAGGTGCTTGAGCTCCTCCATCCTCCTCACCAGAGCAGGGATCTCCTCCGCCAGCTGTAGCTCTGGTGCCCGGGCGGTCTCTTTGCCCTGCTGGTGGGGTTTGGGCAGTCTCTGAGGCTCCTTGAATGTATCAGACCCATGAGCAGCTGTATCAAGGTCTCTGGCCTGGGATCTGGTGCGGCCTGAGCGGGTCATGCTGGAGACCACATCTTGTTTCTGAAGGTTCTCTTGCAGTGTTTGTCTCTCCAGTGATGTCCTCCTGTGTCTCTGTGCTGGAGAGTGGAGCTGCACACCTGCTGCATATGATCCACTCTGCCCCAGCTCCTGTGCACCATCATGGCCTGGAATAGCAGACTCTGGGTCTCTTACAGAGGTTTCTTTCTTGGAGTCTCTTGGTTGTTCACCAAGCTGAGAGCCTTGGCCGGCCGACTGTATAATATCACACTCACATACACTTGCTGCTTCTTTCTTTACTTTACTCACATCCATGTCTTTACTTTCTTTCTTTGCACTTGCAGTGCTTCCATGCTGAGGACTTCTTTGTGGAAAATCCACTTTAGGATTTACCTCCATATCAGAAAGAGCATTGGAGTTTTCATCCAGTGTAGGCCGAGAAGCCTGGGCCTTGCTTGGGGAGCTTCCCCGCCCAGGGTGGCCCCGCCCTGGGCTTGCTCCAGACATGAGGAGAACCACAGACACACAACCTCACAGCTAGGAGGCAGTATTATAGTAGTTATATTCTTGTATATAGGAGCAGTATTATAGTAGTTATATTATTGTATATAGGAGCAGTAATATAGTAGTTATATTCTTGTATATAGGAGCAGTATTGTAGTAGTTATATTCTTGTATATAGGAGCAGTATTATAGTAGTTATATTCTTGTATATAGGAGCAGTATTATAGTAGTTATATTCTTGTACATATGAGGCAGTATCAGCCATCCATCATTCAAGTACTACACCTGCAAGCTGTGCCACCATTTTGTCTTCTTTGCAATTTATAGTAGTTATATTCTTGTATATAGGTGGCAGTATTATAGTAGTTATATTCTTGTATATAGGGGGCAGTATTATAGTAGTTATATTCTTGTATATAGGGGCAGTATTATAGTAGGTATATTCTTGTATATAGGAGGCAGTATTATTGTAGTTATATTCTTGTATATAGGGGCAGTATTATAGTAGTTATATTCTTGTATATAGGGGCAGTATTATAGTAGTTATATTCTTGTACACAGGAGGCAGTATTATAGTAGTTATATTCTTGTGCATAGGAGCAGTATTATAGTAGTTATATTCTTGTATATAGGAGCAGTATTATAGTAGTTAAATTCTTGTATATAGGAGGCAGTATTATAGTAGTTATATTCTTGTATATAGGAGCAGTATTATAGTAGTTATATTCTTGTATATAGGAGCAGTATTATAGTAGTTATATTCTTGTATATAGGAGCAGTATTATAGTAGTTATATTCTTGTACATATGAGGCAGTATCAGCCATCCATCATTCAAGTACTACACCTGCAAGCTGTGCCACCATTTTGTCT
This sequence comes from Hyla sarda, assembly GCF_029499605.1. NCBI lineage: Eukaryota > Metazoa > Chordata > Amphibia > Anura > Hylidae > Hyla > Hyla sarda. Next base: position 27,685,369 of record NC_079195.1, read on the forward strand.
TCTTTGCAATTTATAGTAGTTATATTCTTGTATATAGGAGACAGTATTATAGTAGTTATATTCTTGTACACAGGAGGCAGTAATATAGTAGTTATATTCGTGTATATAGGAGCAGTATTATAGTAGTTATATTCTTGTATATAGGAGCAGTGTTATAGTAGTTATATTCTTGTATATAGAAGCAGTATTATAGAAGTTATATTCTTGTATATAGTAGCAGTATTATAGTAGTTATATTCTTGTATATAGGAGCAGTATTATAGTAGTTATATTCTTGTATATAGGAGCAGTATTGTAGTAGTTATATTCTTGTATATAGGAGCAGTATTATAGTAGTTATATTCTTGTACATAGGAGGCAGTATCAGCCATCCATCATTCAAGTACTACACCTGCAAGCTGTGCCACCATTTTGTCTTCTTTACAATTTATAGTACTTATATTCTTGTATATAGGAGGCAGTATTATAGTAGTTATATTCTTGTATATAGGGGGCAGTATTATAGTAGTTATATTCTTGTATATAGGGGCAGTATTATAGTAGGTATATTCTTGAATGTAGGAGGCAGTATTATAGTAGTTATATTCTTGTATATAGGGGCAGTATTATAGTAGTCATATTCTTGTATATAGGAGGCAGTATTATAGTAGTTATATTATTGTACACAGGAGGCAGTATTATAGTAGTTATATTCTTGTGCATAGGAGCAGTATTATAGTAGTTATATTCTTGTATATAGGAGCAGTATTATAGTAGTTATATTCTTGTATATAGGAGGCAGTATTATAGTAGTTATATTCTTGTATATAGGAGCAGTATTATAGTAGTTATATTCTTGTATATAGGAGCAGTAATATAGTAGTTATATTCTTGTATATAGGAGCAGTATTGTAGTAGTTATATTCTTGCATATAGGAGCAGTATTATAGTAGTTATATTCTTGTATATAGGAGCAGTATTATAGTAGTTATATTCTTGTACATATGAGGCAGTATCAGCCATCCATCATTCAAGTACTACACCTGCAAGCTGTGCCACCATTTTGTCTTCTTTGCAATTTATAGTAGTTATATTCTTGTATATAGGTGGCAGTATTATAGTAGTTATATTCTTGTATATAGGGGGCAGTATTATAGTAGTTATATTCTTGTATATAGGGGCAGTATTATAGTAGGTATATTCTTGTATATAGGAGGCAGTATTATAGTAGTTATATTCTTGTATATAGGGGCAGTATTATAGTAGTTATATTCTTGTATATAGGGGCAGTATTATAGTAGTTATATTCTTGTACACGGGAGGCAGTATTATAGTAGTTATATTCTTGTGCATAGGAGCAGTATTATAGTAGTTATATTCTTGTATATAGGAGCAGTATTATAGTAGTTAAATTCTTGTATATAGGAGGCAGTATTATAGTAGTTATATTCTTGTATATAGGAGCAGTATTATAGTAGTTATATTCTTGTATATAGGAGCAGTATTATAGTAGTTATATTCTTGTATATAGGAGCAGTATTATAGTAGTTAAATTCTTGTACATATGAGGCAGTATCAGCCATCCATCATTCAAGTACTACACCTGCAAGCTGTGCCACCATTTTGTCTTCTTTGCAATTTATAGTAGTTATATTCTTGTATATAGGAGACAGTATTATAGTAGTTATATTCTTGTACACAGGAGGCAGTAATATAGTAGTTATATTCGTGTATATAGGAGCAGTATTATAGTAGTTATATTCTTGTATATAGGAGCAGTGTTATAGTAGTTATATTCTTGTATATAGGAGCAGTATTATAGAAGTTATATTCTTGTATATAGTAGCAGTATTATAGTAGTTATATTCTTGTATATAGGAGCAGTATTATAGTAGTTATATTCTTGTATATAGGAGCAGTATTATAGTAGTTATATTCTTGCATATAGGAGCAGTATTATAGTAGTTATATTCTTGTGTATAGGAGCAGTATTATAATAGTTACATTCTTGTACATAGGGAGCAGTATTATAGTAGTTATATTCTTGTGTATAGGAGCAGTATTATAGTAGTTATATTCTTATATATAGGAGGCAGTATTATAATAGTTATATTCTTGTATATAGGAGCAGTATTATAGTAGTTATATTCTTGTATATAGGAGCAGTATTATAGTAGTTATATTCTTGTATATAGGGGGCAGTATTATAGTAATTATATTCTTATGTATAGGAGCAGTATTATAGTAGCTATATTCTTGTATATAGGAGCAGTATTATAGTAGTTATATTCTTGTATATAGGAGCAGTATTATAGTAGTTATATTCTTGTATATAGGAGCAGTATTATAGTAGTTATATTCTTATATATAGGAGCAGTATTATAGTAGCTACATTCTTGTATATAGGAGCAGTATTATAGTAGTTATATTCTTGTACATGGGAACAGTATTATAGTAGTTATATAAATTTGGGTAGCAAACAGACATGGTGCACATCTACAATCTTGTATAATAATGATCTGATTGCTTCTCAGCATAATATCAAAAACTAACAGGTTGTTAGTATACATTTTTGATCAAAAAGTACAAGCCCACTCGCCACGTCAAGGCCACCTATTTAGAGTGGGTCCCTATTGTCCCTAGCATAAAATGGCGCAGCACCGGGCGGCGACCACCACCGCCGCGACACCAAACCAGTCTATGGGTCGCACCCCCCCCCCCCCCCAAAGACACGGCACCACGGCAGCAACGGATGCCGCACAGCACCACACCAGTGTGAACAAGGTGTAATAGCTCACTTACCATGCTCTCCCAGTCAGACTGGGAGGCAGCTAGGAAAGAAATGGCCCTTGTGTAGCTAACTACTACTTATAAAGGGTTGGGCTGAGGGGGAAGAGTGCAGCACATGTTCAAACAAAAAAAAAAGGAGGGGATAGAAAACACAGTGTGAATTCGGGTAGAAAACAGACATGGTCGCACATCTACAATCTTGTATAATGATCTGATTGCTTCTCAGCATAATATCAAAAACTAACAGGTTGTTAGTATACATTATTGATCAAAAAGTACCAGCCCACTCGCCACGTCAAGGCCACCTATCTAGAGTGGGTCCCTAACGTCCCTAGCATAAAATGACTGGGAGAACATGGTAAGTGAGCTGTTACACTTTGTTCACACTGGTGTGGTGCTGTGCGGCGTCCGTTGCTGCCGTGGCGCCGTGTCTGCGGGGAGGTGCGGCCCATAGACTGGTTTGAGTGGCATTGGGGCCGCTCTACCAGTGGGTCGTTTCCCCCCCCCCCCCCCCTGTGGGCACTGGTGTCGCGGCGGTGGTGGTCGCCGCTCAGTACTACGCCATTTTATGCTAGGGACGTTAGGGACCCACTCTAAATAGGTGGCCTTGACGTGGCGAGTGGGCTTGTACTTTTTTGATCAAAAATGTATAATAACAACCTGTTAGTTTTTGATATTATGCTTAGAAGCAATCAGATCATTGTGCAAGATTGAAGATGTGCGACCATGCCTGTTTTCTTCTAACCGAATTATAGTAGTTATATTCTTGTATATAGGGAGCAGTATTATAGGTAGTTATATTCTTATACATAGGAGGCAGTATTATAGTAGTTATATTCTTGCATATAGAAGCAGTATGATAGTAGTTATATTCTTGTATATAGGAGCAGTATTATAGTAGTTATATTCTTGTATATAGGAGCAGTATTATAGTAGTTATATTCTTGTATATAGGAGCAGTATTATAGTAGTTATATTCTTGTTCATATGGGGTAGTATTATAGTAGTTATATTCTTGTATATAGGAGCTGTTACGCCTAGCGCTCCGGGTCCCCGCTCCTCCCCGGAGCGCTTACGGCGTCTCTCTCTCCGCAGCGCCCCGGTCGGTCCCGCTGACCGGGAGCGCTGCACTGTCATGGCCGTCGGGGATGCGATTCGCACAGCGGGACGCGCCCGCTCGCGAATCGCATCCCAGGTCACTTACCCGTCCCGGTCCCCTGCTGTCATGTGCTGGCGCGCGCGGCTCCGCTCTCTAGGGCGCGCGCGCGCCAGCTCCCTGAGACTTAAAGGGCCAGTGCACCAGTGATTGGTGCCTGGCCCAATTAGCTTGATTGGCTCCACCTGCTCCCAGACTATATCTGTTCTCTGTCCCTGCACTTCCCTGCCGGATCTTGTTGCCTTAGAGCCTAGTGAAAGCGTTACTGTGTTGTCCTTACTGTGAACTTGACCTCCTGCTATTACCTTACTGACTACGATCCTTGCTGCCTGCCCCGACCTTCTGCTACGTCCGACCTTGCTTCTGGCTACTCCCTTGTACCGCGCCTATCTTCAGCAGTCAGAGAGGTTGAGCCGTTGCTAGTGGATACGACCTGGTCACTACCGCCGCAGCAAGACCATCCCGCTTTGCGGCGGGCTCTGGTGAAAACCAGTAGTGACTTAGAACCGGTCCACTAGCACGGTCCACGCCAATCCCTCTCTGGCACAGAGGATCCACTTCCTGCCAGCCGGCATCGTGACAGTAGATCCGGCCATGGATCCCGCTGAGGTTCCCCTGCCTTCTATCTCTGATCTCCCCACGGTGGTCGCCCAGCAAGCCCGACAGATCGTCCATCTAACCCACCAGCTGTCGGAAATGTCCACCATGGTGCAGCAACATCACTCGCAACTTCTGCCTCTGCTACAACAGCAACCATCTCCTCCGCCAGCTTCTGCACCCCTTCCGCAGCGAGTGGCCACTCCTAGCCTCCGCTTGTCCCTGCCGGACAAATTTGATGGGGACTCTAAGTTTTGCCGTGGCTTTCTTTCGCAATGTTCCCTGCACTTGGAGATGATGTCGGACCAGTTTCCTACTGAAAGGTCTAAGGTGGCTTTCGTAGTCAGCCTTCTGTCTGGAAAAGCCCTGTCATGGGCCACACCGCTCTGGGACCGCGATGACCCCGTCACTGCCTCTGTACACTCCTTCTTCTCGTAAATTCGAAGTGTCTTTGAGGAACCTGCCCGAGCCTCTTCTGCTGAGACTGCCCTGCTGAACCTGGTCCAGGGTAATTCTTCCGTTGGCGAGTACGCCATACAATTCCGTACTCTTGCTTCTGAACTATCCTGGAATAATGAGGCCCTCTGCGCGACCTTTAAAAAAGGCCTATCCAGCAACATTAAAGATGTTCTGGCCGCACGAGAAATTCCTGCTAACCTGCATGAACTCATTCATCTAGCCACTCGCATTGACATGCGTTTTTCTGAGAGACATCAAGAGCTCCGCCAGGAAAAAGACTTTGATCTCTGGGCACCTCTCCCACAGTCTCCGTTGCAATCTACGCCTAGGCCTCCCGCCGAGGAGGCCATGCAAGTGGATCGGTCTCGCCTGACCCAGGAGGAGAGGAATCGCCGTAGGGAAGCAAATCTTTGTCTGTACTGTGCCAGTACCGAACATTTCTTGGTGGATTGCCCTATCCGTCCTCCACGTCTGGGAAACGTACGCTCGCACCCAGCTCTCGTGGGTGTGGCGTCTCTTGAGTCTAAGTCGGCTTCTCCACGTCTCACGGTGCCCGTGCGGATTTTCCCTTCAGCCAACTCCTCCCTCTCTGCCGTGGCCTGCCTGGACTCTGGTGCCTCTGGGAATTTTATTCGTGAGTCCTTGGTGAATAAATTCCGCATCCCGGTGACCCGTCTCGTCAAGCCTCTCTACATTTCCGCGGTCAACGGAGTCAGGTTGGATTGCACCGTGCGTTACCGCACGGAGCCCCTCCTAATGTGCATCGGACCTCATCACGAAAGGATTGAGTTTTTGGTCCTCTCCAATTGCACTTCCGAAATTCTCCTTGGACTACCCTGGCTTCAACACCATTCCCCAACCCTGGATTGGTCCACAGGGGAGATCAAGAGCTGGGGTTCCTCTTGTTTCAAGGACTGCCTTAAACCGGTTCCCAGTACTCCCTGCCGTGACCCTGTGGTTCCCCCTGTAACCGGTCTGCCGTCCTGCCATAAGAAGTGCCTCTCCCCCCCTCCCAGTCCAGTCAGGCAAGCCTCGGTGCCTCCCCATGGCCCCCGTCCTGGTGTCACACTACCCCGTGCCAGGCCTCGCCCTCTGCCCTCCCTCCCCATTCCCACTCCTGCTGTACTGCCTGCCGTTGAGGAAACCCTCCATTCTTTCCCGGTCTCCTCATCCCAGGGGAGGCAGTTACCGGACAAAGAGAAGGGGAGACCTAAGGGGGGGGGGTACTGTTACGCCTAGCGCTCCGGGTCCCCGCTCCTCCCCGGAGCGCTTACGGCGTCTCTCTCTCCGCAGCGCCCCGGTCGGTCCCGCTGACCGGGAGCGCTGCACTGTCATGGCCGTCGGGGATGCGATTCGCACAGCGGGACGCGCCCGCTCGCGAATCGCATCCCAGGTCACTTACCCGTCCCGGTCCCCTGCTGTCATGTGCTGGCGCGCGCGGCTCCGCTCTCTAGGGCACGCGCGCGCCAGCTCCCTGAGACTTAAAGGGCCAGTGCACCAGTGATTGGTGCCTGGCCCAATTAGCTTGATTGGCTCCACCTGCTCCCAGACTATATCTGTTCTCTTTCCCTGCACTTCCCTGCCGGATCTTGTTGCCTTAGAGCCTAGTGAAAGCGTTACTGTGTTGTCCATACTGTGAACTTGACCTCCTGCTATTACCTTACTGACTACGATCCTTGCTGCCTGCCCCGACCTTCTGCTACGTCCGACCTTGCTTCTGGCTACTCCCTTGTACCGCGCCTATCTTCAGCAGTCAGAGAGGTTGAGCCGTTGCTAGTGGATACGACCTGGTCACTACCGCCGCAGCAAGACCATCCCGCTTTGCGGCGGGCTCTGGTGAAAACCAGTAGTGACTTAGAACCGGTCCACTAGCACGGTCCATGCCAATCCCTCTCTGGCACAGAGGATCCACTTCCTGCCAGCCGGCATCGTGACAGGAGCAGTATTATAGTAGTTATATTCTTGTTCATATGGGGCAGTATTATAGTAGTTATATTCTTGTACATAGGAGACAGTAATAAGGTAGCACTATATTTTCTATACATAGAAAGCAGTATTATGAGAGTTATATTTTGGTACATGCGAAGCAGTATTAAAGGGGTACTCCGGTGGAAAACTTTTTTTTAGTGAACTGGTGCCAGAAATTTAAACAGATTTGAAAATTACTTCTATTAAAAAATCTTAATCCTTTCAGTACTTTTAAGCAGCTGTATGCTACAGAGGAAAATCTTTATTTTTTAAATTTCTTTTTTGTCTTGCCCACAGTGCTCTCTGCTGACACCTGATGCCCGTATCAGGAACTGTCCAGAGCAGGAGAAAATCCCCATAGCAAACCTATCCTGCTCTGGACAGTTCCTGACATGGACAGAGGTGTCAGCAGAGAGAAACATAGAAACATAGAATGTGTCGGCAGATAAGAACCATTTGGCCCATCTAGTCTGCCCAATAATCTGAATCCTATGAATAGTCCCTATCTTATATGAAGAATAGCCTTATGCTTATCCCTATCTTATATGAAGAATAGCCTTATACCTATCCCTATCTTATATGAAGGATAACCTAATACCTATCTCTATCTTATATGAAGGATAGCCTTATGCTTATCCCTATCTTATATGAAGGATAGCCTTATGCTTATCCCATGCATGTTTAAACTCCTTCACCTTATTTGCAGTGACCACTTCTGCAGGAAGGCTATTCCATGCATCCACTACTCTCTCAGTAAAGTAATACTTTCTGTTATTACTGCAGAAACCTTTGCCCCTCTAATTTAAAACTATGTCCTCTTGTAGTTTTTCTTTTAAATCTCCTCTCCCCCTTTACTGTGTTGATTCCCTTTATGTATATAAAAGTCTCTATCATATCCCCTCTGTCTCTTCTTTCTTCTATACATGTTAAGGTCCTTTAACCTTTCCTGGTAAGTTGTATCCTGCAATCCATGTACTAGTTTAGTATCTTGTCTGAACTCTCTCTAGAGCATCTATATCCTTCTGGAGATACGGCCTCCAGTACTGCGCACAATACTCCAATTGAGGTCTCACCAGTGTTCTGTACAGCGGCATGAGCACTTCTCTCTTTCTACTGCTTATACCTCTCCCTATACATCCATGAGCACTTCTCTCTTTCTACTGCTTATACCTCTCCCTATACATCCATGAGCACTTCTCTCTTTCTACTGCTTATACCTCTCCCTATACATCCATGAGCACTTCTCTCTTTCTACTGCTTATACCTCTCCCTATACATCCATGAGCACTTCCCTCTTTCTACTGCTTATACCTCTCCCTATACATCCATGAGCACTTCTCTCTTTCTACTGCTTATACCTCTCCCTATACATCCATGAGCACTTCTCTCTTTCTACTGCTTATACCTCTCCCTATACATCCATGAGCACTTCTCTCTTTCTACTGCTTATACCTCTCCCTATACATCCATGAGCACTTCTCTCTTTCTACTGCTTATACCTCTCCCTATACATCCATGAGCACTTCTCTCTTTCTACTGCTTATACCTCTCCCTATACATCCATGAGCACTTCTCTCTTTCTACTGCTTATACCTCTCCCTATACATCCAAGCATTCTGCTAGCGTTTCGTTTTGCTGCTCTATTACATTGTCTTCCTACCAGAGAGCACTGTGGACAACACAAAAAAGAAATTAAAGAAATCAAGAATTTCCTCTGTAGCATACAGCTGTTAAAAAGTACTAAAAGGATTAAGATTTTTTTATACAAGTAATTTACAAATCTGTTTAACTTTCTGGCATCAGTTCATAAAAAAAAAAAAAAAAGTTTTCCACTGGAGTACCCCTTTAATATCTAGAATTGCTCTTTCAATTCATTTATATCCATTGTTGATTAGAATATAGTCTCTAAGAGATATCCTCAGTTCACTATTCAGCTAATAATATATAACTGGTATAACTGCAGGTAACTAAACAGGTAGAGTGTTTACTTATACACACGTCTACGCTCACTAGTGTCATGGAAATAACAGCTTGTGCTCAAATAGTTAGCAATAACAGTATTAACCCATTAGGCTTTCCAGGGGTTATCAAACTACTACAAATCCCATAATGACCTGATAGCCAATAAACCCCTGCCCTAAGGCGTCTCCTTTAAGATGATCCCAAGAACCCGGCCAAACATTAAGGTTCCTTGGTAAGTCAGTGAGTGACGGTTCATGTTTGGTGCTGGTCACTGAGGCGTTTGTCTGAAAGGAGATTAACTTTGATCCTATTAGTCCTGAGGAGATTACTATGCAGAGATAACCGGGCGGCAGCTGAATATCACTTCCGATGATTTTTTGTGTGTCTAGATCTCTGTGGTGTGATCCTAACAGTCCGCGTCCACAGGATGATTTCTGCGTATTTAAGAAGATAACGAATTGACCCTGAAATAGAAGTTTCAGAAAGTTTTCTTAAAGGGGTACTCCGCTGCTAGGCATCTTATCCCCTATGCAAAGGATAGGTGATAAGATGTCTGATCATGGGGGTCCCACTGCAGGTTCCTGCGGCAGTGGTCGTGATGTCACCGCCATGCCCCTTGTGACATCACACCACGCCCCCTCCATTCATGTCTATGGGAGGGGGCGTGTCAGATGACACGCCCCCCCCCCCATAGACATGAATGAAGGGGGTGTGGTGTGACGTCATGAGGGGGCGTGGCCGTGATGTCACGATCACAGCCTCCAGCTCCGAGCGTTCTGAACAAAATGTTCAGAACGCTGGAGCACCAGAGTACCCCTTTAAACAGGCACCAGAGTACCCCTTTAATTTTGAGAGGATTTTTCCCCTTTTACTAGAGTACCCCTTTAAATGACCACCAGAGTACCTCTTTAATTTTGAGAGGATTTTCCCCCTTTTACTAGAGTACCCCTTTAAATGACCACCAGAGTACCTCTTTAATTTTGAGAGGATTTTTCCCCTTTTACTAGAGTACCCCTTTAAATGACCACCAGAGTACCTCTTTAATTTTAAGAGGATTTTTCCCCTTTTACTAGAGTACCCCTTTAAATGAGCACCAGAATACCCCTTTAATTTTGAGAGTGATTTTTCCCCTTTTACCAGAGTACCCCTTTAAATGAGCACCAGAGTACCCCTTTAATTTTGAAAGGAGAAAAATCCTCTCAAAAAAATCCTCTATAAAAATTCAATAACTGGGTCTACAAGAACATGCGAGTGTAAAAAATGAAGATTTTGAATTTTCTCCTTCACTTTGCTGCTATTCCTATGAAACACCTAAAGGGTTAACACACTTACTGAATGTCATTTTGAATACTTTGAGGGGTGCAGTTATTTATAATGGGGTCATTTGTGGGGTATTTCTAATATGACGACCTTTCAAAATTTTGTGAAAAATCGGAAAATTGCTGCTGAACTTTGAAGCCCTCTGATGTCTTCCAAAAATAAAAACTCATCAATTTTATGATGCAAACATAAAGTAGACATATTGTATATGTGAATCAAAATATAATTGATTTGGAATATCCATTTTCCTTACAAGCAGAGAGCTTCAAAGTGCAACATTTTCAATTTTTTCATCAAATTTTGGAATTTTTCACCAAGAAATGATGCAAGTATCGACAAAATGTTACCACTAAGATAAAGTAGAATATGTCATGAAAAAGTAATCTCAGAATCAGAATGAAAGGTAAAAGCATCCCAGAGTTATTAATGCTTAAAGTGACAGTGGTCAGATGTGCAAAAAACGCTCTGGTCCTACAGTGAAAATTGGCCTGGTCCTTAAGGGGTTAAATGGAGCCCCCGACCAAAGGAAATTGATAGATATTTTGTTTATTTGTGAATAATTGCACCAACTATTGTAAACTTGACATCACGACTCTGCTCCCGAGTGACATCACGCCCTGCCTCTCAATGCAAGTCTATGGGAGAGGGCGTGACAGCCGTCACGCCCCCTCCCATAGACTTGCATTGAGGGGGCGGGGCTTCACACAGGGGCGGAGTCGTGACGTCACCGTGGTCGTGAGGCGTTAGAATGAGAGCCTCCAGCGCTGCCGGAAGCCGCAACAGGTGGGTGCTGCAGCTGAGATCCCGGGGGTCCCCAGCAGCGAGCCCCCTGCGATCTGACATCTTATCCCCTATCCTTTCCATAGGGGATAAGATGTCTAGGGGCGGAGTACCCCTTTAACCTCTTAATTCCTATAGAAGTAGTAAGAGTGTACTTCATTCTTGCCCAAACTGCTTCTGTATTTTGGCCTAGTTGTTGATATATAAATAATGACATGGTGTAATCTGATGTACTGTATGTTGTTGCAGTTATCTAATTATTCTATCCTGTGTGGGAGATTTGCTTCCTAGAACCAGTCAAGTAGAAGAAAAATATCAGTCATAGACAGGGACACAGAAGCAAAGTTAGAACGGGGCTCGTCCTGTTTTTATTTTCAGTAACAAAATAAATACAGCCTTTACACTCAGACACAACATGAAAAAAATCCTGCTTGTTCAGCACTAACTACATATACAAAACTTCCCTGCCTATACAAGTGGCTTACTACCAGCCACCCAACACAACTGTAAACAAATGTAAAACTTACACGGGTTATAATTCCCCATTTTTGAGGCTGCAACTCTCCAAATTAAAACTCTCATTAGTGGTGCAGGTTCCTCACAGCTTCCCTTGCAGACTGATTGTCACCTAGGTTTGAAACCCAATGACAAGATGTCTTCAGCACTTGTGCTGATCTGGTCTGAACAGCTGAAGTGGCCCAGTAGGGGAAAGATGCCACTACCAAACCTTCCTTCCGTTCCATAAAAAATCCAGGCCTGATAAGAGGACAAACATCTCTAGCAAGCTATGTCTTGCCAGGGATTTTAACTCTATCTGGTTTTCCCTGCAAAAGACAAGTGCTTCGTGAAACCTGATATCCACATATACCAGGTAGCTTGGGGACATATTGCCAGCCCTGATGACCATTCCTGTCACTGTCTTACACCAAATATGTAAAACCATTGAATTCAAAGATGGTGGACCTTTGTTTTCTCATGATTTTATATATATATATATATATATATATATATATATATATATATATATATATAAATAATTATGCAGTATATAGTATACAGTTAACACACAATAAAAGCTGTCTTCAGCACCTGTGTTGATCTGGTCTGAAAACCTGTCGTGCCCTAGGAAGGAGATAAAAGACCCCACTACCAAACCTTCCCTCCATTCCATAAAAATCCAGGCTTGGTAAGAGGACCAACATCTCTAGCAAGGTAAGTCTCACCAGGGATTTTAAAGGGGTATTCCAGGCCAAAACTTTTTTTTATGTATCAACTGGCTCCAGAAAGTTAAAGGGGACCTCTCATCAAATAAACTTTTGATATATTTTAGATTAATGAATGTTGAATAACTTTCCAATAGCATGTTAATGAAAAATATGCTTCTTTCTATTGTATTTTTCCCGATCAGTCCTGGCAGCAAGCATTTCTGACTCATGCTGGAGTCCTAAACACTCAGAGCTGCCAGCCTGCTTTGTTCACAGCCAAACAGGCTGTGAACAAAGCAGGCTGGCAGCTCTGAGTGTTCTCCTTTGTGAACAAAGCAGACTGGCAGCTCGTAGTGTTTAGGACTCCAGCATGAGTCTGAAATGCTTGCTGCCAGGACTGGTAGGGAGACCCCTAGTGGTCATTTCTTCAAAGTGGAAAATTAAATAGAAAGAAGCATATTTTTTAATAACATGCAATTGTAAAGTTATTTTGCACACATTAATCTATAATATATCAAAAGTTTTTTTGATGAGAGGTACCCTTTAAACAGATTTGTAAATTACTTTGATTAAAAAATCTTAATCCTTGCAATAGTTATTAGCTTCTGAAGTTGAGTTGTTTTTTCCTGTCTAACTGCTTTCTGATGACTCACGTCCCGGGAGCTGTGCAGTTCCTATGGATATTCTCCCATCATGCACAGCTCCTGGGAAGTGACATCATCATTGAGCAGTTAGACAGAAAACTTCAGAAGCTAATAACTATTGAAAGGATTAAGATTTTTTAATAGAAGTAATTTACAAATCTGTTTAACTTTCCGGAGCCAGCTGATATATAAAAAAAAAAGTTTTTGCCTGGAATACCCCTTTAACTCTTTCTGGATATGTCCACCTCTCACACAAACATGTACTTGCTGAACCCAGGTATCCACATATGCTTTTGCTGCAAAGTAATAAACCTGGGTGACCATCCTCTACGTCAGTGTTTCCCAACCAGTGTGCCTCCAGCTGTTGCAAAACTACAACTCCCAGCATGCCCGGACAGATTGGGAGTTGTAGTTTTGCAGCAGCTGGAGGCACCCTGGTTGGAAAACACTGCTTTAAGTGTTGGGTTTTGAGCTTTTTGCTTAGAGATTCTGGGGTCCACCACATTTCTGCTCCCCGTCAGAAGGTCCCTGACTGACCTTCATTCCCGCTTCTTTATCGTAACAAATTATGTTTTTCAAAACAAATCTCATGACCTTCACTCAAAGAGAAAAAAATGTATGTAACCCGTCCCCTAGTTGTCTCATCCAGAGGATACATGACCCTTAGCTTCTATTCACACAGATGTTTAACCATAAGCTTCCACCAATTCTAGCAGCACGAAGGACAGCAGTTTTTCTTTCAGTATGACCCATGAGGCATGATAAGGAAGTAGATGCAGTGTCTGTCACGTCTGAAAAGCAAGCACAGCAGAATGCCATGTCCGTATGTGACCCCATGTTACCATATGGCACGGTTTTGTTATGGATATTATATCTTGCTTTCCTACATGGTCTATCAAGTCCTATTTAAATATAGTTAAAAGGAGAACTTCAGACTCTCTCCTTATAAAGACTTAACCCCTTAAGGACCAGGCCCATTTTAACCTTAAGGACCCGGCCATTTTTTGCACATCTGACCACTGTCACTTTAAGCATTAATAACTCTGGGATGCTTTTACTTTTCATTCTGATTCCAAGATTGGTTTTTTTTTCATGACATATTCTACTTTAAGTGGTAAAATTTTGTCCATACTTGCATCCTTTCTTGGTGAAAAATTCCAAAATGTGATGAAAAAATTTAAAATGTTGCATTCTTTTAACTTTGAAGCTCTCTGCTTATAAGGAAAATGAATATTCCAAATAAATTATACATTGATTCACAAATACAATATGTCTACTTTATGTTTCCATCATAAAGTTGACATGTTTTTACTTTTGGAAGACACCAGAGGGCTTCAAAGTATAGCAGCAATTTTCCAAATTTTCACAAAATTTTCCAAATCGAAATATTTCAGGGACCGGTTCAGTTTTGAAGTGGATTTGAAGGGCCTTCATATTAGAAATGCCCCATAAATTACCCCATTATAAAAACTGCACCCCCCAAAGTATTCAAAATGACATTCAAAAAGTTTGTTAACCCTTTAGGTGTTTCACAGGAATAGCAGAAAAGTGAAAGAGAAAATTCAAAATCTTCATTTTTTACACTCGCATGTTCTTGTAGACCCTTGAATTTTTACAAGGGGTAAAAGGAGAGAAATCTTCCTAAAATTTGTAACCCAATTTCTCTCGAGTAAGGAAATACCTCATATGTGGATGTAAAGTGCTCTGTGGGTGCACTAGAGGGCTCAGAAGAGAAGGAGCGACAGTGGGATTTTGGAGAGTGAGTTTTTCTGAAATGGTTTTTGGGGGAATGGCACATTTAAGAAGCCCCTATGGTGCCAGAACAGCAAAAAAAAAAAAACATATCATAAACAAAAAAAAAAACATACCATTTTGGAAGCTACACCCCTCAAGGAATGTAACAAGGGGTACAGTGAGCCTTAACACCCCACAGGTGTTTGACGACTTTTCATTAAAGGACAACTGCAGTAAACATTTATATATGCCCGTGCCCGGGCCTCAAAAACAAACAAAATAAATGTATACATACCTTCCTACGAGCCCCCGTTGGTCCGGCACAGGCCTCACGGTCCGGCAGTGGTGACGTAATTTCACTTCCTGGGGACGGGGACGCTGCAAAGCCGTCGGCGTATCACCGGCCGTAGCGATGTCCCGCCCCGGCTGGTGATAGGCTGAGTCGACTGTCATGTAAGGAGCTCTGGCCGGCTACTTACATGACAGTGGGCTCAGCCTATCACCGACAGGGGCGGGACATCGCTAAGGCCGGTGATACGCCGACGGCTCTGCGGCGTCCCCGTCCCCAGGAAGAGGAATGACGTCAGCACTGCCGGACCATGAGGCCTGTGCCGGACCAACGGGGGCTCGTAGGAAGGTATGTACAAGTTTATTTTGTTTGTTTTTGAGGCCTGGGCACGGGCATATATAAATGTTTACCACTGCAGTTGTCCTTTTAAGTTGGATGTGTAAATTATTATTTTTTTCACTAAAATGCTGGTTTTCCCCCAAATGTAAAATTTTTACAAATAAAATAGGAGAAAATGCCCCCAAAAATTTGTAACCCCATCTCTTCTGAGTATGGAAATGCCCCATATGTGGACGTCAAGTGCACTGCAGGCGCACTACAATGCTCAGAAGGGAAGGAGTCACATTTAGCTTTTGGGAAGCAAACTTTGCTGAAATGGTTTGGGGGGGAGGGGGGGGGGCATATTGCATTTAGGAAGCCCCTATGGTGCCAGAACAGCCAAAAAAAAAAAAATACCCACATGGCATACTATTTTGGAAACTACACCCCTCAAGGAACATAACAAGGGGTACAGTGAGCCTTAACCCCTTAAGGACCGAGCCCTTTTTCACCTTAAGGACCGGAGCGTTTTTTGCAATTCTGACCACTGTCACTTTAAACATTAATAACTCTGGAATGCTTTTAGTTATCATTCTGATTCCGAGATTGTTTTTTCGTGACATATTCTACTTTAACTTAGTGGTAAAATTTTATGGTAACTTGCATCCTTTCTTGGTGAAAAATCACCAAATTTGATGAAAAAAAATGAAAATTTAGCATTTTTCTAATTTTGAAGCTCTCTGCTTGTAAGGAAAATGGATATTCAAAATATATTTTTTTTGGGTTCACATATACAATATGTCTACTTTATGTTTGCATCATAAAATTTATGAGTTTTTACTTTTGGAAGACACCAGAGGGCTTCAAAGTTCAGCAGCAATTTTGAAATTTTTCACAAAATTTTCAAACTCGCTATTTTTCATGGACCAGTTCACGTTTGAAGTGGATTTGAAGGGCCTTCATATTAGAAATGCCCCATAAAAGACCCCATTATAAAAACTACACCCCCCAAAGTATTCAAAATGACATTCAGTAAGTGTATTAACCCTTTAGGTGTTTCACAGGAATAGCAGCAAAGTGAAGGAGAAAATTCAAAATCTTCATTTTTTACACTCGCATTTTCTTGTAGACCCAATTTTTGAATTTTTGAAAGGGGTAAAAAGGAGAAAATTTTTACTTGTATTTGAAACCCAATTTCTCTCGAGTAAGCACATACCTCATATGTCTATGTTAATTGTTTAGCGGGCGCAGTAGAGGGCTCAGAAGGGAAGGAGCGTCAAATGGTTTTTGGGGGGCATGTCACCTTTAGGAATCCCCTATGGTGCCAGAACAGCAAAAAAACACACATGGCATACCATTTTGGAAACTAGACTCCTTAGGGAACGTAACAAGGGGTAAAGTGAACCTTAATACCCCACAGGTGTTTCACGACTTTAGCATATGTAAAAAAAATTATATATTTTTTACCTAAAATGCTTGGTTCCCAAAAATTTTACATTTTTAAAAAGTGTAATAGCAGAAAATACCCCCCAAAATTTGAAACCCAATTTCTCCCGATTCAGAAAACACCCCATATGGGGGTGAAAATTGCTCTGCTGGCGCACTACAGGTCTCAGAAGAGAAGGAGTCACATTTGGCTTTTTGAAGCAAATTTTGCTCTGGGGGCATGTTGCATTTAGGAAGCCCCTATGGTGCCAGAACAGCAAAAAAAAACACATGGCATACCATTTTGGAAACTAGACCCCTCGGGGAACGTAACAAGGGGTAATGTGAACCTTAATACCCTACAGGTGTTTCACGACTTTTGCATATGTGAAATTTTTTTATTTTTTTTTACCTAAAATGCTTGGTTTCCCAAAATTTTTACATTTTTAAAAAGGGTAATAGCAGAAAACACCCCCCAAAATTTGAAGCCCAATTTCTCCCGATTCAGAAAACACCCCATATGGGGGTGAAAAGTGCTCTGCTGGCGCACTACAGGTCTCAGAAGAGAAGGAGTCACATTTGACTTTTTGAAAGCAAATTTTGCTCTGGGGGCATGCCGCATTTAGGAAGCCCCTATGGTGCCAGAACAGCAAAAAAAAAACACATGGCATACCATTTTGGAAACTAGACCCCTCGGGGAACGTAACAAGGGGTAATGTGAACCTTAATACCCTACAGGTGTTTCACGACTTTTGCATATGTGAAAATTTTTTATTTTTTTTTACCTAAAATGCTTGGTTTCCCAAAATTTTTACATTTTTAAAAAGGGTAATAGCAGAAAACACCCCCCAAAATTTGAAGCCCAATTTCTCCCAATTCAGAAAACACCCCATATGGGGGTGAAAAGTGCTCTGCTGGCGCACTACAGGTCTCAGAAGAGAAGGAGTCACGTTTGGCTTTTTGAAAGCAAATTTTGCTCTGGGGGCATGCCGCATTTAGGAAGCCCCTATGGTGCCAGAACAGCAAAAAAAAAACACATGGCATACCATTTTGGAAACTAGACCCCTCGGGGAACGTAACAAGGGGTAATGTGAACCTTAATACCCTACAGGTGTTTCACGACTTTTGCATATGTGAAATTTTTTTATTTTTTTTTACCTAAAATGCTTGGTTTCCCAAAATTTTTACATTTTTAAAAAGGGTAATAGCAGAAAAGACCCCCCAAAATTTGAAGCCCAATTTCTCCCGATTCAGAAAACACCCCATATGGGGGTGAAAAGTGCTCTGCTGGCGCACTACAGGTCTCAGAAGAGAAGGAGTCACATTTGGCTTTTTGAAAGCAAATTTTGCTCTGGGGGCATGCCGCATTTAGGAAGCCCCTATGGTGCCAGAACAGCAAAAAAAAACACATGGCATACCATTTTGGAAACTAGACCCCTCGGGGAACGTAACAAGGGGTAATGTGAACCTTAATACCCTACAGGTGTTTCACGACTTTTGCATATGTGAAAATTTTTTATTTTTTTTTACCTAAAATGCTTGGTTTCCCAAAATTTTTACATTTTTAAAAAGGGTAATAGCAGAAAACACCCCACAAAATTTGAAGCCCAATTTCTCCCAATTCAGAAAACACCCCATATGGGGGTGAAAAGTGCTCTGCTGGCGCACTACAGGTCTCAGAAGAGAAGGAGTCACGTTTGGCTTTTTGAAAGCAAATTTTGCTCTGGGGGCATGCCGCATTTAGGAAGCCCCTATGGTGCCAGGACAGCAAAAAAAAAAAACACATGGCATACCATTTTGGAAACTAGACCCCTCGGGGAACGTAACAAGGGGTTAAGTGAACCTTTATACCCCACAGGTGTTTTATGACTTTTGTATACGTAAAAAAAAAAATTTTTTTTTTTACCTAAAATGCTTGTTTTCCCAAAAATTTTACATTTTTAAAAAGGGTAATAGCAAAAAATACCCCAGAAAATTTGAAGCCCAATTTCTCCCGAGTACGGCGATACCCCATATGTGGCCCTAAACTGTTGCCTGGAAATACGACAGGGCTCCAAAGTGAGAGTGCCATGCGCATTTGAGGCCTAAATTAGGGATTGCATAGGGGTGGACATAGGGGTATTCTACGCCAGTGATTCCCAAACAGGGGGCCTCCAGCTGTTGTAAAACTCCCAGCATGCCTGGACAGTCAGTGGCTATCTGGCAATACTGGGAGTAGTTGTTTTGCAACAGCTGGAGGCTCCGTTCTGGAAACAGTGGCGTACCAGACGTTTTTCATTTTTATTGGGGAGGGGAGGGGGGCTGTGTAGGGGTATGTGTATATGTAGTATTTTTTACTTTTTATTTTATTTTGTGGTAGTGTAGTGTAGTGTTTTTAGGGTACAGTCACACGAGCGGGGGTTCACAGTAGTTTCTCGCTGGCAGTTTGAGCTGCGGCAGAAAATTTAACGCAGCTCAAACTTGCAGCCGGATACTTACTGTAATCCTCCGCCCATGTGAGTGTACCCTGTACGTTCACATTGGAGGGGGGAACATCCAGCTGTTGCAAAACTACAACTCCCAGCATGGACGGTCTATCAGTGCATGCTGGGAGTTGTAGTTTTGCAACCGCTGGAGGCTCCGTTTTGGAAACAGTGACGTACCAGACGTTTTTCATTTTTATTGGGGAGGGGAGGGGGGCTGTGTAGGGGTATGTGTATATGTAGTGTTTTTTACTTTTTATTTTATTGTGTGGTAGTGTAGTGTAGTGTTTTTAGGGTACAGTCGCACGGGCGGGGGGTTCACAGTAGTTTCTCGCTGGCAGTTTGAGCTGCGACAGAAAATTTGCCGCAGCTCAAACTTGCAGCCGGATACTTACTGTAATCCTCCGCCCATGTGAGTGTACCCTGTACATTCACATTGGGGGGGGGGGGGGGGGGGGAACATCCAGCTGTTGCAAAACTACAACTCCCAGCATGTACGGTCTATCAGTGCATGCTGGGAGTTGTAGTTTTGCAACAGCTGGAGACACACAGGTTGTGAAACACCGAGTTTGGTAACAAACTCAGTGTTTTGCAACCAGTGTGCCTTCAGCTGTTGCAAAAGCTACAACCCCCAGCATGTACGGACAGCGGAAGGGCATGCTGGGTCTTGTAGTTATGCAACAGCCGGAGGCATACTACATTGGCTGGGGATTGTAGTTATGCAACAGCTGGAGACACACTGGTTTACTACTTAACTCAGTGTGCCTTCAGCTGTTGCAAAACTACAACTCTCAGCAGTCACCGACAGCCAACGGGCATGCTGGGAGTTGTAGTTATGCAACCACCAGATGCACCACTACAACTCCCAGCATGCACTTTAGCTGATTGTGCAAGCTGGGAGTTGTAGTTACACAACAGCTGAAGGTACACTTTTACATAGAAAGAATGTGCCTTCAGCTGTTGCAAAACTATAAGTCCCAGCATGCCCATAAGGGCATGCTGGGAGTTGTGGTGGTCTGCCTCCTGCTGTTGCATAACTACAGCTCCCAGCATGCCCTTGTTGCATGCTGGGAGCTGTTGCTAAGCAACAGCAGGAGGCTGTCACTCACCTCCAACGATCCAGCAGCACAGGTCAGTCCCTCGTCGTCTCCGCCGCCGCCGCTGCTCCTGGGGCCCCGATCCCAACAGGGACGCCGGGGATCGGGGTCCCCAGCACCGGGGGTCGTTTTCCCGCACCCGCTCACGTCCTCCGAAAGAGGGGCGGAGCGGGTTGCAGGAGTGACACCCGCAGCAGGCGCCCTGATTGGTCGGCCGGTAATCCGGCCGACGAATCAGGGCGATCGTGAGGTGGCACCAGTGCCACCTCACCCCTGCTGCCTCTGGCTGTTCGGGGCCGTCTCTGACGGCCCCGATCAGCCAGTAATTCCGGGTCATCGGGTCACTGGAGACCCGATTGACCCGGAATCTGCCGCAGATCGCTGGACTGAATTGTCCAGCGATCTGCGGCAATCGCCGACATGGGGGGACATAATGACCCCCCTGGGCGATATGCCGGGATGCCTGCTGAACGATTTCAGCAGGCATCCGGCTCCGGCTCCCCTCCGGCTAGCGGTGGGGGCCGGAAATGCTCAGGGCGTATCCATACGCCCTCGGTCCTTAAGGACTTGGAAACGGGGGCGTATGGATACGCCCTATGTCCTTAAGGGGTTAACAACTCACAGGTGTTTGACGACTTTGGATGTGTAAATAATTTTTTTTTTTTTTACTAAAATGCTTTTACTAAAATGCATTTTTTCCCCTCAAATTTTACATTATTACAAGGGGAAATAGGAGTAAATGCCCCCCAAAATGTGTAACCCCATCTCTTCTGAGTATGGAAATACCCCATGTGTGGACATCAAGTGACCTGCGGGCGCACTACAATGCTCAGAAGAGATGGAGTCCCATTTATAAATTTTGCTGAAATGGGAGGGGGGGGGGCATGTTGCATTTAGGAAGCCCCTATGGTGCCAGAACAGCAAAAGAAAAACTAAAAATAAACACATGGCATACTATTTTGGACACTAAACCCCTCAAGGCACATAACAAGGGGTACAGTGAGCCTTAACACCCCACAGGTGTTTGATAAATGTTCATTAAAGTGGGATGCGAAAAGGAAAAATGTTATTTTTTACACTAAAATGCTGGGGTTATCCCAAATTTTTCATTTTCACAAGTGGTATTAGGAGAAAATGTCACTGTAAATTTGTAAATACATTTCTTTGGAGTAAGGACATACCTCATATCTGGGCGTAAACAGCTCCTCATCTACCGAGAGCTCCCTGAGCGGTACGTTGGCCTCCAAAAATTTTGCCCCAAAGTGATCTTTGACCGGCCTCACTTTGTAAAGTCGGTCATAGACGGGATCACTTAAGGCAAAATGCAGCACCCTGAACCCCTAATAGGGCCCGGGTCATGCTGAAAAATCTGCGGCGGACCCTTGAGGACCTTTTAGGGGGTTGGGGGGGGGATTTCTTTTAAACTTTTTTTTAACCACCTACATGTCCCTTTACTGTAAACTCATCCTGCACTACAGACTGTTCTACTGTCTGCTCCTCTGCCAGCTTCTATTGGTCAGATGACCAATAGCAGCGCTCTTGGGGGGGTGACGAAATCGCCACCTCCCCATAGATACAGGAGGTGATTGGGGGGTTCTGCACCCCCGACCACCATGTATCTCCGGGTCATCGGGTCATCGGGTCACACATGACCCGTATGACCGCAATCACCGCAATCGGCGATCGTCTACATGGGGTGGGGGGGTCTCAGGACCCCACCGGGCATTTGTATGGGTTGCCTGCTGAATGATTTCAGCAGGCATCCCGATCCACCCGGCGTGCGGCGGGGACCGGAATTCCTGGGGGCGTACAGGTCCTTAGGTACCAGGGAGCCGGGGCGTACCCATACACCCTAGGTCCTTAAGGGGTTAAAGGGGTACTCCGGTGGAAAACATTTTTTTTTTTTTTATCAACTGGTGCCAGAAAGTTAAACTGATTTGTTAATCACTTCTATTTAAAAAAAAATCTTAATCTTTCCAGTACTTATCAGCTGCTGTATGCTCCAGAGGAAGTGGAGTTGTTCTTTTCTGTCTGACCTCAGTGCTCTTGTTCATGTCAGGAACTGTCCAGAGCAGCATAAGTTTGCTATGAGGATTTGTTCCTGCTCTGGACAGTTCCTGACATGAAAAGAGGTGTCAGCAGAGAGCACCGCGGACAGACAGAAAAGAAATTCAAAAAGAAAAGAACTTCCTCTGTATTATACAGCAGCTGATAAGTACAGGAAGAGTTAAGATTTTTTTAATAGAAGTAACTTACAAATTTGTTTAACTTTCTGGCACCAGGTGATTTAAAAAAACAATGTTGTCCACAGGAGTACTCCTCTAAAGGGGTACTCCAGTGGAAAACAATTTTTTTTTAAATTCAACTGGTGCCAGAAAGTTAAAGAGATTTGTAAATTACTTCTATTTAAAAATCTTAATCCTGCCGGTACTTATCAGATGATGTATGCTTCACAAGAAGTTCTTTGCTTTTTAAATTTCCTTTCTGTCTGACCACAGTGCTCTCTGCTGACACCTCTGTCCATTTTAGGAACTGTCCAGAGCAGAAGAAAATCCCCATAGCAAACCTCTCCTGCTCTGGACAGTTCCTGACATGGACAGAGGTGTCAGCAGAGAGCACTGTGGTAATAACTTTCTGTGGAGCATATAGCAGCTGATAAGTGTTGGAAGGATTAAGATTTTTAAATAGAAGTAATTTACAAATCTGTTTAACTTTCCGGCACCAGTTGACCAGCCCACCCAGCCGAGATAAGGACATGGCTGCGGCCATTGATCGGCAGGTCTTGCACCAAGCTTTTATCTCGGAAGCAGGAGGAAGATCGGGGCACAGGACAGAGCAGAACAGGAGCTGCAGGGGACCAGGGCTAGGTAAGTATGTTTTCATTATGGAGCCCAGTGACATGTTAATTTTTACCATAGCCCCAGAATTCTCCCTTTAATCCTTTAGATTTGGAGCCCTTGTGGTCTATAGGTTTTGTGTTGTATTAAACCTGGTTCCAGTTACTTTAATAGAACTGAGCTGCAATATCACACACAACCCGAGGACAGTTGTGGCGCTGTTTTTTTCCTTTTTTTTTTTTAAGGAATTAGCCCTTTTTTCCCATCCAAGATAACTCTTATAAAGTGTATCTGTCATATCACAGAAAAATTGAATGCTTCTATATGTTCCTCACTAGTTCATGCAGATGTGTCTAGCTTCTGTATTTTGCTCACAAATCTCTCTGTTCTGCTGCTCACTCCTTCTGACATCCACTGCTCAGGAAGGGGAATGTCCAAGGCAAGCACTGAGCCTTCCCTCAGTCACCATGCATTCATTTCCTCCCTGAGTCTGCTGTGCTGTGATGGGTCTCTTCATCCAATCACTGCAGGCTGCTCTGTAACCCCCTCCTCTCTGTTTTCTATAGGACATGAGTGAGCACAGAGGAATGCTAGTCCCGCCCTCACTTTCTGTGCTTCAACTGGGACAAAGCTGATGGTGCAGCTGAATAGGATTATGTTCTGGATGGTATGGGGACCCCTAGTGGTCTTTTTATTTTTTTATTTTTTATAAGCCACTATTTCTATATAAAGAAGATACATTTTTATGGTATTTAAAAAAAAAAGGTAGATATTTTACCAAAAATGTACAACACATAAACAGTGCCCATTTAATTTTTATTTTCAGGTTTCTTGTTTGTCCTTACTGTGAAGGAAATTAGTATCTGGTGAGCTTGTGTTTATTCTGGTGCCATATTTGGAGTCGGAAAGGAATTTTTCCTCTGGTGTGGGGCGATTGGCATCAATCTCATATGGGTACAGTAGGGACTCATTAGGGATATAGGTTGAACTTGATGGACTCTGGTCTTTTTTCAACCTTATGAACTATTACTTATAGAATGGAGAGTCTGTCTGGAAGCTATTTAGCTGAGGTTATTGAGTTTGTTTGTTTGTTTGGTAAGAGGTATATATAGAAGTAGGAGAGAGAGTGATATCTGCTGTAATTGGAGAATGAAGAAGGCCCATGTCCTTAAAAGAATGTTGAACTCCAATATCTGCTTAAGCCTTCACACTTTCTTCAGTTGTGTAACAGAGAACGAATTTGTCCAAATAAGAAAAATCAATGCAGCAACTCACCATTTGGTCGTTCTTAGTCTTTATTTCTTAAAGGGGTACTCTGCCCTTAGACATCTTAACCCCTATCCAAAGTGTGTCCCGCTGCTGAGGAAACCCCCCCAACCCCCCCCCCCCCCCCGCGCGATCTTGGCTGTGGCACCCCAGACATCCGGTGCCTGATGACTGGTGATGCGGGGTGGAGGATTGTAACGTCACTGTCACGCCCCCCTCATGATGTCACGGCCATGCTCCATCAATGCGAGTCTATGGGAGGGGGCGTGACGGTCGTCACGCCCCCTCCTATAGACTTGCATTGATGGAGCATGGCCGTGAGGTCCATCAATAGACTTGCATTGATGGAGCATGGCCGTGAGGTCCATTAATAGACTTGCATTGATGGAGCATGGCCGTGAGGTCCATCAATAGACTTGCATTGATGGAGCATGGCCGTGAGGTCCATCAATAGACTTGCATTGAAGGAGCATGGCCGTGAGGTCCATCAATAGACTTGCATTGAAGGAGCATGGCCGTGAGGTCCATCAATAGACTTGCATTGATGGAGCATGGCCGTGAGGTCCATCAATAGACTTGCATTGATGGAGCATGGCCTTGAGGTCCATCAATAGACTTGCATTGATGGAGCATGGCCGTGAGGTCCATCAATAGACTTGCATTGATGGAGCATGGCCGTGAGGTCCATCAATAGACTTGCTTTGATGGAGCATGGCCGTGAGGTCCATCAATAGACTTGCATTGATGGAGCATGGCCGTGAGGTCCATCAATAGACTTGCATTGATGGAGCATGGCCGTGAGGTCCATCAATAGACTTGCATTGATGGAGCATGGCCTTGAGGTCCATCAATAGACTTGCATTGATGGAGCATGGCTGTGAGGTCCATCAATAGACTTGCATTGAAGGAGCATGGCCGTGAGGTCCATCAATAGACTTGCATTGATGGAGCATGGCCGTGAGGTCCATCAATAGACTTGAATTGATGGAGCATGGCCCTGAGGTCCATCAATAGACTTGCATTGAAGGAGCATGGCCATGAGGTCCATCAATAGACTTGCATTGATGGAGCATGGCCGTGAGGTCCATCAATAGACTTGCATTGAAGGAGCATGGCCGTGAGGTCCATCAATAGACTTGCATTGATGGAGCATGGCCGTGATGTCACGAGCCTCTGGCGCTGCACCTGACGCTCTAAACGAATGCCAGGTGCAGCAGGGAGATCGTGGGGGTCCCTAGCGGCGGGACTCCCGCGATCAGACATCTTATCCCCTATCCTTTGGCTGATCGCTGCCAGGGACCCGCCCGTAATGGCGGACATCCCGCGGATGTCCGCTATTAACCCCTCAGATGCAGAGATCAATATAGATCATAGCATCTGCAGCATCCTGGTTACTGAAATGGATGATCGGATCAATCGCAGCGCTGCGGCGGCGATCCGATCATCCAGCACGACAGACGGAGGTCCCCTCACCTGGCTCCGCTGCCTTCCTGGCGTCTTCTGCTCTGATCTGCCTTCCCGCAGACCAGAGCAGAAGATGACCGATAACCCTGATCAGTGCTGTGTCCTATACATAGCACTGAACAGTATTAGCAATCGAGTGATTGCTATAAATAATCCCCTATGGGGACTAGTAAAGTGTAAAAATAAAAGTAAAAAAAGTAAAAAATAAAGTAAAAAAAAAATATGAAAAACCCCCTCCCCCAATAAAAACGTAAATTGTCCCATTTTCCTTTTTTCACCCCCAAAAAGTGTTAAAAAAAATATTTTATATACATATTTGGTATCCCCGCGTGCGTAAATATCTGAACTATTAAAATAAAATGTTAATGATACTGTACGGTGAACGGCGTCAACGTAAAAATAAAAAAAAGTCCAAAATAGATGCTTTTGTTATAACATTTTATTCCCCAAAAAATTTATAAAAAATGGATTAAAAGTTTTATATAAGCAAATATGGTATCACTAAAAAGTAAAGATCACAGAGCAAAAAATGAGCCCTCACACCGCCGCTTATACGGAAAAATGAAAAAGTTATAGGCCTTTAAAATAGGAGGATTTTAAACGTACTAAATTGGTTAAAAAGTTAGCGATTTTTTCTTTAAGCGCAACAGTAATAGAAAAGTAGGTTATCACGGGTATCATTTTAATCGTATTGACCCAAAGAATAAAGAACACATGTCATTTTTACTGTAAATTGTACGGACAGTTGTGGCGCTGTTTTTTTCCTTTTTTTTTTTTTAAATGAATTAGCCCTTTTTTCCCATCCAAGATAACTCTTATAAAGTATATCTGTCATATCACAGAAAAATTTAATGCTTCTATATGTTCCCCACTAGTTCATGCAGATGTGTCTAGCTTATGTATTTGGCTCACAAATCTCTCTGCTCTGCTGCTCACTCATTCTGACATCCACTGCTCAGGAAGGGGAATGTCCAAGGCAAGCACTGAGCCTTCCCTCAGTCACCATGCATTCATTTCCTCCCTGAGTCTGCTGTGCTGTGATGGGTCTCTTCATCCAATCACTGCAGGCTGCTCTGTAACCCCCTCCTCTCTGTTTTCTATAGGACATGAGTGAGCACAGAGGAATGCTAGTCCCGCCCCCGCTTTCTGTGCTTCAACTGGGACAAAGCTGATGGTGCAGCTGAATAGGATTATGTTCTGGATGGTATGGGGTTTGTGTTTATTCTGGTGCCATATTTGGAGTCGGAAAGGAATATTTCCTCTGGTGTGGGGCGATTGGCATTAATCTCATAAGGGTACAGTAGGGACACAATAGGGATACAGGTTGAACTTGATGGACTCTGGTCTTTTTTCAACCTTATGAACTATTACTTATAGAATGGAGAGTCTGTCTGGAGGCCATTTAGCTGAGGTTATTGAGTTTGTTTGTTTGGTAAGAGGTATATATAGAAGTAGGAAATAGAGAGAGAGAGTGATATCTGCTGTAATTGGAGAATGAAGAAGGCCCATCTCCTTAAAAGAATGTTGAAGTCCAATATCTGCTTAAAGGGGACCTCTCATCAAATAAACTTTTGATATATTTTAGATTAATGAATGTTGAATAACTTTCCAATAGCATGTTAATGAAAAATATGCTTCTTTCTATTGTATTTTTCCCGATCAGTCCTGTCAGCAAGCATTTCTGACTCATGCTGGAGTCCTAAACACTCAGAGCTGCCAGCCTGCTTTGTTCACAGCCAAACAGGCTGTGAACAAAGCAGGCTGGCAGCTCTGAGTGTTCTCCTTTGTGAACAAAGCAGACTGGCAGCTCGTAGTGTTTAGGACTCCAGCATGAGTCTGAAATGCTTGCTGCCAGGACTGGTAGGGAGACCCCTAGTGGTCATTTCTTCAAAGTGGAAAATTAAATAGAAAGAAGCATATTTTTTAATAACATGCAATTGTAAAGTTATTCTGCATACATTAATCTATAATATATCAAAAGATGAGAGGTACCCTTTAAGCCTTCACACTTTCTTCAGTTGTGTAACAGAGAACGAATTTGTCCAAATAAGAAAAATCAATGCAGCAACTCACCATTTGGTCGTTCTTAGTCTTTATTCCTCAAAGGTGTCCCGCTGCTGAGGACCCCCCCGCGATCTTGGCTGTGGCACCCCAGACATCCGGTGCCTGTTGACTGGCGATGCGGGGCAGAGGCTTGTAACGTCACTGTCACAAGCCTCTGGCGCTGCACCCGACGCTCTAAACGAATGCCAGGTGCAGCAGGGAGATCGCGGGGGTCCCTAGCGGCGGGACTCCCGCGATCAGACATCTTATCCCCTATCCTTTGGCCCGGATCAGACATCTTATCCCCTATCCTTTGGCTGGTCGCAACCAGGGACCCGCCCGTAATGGCGGACATCCCGCGGATGTCCGCCATTAACCCTTCAGATGCCGAGATCAATACAGATCATGGCATCTGCAGCATCCCGGTTACTGAAATGGATGATCGGATCACTCGCAGCGCTGCCGTGGCGATCCGATCATCCAGCACGGCAGACGGAGGTCCCCTCACCTGGCTCCACTGCCTTCCTGGTGTCTTCTGCTCTGATCTGCCTTCCCGCAGACCAGAGCAGAAGATGACCGATAATGCTGATCAGTGCTGTGTCCTATACATAGCACTGAACAGTATTAGCAATCGAGTGATTGCTATAAATAGTCCCCTATGGGGACTAGCAAAGTGTAAAAATAAAAGTAAAAAAAAGTAAAAAATAAAGTAAAAAAAAAAAAGTGAAAAACCCCCTCCCCTAATAAAAACGTAAATTGTCCCATTTTCCTTTTTTCACCCCCAAAAAGTGTTAAAAAAATATTTTATATACATATTTGGTATCCCCGCGTGCGTAAATATCTGAACTATTAAAATAAAATGTTAATGATACCGTACGGTGAACGGCGTCAACGTAAAAATAAAAAAAGTCCAAAATAGATGCTTTTGTTATAACATTTTATTCTCCAAAAAATTTATAAAAAAGGGATTAAAAGTTTTATATAAGCAAATATGGTATCACTAAAAAGTAAAGATCATGGAGCAAAAAAAGAGCCCTCATACTGCCGCTTATACGGAAAATTGAAAAAGTTATAGGCCTTCAAAATAGGGGGATTTTAAATGTACTAATTTGGTAAAAAAGTTTGCGATTTTTTTTTAAGCGCAACAGTAAAAGAAACGTATGTAATAATGGGTATCCTTTTAATTGTATTGACCCAGAGAATAAAGAAAACATGTTATTTTTACCGTAAATTGTATGGCGTGAAAACAAAACCTTCCAAAATTAGCAAAATTGCGGTTTTCTTTTAAATTTCACCACACAAATAGTATTTTTTTGGTTGTGCCGTACATTTTATGGTAAAGTGAGTGATGGCATTACAACGGAAAACTGGTCGCGCAAAAAACAATCCCTCATACTAGTCTGTGGATGAAAATATAAAAGAGCTATGATTTTTTGAAGGCGAGGAGGAAAAAACGAAAACGTAAAAATTAAATTGTCTGTGTCCTTAAGGCCCAAATGGGCTGCGTCCTTAAGGGGTTAAAGGAGTACTGCAGTGTTATACACTTATCCCCTATCTGCTGAATAGGGGATAAGTGTCTGATCACGGGCAGTCCGACCGATGGGACCCCCCGTGATCTCACGTACGAGGACCCAATATTGCTGCGGCTCTGTGTGGCTAATGAGCACGTCGTCGACCTCACTGAGGCATGACTCCTATTCGGGAGGACCGCGGCAGAGCCGGGCCCCGTACAGGAGATCGCGAGGTCCCAACGTTTGGACCCCCCGCGATCAGACACATCCCCTATCCGCAGGATAAGTGTCTTGCACTGCAGATCTCCTGTAAAAAGTGTTTACAGGGAATCAAACACAGACTTTCTCCCACATGGATGTGGAATTTCCAATCTTTAGAATTCCACTGACCTACATATCTGCTGAGATTTATTGATCTATTCCGGATGAGATGGATGGACTGGGGGCCAGTGAAGAGGAATAAGCAGTTTAGTTAAGGTTATTGGGTTTGTTTATGAAGGGGTAAAAAGTAGAAGGAAGCCGGAGAAGCCATATCTGTTGTAATTGGAGAATGAAGACGTCCATGTTCTCTCTTCAGTATCTCGACACTTACACCAGGTGCCCATACGGACATTACAGCCTCAGCACATCTTATATGTGTTTTCCTGAACATGGATGCATCTGAAGAGACCATAGGGGAGAGTTATCAAAACCTCTGCAGAGGAAAAGAAGCGATCTGATTGGTTGCTATGGGCAACTGGTCAACTTTTCCTCTGCACAGGTTTTGATAAATATCCCCCCCCCATGGGAATGGGATAGAATACCTTTTGTAACTTAAGCTCAAAGAGTAATATCCTGATAAGTCTGTGGTGGTGGCGGAATGTGTGGTGCAGGGCAGATGTTGTTACCCTAGGGGTAGATGGTATTAACCCCTTGTGTTCGTGATTTAGCCTTAACCACCCGAAGGTATACCGCTGGATCCTGGGCTAGGCATGGGGCAATGAAGACACCGACACCAAGTTACGGACAATGGTAGCTTTACTGAGGGTAGACAGTTGTTACAGTCTATGCAGTACAGCCAGGGCCCAAGGAGGTGACCAATGACACAGCGACCTCCCAGGTTTGCTGGGACTTGTAGACAGGAGAATTCAGTGCAGGCCACGTTGAGTAGACAGAAGACTTGACTTGACTGACAGGACAGTGACTTCAGCTTACTTGCACTTGACTTGTGGCTGCAGGACTGGACTTGAGGCCTCCACTGCTCTAGACACACACTATAGGCACGACTTGACTGGACCTTAGCACAAAAAGAGAGCAGAGCTCAAAGAGCGAGGCTAGCTCCCCCCAGGGCAATATAGGGGGGGGGGGACTAGCAGGGAGCCCATAGGTCACCTTTGAGGTCAGCTGGTCACTAGTACCTCTTGGGTAACAATTACATGGTACAGTTATTAAAGGTATAATACACAATATAATACATAACCTATTTATATGGGGGAAACAACTGCAGGGGACACTGTGGGACACTGCCTGACAGGGAAGGTACAGGGAAATACCATCCCGTACTGGGCCACCAAAAGTCTTTTTCCCAAGGAAGAAAATATGCAGGTTTAGTTTGTATGGGAAGGTGACAAAAGTTAATGATATAACTTGAAAAGGTGTTAAAAGGGTACTCTGCTGTGGTGTCCCAGTACCGTATTTCATACTGTACCTTGGTTGGAGGTCCCCAAAGTCAGAGTTCCTAGGAGCTGTGGGGGTCCGCTTCCCTAGTCATCCCCTAGTCACCCCTCATATAGTTAATATTTTACTAAATTACATGTAAATGCTGTATATAATATATATGCTTACCTTCATAGCGTCGCAGGACCTTAGGTCATGTGACTCGGGTTAGTACTCTATGATAGGTAAAAGGACCTTTGGAGGTTCATGGGTCATGTGATTACCCATAACACTTTGTAAAGCTGATTGACAGATGGTGTGGACCAATCCTAAAATGGCCAGCCCCTGCCCATATAAGGGAGCTGTAGCCAATAGTTGCTGACACTTCATGAGGACAGACCTCCGCAACTTTCAACGACAACTACTGGGCCAAATCCTGCCGGCCTTGTCCTGAAGCTAAACAGTGAGTTCTTACAACTTCCCTGCTTATGCTAGCGAGACCCCTGGACCTAAACATACCCCTAAATTCAGCGGATCTATGCTTACAAAATCCTACTAATCTAAAGAACTTACAAAAGTCCCAACCATACGTCAATCTCAGCTGCGCTGTACATAGACTCTGTTATATGGACTGTTCCTGTTATCCCTGTTGCAGAAAATACTCAGTAAAGTTTCCGACAGTTTTCATCAAAGCTCTGGTTGTGGACATTGCATTTATTCTTCAACTCCCTATCGCTTTTGGGAAGGGTGGCGATAGGCCAAGCATCACAGTATTAACCCTCACCCAGGCGTCACGACTGACAAGAGTTAATTACACCCTTAATATACCGCATAGCAACACCCCAACTGCCATACACCCCCCCCCCCCCCCCAAGGCACCACACTGCCAATAGACATCTTATCCCCTATCCAAAGGATAGTGGATAAGATGTCTGATCGTGGGGATCCTAAAGCCTGTGAGAGCTGTGCCCCGCCATGCCCCGCACGCACTTCCTGAGTTTGGTCTCCTGCCAGGCCGGGAGGAGGCCAAACCAACTGTTTGACTTGCGGCAGGGAACAGAACTGAGCCACCCAGTGGCCGTTATTTTAATCACATTAAAAACATATAATGGTTGAAAATTTTTACAGCAAGTAAATAGCAAAGTGTCTTATAATTACATAAGAATTAAAAGTTTGGTGAAATTCAATTCCCTCTTTAAAGCAGAGTGTTGGGTTAGTATATGAGATACAGCACTCCAATGCTGGTGTTTAGCCTCCCCCCCTTTAGGTTCCTTGTATTTGGTGGCCAGGATTCAAAGTGGGTCTCTCATCTGCAGAAAGGGGTTTGTAGGAAGCTGCGTCCCCCTCTGGCTGTTCGGATGCGTAGAAGTATTTCCCCCATTTCTGGAGCACTGTCTCCTAATGCTGGCAATCTGCCATTGCTGCCCAACTCACCCCCCAGTGTATGGTTGGAGTTGTTCTGTGAGCGCCAACATTCAGAAGGGCCAGGAGGGTCACCACTGTCCGGGGAGCCTCGAGAACTAAGAAAGCCACTGATACTGTCTCGGTACATTACAGCTGCGATAGATACGGCCATAAAGGGAAAGAAATCTGTAAATACTTGCAGGCTTTTCTTTTTACCTTTACTGCTTCTTGAACACATCTTAGTCCAGCCTGGGAGCTCAGCCTCAATATACAGACGTGGACAAAATAGTTGGTAACCTTCTGTTAAAGGGGTACGCTGCTGCTAGACATTTTATCCCCTATCCAGCCCCCCCCCCCCCCCCACCCCCACAGCACCCCGCGTTCTAAACAAATGCCAGGTTCCTGCGGCAGTGGTGCCGGGGCGAAAATGTCACACTGCCGCTCAGCCTATCACCGACCAAGGCGGGACTTTGCTGCGGCCGGTGATTGGCTGAGTGCAGTATGACTCGCCGACCACCAGCAACCAGGAAGAGGATCGGGACGGAGGCCGGAGCGGGTTACTGGAGGAGCGACGGAAGGTATGTACCTCTTTATTTTTTTTTTAATGCTGGCAGTATGACAGCAATTTTCCCATCCCGGGGTACTCCTTTAACGAAATTAGCATCAGTTGCCAGATTAACACCAATAACTTGCAGGTGTCTGAAAGCGTTCTCTAATTTTGATCAGTGTTCTTTTTCAATCATCTCATTTACATAGTTATTCTGTGCTTTAGAATAAATACAATTTATGAAATAAGCTTAAAATACTGCTATTTACTCATGTTAGGATATATTCACTTAGGACTACATTATGACCTTGACATTTAGGAAATTGTGTGTTGTTCTCTATTTTTGATCTCCAGGGTATTGTTGCACAACCTTTTGGGGGCAGTCACTGTAATCCAGCGATTTGTGTAACTCTCGTCTGCACTTGTTTCCAGGTATGTTGACCCACTCCTCATAGCTGAGCATGGGAATAAAAGGGTGCAAGATAGGTGGTGAGAGGCTGAAGGTGATGATGGGGGAGGGGGGCTTTGGGGTTCTTGTAGTTTTGGGGGATTTTTTTTTTTTTTAGCCGGGTTTGAACAGAATTCTCCAGTAGTCCGGCAGTCTACTTAAATATAAACAGAAGAGCCTCCGCCATGCTCAGTCTAGTAGTCTGGTGTTTTTTTTTATATTTATATAAGGAGAATATTCTCAGATTCTTTTCATACAAGCATCCTGGTCTCCTTAGATTTGTTTTCATTTAATTTTTTTTATGATACTTATAATAGCCCTTTAAGAGGTTGATGCTATGGAGGGAAGCCAGGACCTCTTTAGTAAGATGTACAAGAGACACATTTGGACAGAAAGTACTGCTTTAGTTTAAAGAATAAAAAAAAATTCCTCCATAATATTGGCGCCAGTGATTCATAAAAAATTTAAAAATTTAAAAAAAGGCATAGCACTAGCTTTTTGTGATCCCCTTATACTTTATATACAAGCGTACCTGTCACAAAAAAAAAAAATTCTCCAGGCTTACTGTCTTTACCTGGTGCGGATCCTGTCTGTGTGCTTAAAGCCTGGTTTTCATCCTTATGGCTCCTAATTTATGTTGCTCACACTGTATGCAGTTCACCGAGGAGGAGGGGGCATTCCCTTGCTTGCCCTCAACTCATTTGGGAACTTCTTCCCTCACACCTCAGGCCTAATAACTCACTTCTATGTGCACTGAGGCTCTGTGACATGCTCCCGGCTCACACAGCAGGATGATTGCCTGCACAGAGCCCTGCTTTTCCTGTACACATTTCCTGTATTTTTGTCTCTATACAAAGACACACAGACAAATGCTGAAGGGACAAGATAGTGGTCTGGATATTTGAGGGAACCCCCTGGTGGTGAAAAAGTATAGAGTATTTTTTCACCCAAAAATATATATTACAAATGCACATATAATGCCCTCCCATTGACGGTTGCTTGATTGACGGTTGGCTGGAAGCCGAGCCCTGTCTCCAAATCTCACACCTGTGCACAATTTGTATGCACAGCACAGGAACAAGATTTGGAAACAGAGCTCAGCTTCCAGCTGACTGTTAGTAAAGCAGGAACAGGGATGGGAGGGGGAGTGATTAGGCATTTCAGCACTCAGCAATTCAGGGTCTTAGGAATGTCTCTTTGCACTAAAGAAACACAGACACATATATGAAAGGCACCATGTGTCTCTGTGTCATAACAACCAACTAACAATATTCCTGGAGCTACATGCTGGAGCCGTATGCGGTTTCCTGACCGGACCTAAAACCGTAGTATACTACGGTTTTAGGTCCGGTCCAAAACCGCATACGGGTCAAATCTGAGCCGACAGGAGTCACCGTTTGACTCCGGTCGGGTCATTAAAGTAAATGGAGTCACGGGCTGATCCGGCCGGGGTATGGGAGCGTCTGGTTTGCCCCTCCCCCCCGCCTTAGCCTGCATTGCTAATCTGAAAATGGACAGCTCTTCGCAATGGAGGCAGGACCCAGCATACCCAGCATCCCTCCCCTATCCTCCAATATGCCCACCCAGCTTATGAATATTCATGGAACCCCTTCTATGTGAG
This sequence comes from Hyla sarda, assembly GCF_029499605.1. NCBI lineage: Eukaryota > Metazoa > Chordata > Amphibia > Anura > Hylidae > Hyla > Hyla sarda. Next base: position 27,720,330 of record NC_079195.1, read on the forward strand.
CATATGGCTGGCCAGGAACTGCCTCATCTACAACAGGGAGGACATGTCCGTCCAGGACTTCCGCAGGCTGGTCCACAGCCGGCTTAGAGACTATTCCATCTTGGACTGTCCGGACGTCGATGAAGAAGAGGATGAACACCCCTCTGCTTCCCCTCCCTCCCCATATGTTTGCCCAGTAGCTTTACCCTGTGATCCACTCTCCCCCTACCCCCATTGATCCCACGCCCCTCCCTGATCACAGACTGTAATGTGTTGTTGTTTTTCAACTGTGTTTCTCCGATATCGAGTGATGGAGCGGAGTGTTAGCGTAGCATGTGGTACGGTGTATAGCTTAGGGAACCTGTGCTGTATATTGTACCGTCATGCTTTGTGTGATTGTAATTTATTGTAATGCCGACTGAATGGCGAATAAAGCTTCTATGTGAGCATGAGGTAGGTGTGCATATCAGTGCAGAGGGGCAAAGGAAAGGATGCTGGGGATGCCGGGTCCTGCCTCCATTGAGCAAAGCCGGACATTTTCCACTAAGCAATACCGTGTAAGTGATAGCCCACTGTAATCCGGTTTACCCGCACTATAACCTTTTGTATTGGATTGAGTGCAGGTCAAGTTGCTGTCAGTTTCCGTTTACCCTACATCATTGTTGGCTGCAAATATTCCTTGTTTCAGCCTAATCAGTGCCTATATCAGTGTTCCCCAACCAGGGTGCCTCCAGCTGTTGCAAAACTACAACTTCCAGCATGCACGGACAGCCGAAGGCTGTCCGGGCATGCTGGAAGTTGTAGTTTTGCAACAGCTGGAGACACCCCGGTTGGGAAACAATGCCCTATATAATGGATTCCAGGCCAAATAATATAGATATATCAAAAAATTATCACATAATGGTTTCTGTGAAAACATTTCCAGGGTCTCATTATACCAATACTAAGGCCCCTTTCACACTACAGGTATCATCCTGTAAAAAAAACCTCCGTTATTACTCCCGGCAAAAAGTCCTGAAAACGGCCATCAAAAAAATCCCATACATGTCAATGCGATTTTTTTGAACATCCTTTTGCATCAGGCATGTCCGTTTTTATTAATGTCCGTTATTTTTGCCGCCACAAAAGACGGCGCATGCACAAATTTTTGGTCCGGAATAAAAAAAAATTGTGAAAAAATGGACGTTAAAATTGAAGTCTATGGGAACATTGAAGTCAATGGGAACCGGATGTTAAAAAAAAAAAACATCCGTTATCATCAGTTATTGTCAGGTTTTTTAACATCCGTTTATTGTACTGAGCATGCTCAATACAGCTTTACAAAAAAAAAGGGTTAAAAACCTGATTAAAAAAATGGATGTAACTGGTAATAACAGATGATAATGGATGAACAACATCAGGTTTTTAAAGAAAAAACCCATTAAAAGGAGATATCCGGTGCTGAAAAAGTTATCCTCTATCCTAAGGATAGGGGATAAGTTTCAGATCGCGGGGGGTCCATCTCCTGTATGGGGCCCCGGCTGCCCGCAGGAAGGGGGCGTGTTGACGAAGCGGTGGCTGACACGCCCCCTCAATACAACTCTTTGGCAGAGGCGGAGCGCTGCCTTTGGCAATCTCCGGCTCTGCCATAGCGATGTATTGAGGGGGCGTGTCGGCCGACGCTTCGTGCAGGAGATCGCGGGGGGCCCCAGCAGTCGGACCCCCCCCCCCCATGATCTGAAACTTATACCCTATCCTTAGGATAGGGGATAACTTTTTCAGCACTGGACTACCCCTTTAAAAATAACGGATGATGGTCATCAATTATCATCCGTTATTACCAGTTTTTGCATCCGTGTTTTTTTTTTTTTTCATCCTTTATTGTAAAATAACGGCAGTAAAAAAGTAGGATGATACCTGTAGTGTGAAAGGGGCCACGTAAAACGCCCAAAATACTCATCAGCAGGGGTGTTCCACATACATGGCCTGGCATAAGAGGAATTGTGTTTGGCAGCAATAAATTGCGCTGCATAAAGGTTGGTTTGTTCTAACACAGTATAAACAAACTTCTCAGAGGAGTAAAAAAAAATCCCTAAAATCCAATGATGTCCAAATGAACACCGACACGGCAGAGGCCCACAGGAGAGGTGGTGGGGGTTGTCTACTGACGGATCACTACAAGAGGAAGACGAGAATTCAAGATGAACTTTATTTCTACTATCAGGGTTGCGATGTGACCACAAAGTTACATAATGAATAAAAAAAACTACCAATGACGAATGTTTAGAGACTGGTTTTATGTGTCACAGGCAGCAGACATGACAAATGGTAGAAATCTTCACTGATAATGGCCAATAAAGCGGAAGAACGTAGGACACTGGAGACAGGTATGGAAAATATTTATTGGTCGTGAATACTTTTTTTTTTTTGCCTGAGGTGCACAACGGTAGACAATGACTAGGAGAGCTGGTAAAACCAGCCTACCATGACATGATTGGTCCATCCGTACATACAGATCTACACAGCAATCGGCGGCTGGTACCACGCCCAATTTGTCCCTTGGTCAATTGGTAGCTAGCAGGAGAACCTGCCGGTAAGTGGAGATTTTTTTCCTTTGGTCCAATCAGCAGCACAATAATGGAGTAATTCTGCCCCTGTGTACTGGTGGGACATAATATTTATTAAAGGGGTACTCCGCTGCTAGAGATCTTATCCCCTATCAAAGGTTAAGGGATAAGATGTCTGATCGTGGGAGTCCCTGGGGCTACCCACAATCTCCCACAGCACCCGTCGTTCTAAACAAACGCAGGGTTTCTGTGGCAGTAGTTGTGTAGTCATGGCCACACCCATCGTGATGTCATGCCATGCCCCCTCGATTCATGTATATGGGACAGGACGTGTCGGCCAAATGGAGGGGGCGTGGTGTGACGTCACAAGGGGGCGCGGCCATGACCTCAAAATCACGGCCTCCAGCTCCGAGTTTTCCGAACAAAATGTTCAGAACACTAGAGCACTGGAGTACCCCATTAAAGGGGTACTCCACTACCCCAGTGTCCGGAACATTTAGTTCCGTACGCTGGGTGCAGGCTGCAGGGGTCGTGAAGTCACGGCCACTCCCATAGACTTGCATTGAGGGGGCGTGGCATGTTGTCAGAAAGGGGATTGGTCATTACGTCACAATCCTCGCAGCCTGCACCCAGCGTTCTGAACTAAATGTTCCGGATGCTCAGGCAGTGGAGTACCCCTTTAAATAGCCCCTCCACCTTGTGTTCATTTTAAAGTAATCGAACTAGGGCGGGAAGCTTGTCCTGCTGATGGGATGGGAAAACAGATTAACACTCGACTAAATCTACTCTTCCCTTGCATTTATTAGCAGCACAATAATGGGGATTTAGCAACCCTATAGGGGGCCCTCTTGACTAGCAGAACTTAAAATCCACCATTCAACAGCCATCTCTTCTAAGAACCTTCATTTTAACCTTGAATGATTGATAAGACTAATGCGAGCTAAAATATACATGGTAAATGGAATCCATAAGGATCAGTGGTTATTCACTGCAAGAGGTGGACACTGCTCTAGAAGAGTGGGCTCTAACAAATTAAAACAAATTACATTTTTGACCAGCGTAAGCCAAGGGAAGAATAAGAGAGGCAACTCTTAAATGGGCACTCTTATTAAAACTAATTTTTTTCTATTGCACTCCTTATGGTAAATGAAAAATATTTCTAATATACTTTGTTTAGAAAAAAATGAAGTTTTCTATGTTTTATTTGTGCTTAAAAAAGCTCAAGAGCACATTTTCCCCCAACTCATACACAGACTTTGGACCAAAGTCCAAACACAGGAAGTGCAGCCTGGAGTGCTGAGGGGGGGGGGGGATCCAACCAACAGCATATGGCAGTTATGAGTGAGAGGAGCTATGATTGGATGAGGCTGGACCCCCCCCCCCCCCTCAGCACTCCAGGCGGCACTTCCTGTGTTTGGACTTTGGTCCAAAGTCTGTGTATGAGTTGGGGGAAAATGTGCTCTTGAGCTTTTTTATATAACATAGAAAACTTCATTTTTTCAAAACAAAGTATATTAGAAATATTTTTCATTTACCATAAGGAGTGCAATAGCAAAAATTAGTTTTAATGAGAGTGACCCTTTAAAGGTTACCCGTCATGATCCTGATAAATGTTATAATCCTCCCAGTTCACTGCCCCATTATACTAAACCACCCCCTGCCTTTATTTGTTAGTTATCTACCTTGATGATGCTCTTTATTTCCTGCTCAGATTCACAGACTGGGAAGAGGCGTTCCCCAGTAGGCGTGACATCATCTGAAGCCATACAGAGGAGAACTTCCTCCCTCACTCTGCTACACACAGCCCAGAGAAGTTAAGTGTGTGAGATGAGCTATGATTGGATAAGGCTGCCGCCCACCCCAGTGCAAGTCTATGGGAGGGGGCGTGACGGCCTTCACGCCCCCTCCCATAGACTTGCATTGAGGGGGCGGGCCGTGACATCTTGAGGGGGCTATGACATCACAAGCTCCCGGCCCCGGCTCCAGCGTTCGGAACAATTTGTTCCAAATGCTGAGCAGCGGAGTACCCCTTTAATGACTCAGGCCTTTACAATCCACCATGCTGGGATGCTAGGATGGTGCCAGTCCACAGGATTGAACTACCCACTCCTTGAGTGAACCACCAGCTAAAAAGATTTGTACAACACTTGCATGTGTTTTGAAAGGATTCAGATCTGGACTGTAATGAAGCCTTGATGACTGTAATGCCAACTAGATTCTGCCAGGGGGGTGGAAAACCTTTAGGATGTGAGGTGGATTATATGAGGTCTCAGCAGTGTTGAGTGCCTGGACACACAAAGTTCTGCATGGGTATCACTTCAGCAGGAGTTGAGAAAAAAACTGACTTCTTGAATCAGAATTGCATGATGGCTATTACTGTGGCCTGGTCTTCCCTTCGCATCAATACCCTGGGCACATGCTTAAAGGGACACTCCAGTCAAACATTTTTTTTTTTTTTTTTTTAAATCAACTGGTGCCAGAAAGTTAAACAGATTTGTAAATGATTTCTAATAAAAAAAATCTTAATTCTTCCAGTACTTATTAGCTGTTGTATACTGCACAGGAAGTTCTTTTCTTTCTGAATTTCCTTTCTGTCTGACCACAGTGCTCTCTGCTGACACCTTTGTCAATGTCAGGAACTGTCCAGAGCAGGTGTAATTCCCCATAGCAAACCTCTCCTGCTCTGGACAGTTCCTCATATGGACGGAGGTGTCAGCAGAGAGCATTGTGGTCAGACTGGAAAGAACTACACAACTTCCTCTGTAGTATACAGCAGCTGATAAGTACTGGAAGGATTAAGATTTTTAAGTAATTTACAAATTCGTTTAACTTTCTGGCACCAGTTGATTTAAAAAAATATATATATATATATGGATATATAGTTTTCCACCGGAACACCCCTTTAATGTTTGGGGAAATTATTTTATTTTTGGAACACAGAGCTCTCTGCTGACATCACAAGCACAGTGCTCTCTGCTGACATCTCTGTCCATTTTAGGAACTGTCCAGAGCAGCATATGTTTCCTATGGGGATTTTCTCCTACTCTGGACAGTTCTTGAAATGGACAGAGATGTCAGCAGAGAGAACTGTGGTCATGATGTCAGTAGAGAGCGCTGTTTTCCAAAAAGAAAATAATTTCCTCTGTAGTATTGAGCAGCTAATAAGTACAGGAAGGATTAAATATTTTTAGTAGAAGCAATTTACAAATCTGTTTAACTTTCTGGCACCAGTTGATTAAAAAAAAAAGTTTTCCACCGGAGTACCCCTTTAGGGTGCATTCCCACAGGGCGTATATGCAGCGTATTTGACGCTGCGCAAAATTTATGGCAACAGCGGGAAATACGCTGCATATTCCTCGCTCTCTATACACACAGGGCTTTCCGGCGGCAGCTCTATGCGCGTAGTGAGTTTTGGAGGCACCCATAGGGCTGCCGCCGGAAAGCCCTGTGTGTATAGAGAGCGAGGAATATGCAGCGTATTTCCCGCTGCTGCCATAAATTTTGCGCAGCGTCAAATACACTGCGTATATGCCCTGTGGGAACGCACCCTCAAAGTTCTTTAAAGAAGTCTTCAGAGATCATTCTTCAAGAATTTTTACACCCATATTCTAATAGTTCATCCATAACTTATATGGTGCCTTGGATCTGCATATCGAACAAATGTGTAGGTTCAGCTTAGTCAGGAGACACCCTGCTATTTCAACACTAATGATCTGTTGTCCAAGCAGCATACATTGCCTTCTAAACCCTGGATCTGTGGCGGAAAAGAGCATATGGCTCTGGTTCCTTTAGAATTAAAGGGAACGTGTCATCATGTATATATACAATGTGTGGCAATGCGTTATATATATATGGTAAAATCTTCTTCTCCACCAACCCCCAGGGGACGTTCCTGCCCGTAGGTGAGGATATGAAGTTAGAAAATTTCCCCTGCCGGCCCCGTAAGTAGTCCCCTGGGAGGAGAGCTATACTTACCTAGTCCCTTCTGCAGTGCTGTAATCACACTCCCTCTGCCTGATTGAGTCTAGGCATGGCCCGCGTCATTGGCGCAGAGCTTAAGGAGCAGAGCGGTGATGAGGGCTGCCAATCACACCGAGGGGGCGTGTAATTACAGCCGAAGCAGCAGGACTAGGTGAGTTTGGGGCACAGGAGACTTCTTAAGGGGCTGGCGGGGGACACTTTCTAGCTCTATATCCTCACACATCCCTGCGTCAGGAACATCTCTCGGGGATGGTGAGAAAGAAGATTTTACCATACATATTTGGGGGAATTTATCAAAACCTGTCCAGAGGAAAAGTTGCCGAGTTGCCCATAGCAACCAATCAGATCCCTTCTTTCATTTTTGAAAAGGCCTCTGAGAAATGAAGCGATCTGATTGGTTGCTATGGGCAACTCAGCAACTTTTCCTCTGGACTGGTTTTGATAAATTTCCCCCACTGTGTTGCCACATGTTATATATGGTAAAATCTTATGTCAGGCTCCCTTTAAAGGGGTACTCCGGCCCTAAGACATCTTATCCCTTATCCAAAGGATAGAGGATAAGATGTCTGACCGCGGGGGTCCCGCCGCTGGAGACCCTGCAATCTTGTGGGGGTCGTCACCCCCCGCTATGCACGGCCGTCACACCCCCCTCCCATAGACTTGCATACAGTGGCGATCAAAAGTTTGGTCACCCCTGGTAAAAATTTGTATTAATGTGTATAAAGAAGCCAAGGAAAGATGGAAAAATCTCCAAAAGGCATCAAATTACAGATTAGACATTCTTAGATTTTATTTCCATCATTTACACTTTCAAAATAACAGAAAACAAAAAAATGGCATCTGCAAAAGTTTGGTCACCCTGCAGAGTTAATATCTTGTACTGCCCCCTTTGGCAAGTATCACAGCTTGTAAACGCTTTTTGTAGCCAGAGTCTTTCCATTCTTGTTTGAGTTATCTTTGCCCATTCTTCTTTACAAAAGTCTTTCAGTTCTTTGAGATTTCTGGGCTGTCTGTCACGCACTGCTCTTTTAAGGTCTATCCATAGATTTTCAATTATGTTGAGGTCAGGAGATTGTGAAGGCCATGGCAAAACCTTCAGTTTACGCCTCTTGATGTAATCCCCCGTGGATTTCGAGGTGTGTTTAGGATCATTATCCATTTGTAGAAGCCATCCTCTCTTTAACTTCAGCTTTTTCACAGATTGCATCAAGTTAACATCCAAAATTTGCTGAGATTTTATTGAATCCATTTTTCCTTCTACTCATGAGATGTTCCCTTTGCCACTGGCTGCAATACAACCCCAAAGCATGATTGATCCCCCCCCATGCTTAACAGTTGGACAGAGGTTCTTTTCATTAAATTCTGTTCTGTTCTCCAAACGTACCTTTGCTCATTCCGGCCAAAAAGTTCAATTTTAACCTCATCGGTCCACAGAACTTGTTTCCAAATTGCATCAGGCTTATCTATTTGTTCATTTGCAAAATTCAAACGCTGATTTTTGTGGTGAGGATGTAGAAGAGGTTTTCTTCTGATGACTCTTCCATGAAGACCATATTTGTACAAGTATCTTTTTATAGTGGAATAGTGTACCACAACTCCAGTGTCTGCCAGATCTTTCTGGAGGGATTGTGCAGTCAAACGTGGGTTTTGAATTGTTTTTCTCACAATCCTGCGAGCTGTTCTGTCTGATATTTTTCTTGGTCTTCCAGATCTTGCTTTAACTTCCACTGTTCCTGATGACTGCCATTTCTTAATTATATTCCGAACAGAGGATATCGACATCTGAAAACATTTTGCTATCTTCTTATAGCCTTCTCCAGCTTTGTGAGCGTCAACTATTTTCAGTTTCAGATTTCTAGACAACTGCTTAGAAGAACCCATGGTGCTGATTGTTGGGGCAAGGTCAGATGAGTCTGGGCATTTAAAACCTTTGAGATTGACATCACCTGGTCTTCCCAGATGATGATTGAGAACAATCCATGACACTGGCAGGTCTCAGCTTTGCAAAGGGGGCAGTGCATGCTATAAATTCTGCAGGGTGCCCAAACTTTTGCAGATGCCATTTTTTTGTTTCTGTTATTTTGAAAGTGTAAATGATGGAAATAAAATCTAACTTTTGTTGACATATTATAAGAATGTCTAATCTGTAATTTGATGCCTTTTGGAGATTTTTCCATCTTTCCTTGGCTTCTTTATGCACATTAATACAAATTTTTACCGGGGGTGCCCAAACTTTTGATCCCCACTGTAGCAGGGGCGGGGGGTGACGTCACACCAAGCGGAAGGAAGAGAATAATTCCCAGGAATTTATAGCAGCCTGAGTCTAACTCTGTTCTTCATAATGTTACAACTATTTTATTATCTAACAATATTGGTGCAACTGGACAAAGAGTTCAAGATGGTGCTTCTTCAGGCCACACCATAATATATATTGTACATAAATATAAGCATAATATATATAGAACATAAATGTAGAGGTTGGGTTCACACCAATGATTTTCTGAGTACCAAATGGGAATAGATTCTGTCGTATGTATCTGAGTTGGTTGCTGGTTCCTGGATGGAATATGGACGGATCTTCTGCACAGATTTCCATCTGTAATTCCAAACAGAAAGACCAAAATTCTAAATGGAAATCAACAACCAACTCGCCGCCAAAAATATACGACTGAATCAATTCTGAGTTCATACTCGGAAAATTGGTGGTGTAAACCCAGCCAAAAGCTTGAGCATATAGTCATAAGCAGAAAACTAAGGGCACTCCAGCCCCAACCTGCAGAACGCCCCTTGGGACACTAAAGTGGGTCGCCTAGAGGGAAGAAAGGTTAAATGCATTAGTGCAAATAACAGGATAAAGCACATAATAGACTGCAAGCAGAAGCTTCAGATTGAGAGACCAGCAAAGGGTTAACTACTCCCTTGTACGCCCCTCCAGCATAATCTGAGAAGTCTAACATGATAAACTAAAATAAGAGAAACAATAAGCAAACAAGCAGCAAACCATCTGTCCGAGTTCACACAGGACCGAAAAATACACAAGGGGGAGGGGGGTAGACGTCCTTTATAGGCGGGGGCTCTACTTAATTAGTGTTATTTCATTAACATTCCATCTGTCCTACTAGTTCACAGGGGCTGAATTACCCCATTATTGTACGGCTGAGGGGCACCAGGGAACACCAGATTAGGATGAATGGTCACCAGACGATGCCGACAGTTTAACGGAATCACATACACTCACTGGCCACTTTATTAGGTACACCTTGTTAGTACAAGTCAGATCCCTTTTTGTCTTCATTCTTGGTGGCCTTCTACAAGGTGCTGGACACATTCTCCTTAGGCTAGGTTCACACTGCACAATCTCCGGGCAGAAAATTTCCACCCGGAGATTCCGAGTGCGGCCAGCGCCGACTGATTCAGTCGGCGCTAGGACCGTGCGGACACTGCGGTCTCCGATAGACTGCAATGAGTTCCGCGTGTATTTCCGCCTGAAGAATGAGCAACGTCATTCATCAGGCATACATTTCCAAGCGGATTTTCCGTTCACAAATTCCGCTTCACAAATTCTGAAATGTGAATTTGTGAACGGAAACCCATTCACTATACTAGACATTTAGCAAGTGGAATTCCTGCCTGCAATTTCAAAGCGGAATTGGAGGCGGAAATTCCGTAGTGTGAACCTGGCCTTAGAGATTTTGCTCCATACAGACATGATGACATCACACAGTTCCTCCATATGGACACGATGACATCACACAGTTCCTCCCTATGGACATGATGACATCACACAGTTCCTCCATATGGACATGATGACATCACACAGTTCCTCCCTATGGACATGATGACATCACACAGTTCCTCCATATGGACATGATGACATCACACAGTTCCTCCCTATGGACATGATGACATCACACAGTTCCTCCATATGGACATGATGACATCACACAGTTACTCCATATGGACATGATGACATCACACAGTTCCTCCCTATGGACATGATGACATCACACAGTTCTTCCATATGGACATGATGACATCACACAGTTCTTCCATATGGACATGATGACATCACACAGTTCCTCCCTATGGACATGATGACATCACACAGTTCCACAACTTCTGACCCTGAATCTGAATGTCACAGCTGGAATGGAGACTCATCAGACCAGACAACGTTCTTCCATCTTCCATTGTCCAGTTCTGGTGACCTGTGTGAATCGTAGCCTCAGTTCTTCGCTGACAGGATTGGCCCCCGAAGTGGTCTTCAGCTGTTGTAACCCATCTGCTTCATAATTGGACATTTTGTTCAGTCAGAGATGCTATTCTACCTTGGTTGTAACCAGTGGTGATTTGAGTTACTTTTACCTGTCATCTCGAACCAGTATGCACATTCTCTTCTGACAACAATGTTTGTCAACACAACTACTGCACAACAGATATTTTCTTTTTTTTTTAGACTATTCTCTGTAAACCCTAGAGATGGTTGTGCGTGAACATCCCAGTCGATCAGCAGTTTCTGAAATACTCAGATCCGCCCCTCTAACTATGTCACATTTAAATTCACTTAAATCCCCTTTCTTCCCCATTCTGATGCTCAGTTCGGACTTCAGCAAGTTGTCTTTCCCCCGACTACCTTCCTAAATTCATTGAGTGGACAATGGCTGGCTGATTTGCTATTTGTGTTAACAAATGACTGAACAGGTGTACCTAATAAAGTGGCCATGTGAGTGTACATGTATGTTGGGACATGCAAGGAATTATGTAGATATATGTGACTTTGTCATGTTATTCGGCACTGGTAAAATAGCAAAAATAAATAAATAACTAAAATCTAACTAAGATTACTCATTAATATCAGACACAAATACAAATATATTTTCAGACAAGTGCTCCCAAAAGAGAAGAATTTTCCATTCCCTCCTTCTCCTCCGCCAGCTGGACGACCTATATGGAATGTAGAAAAAACAGGACTATAAAAACAACGTATAAAAAAAAAAGGCACAGACCCTAAGTATTTTTTGTGTATATTTTAAGTTTAAAAATAGTCCACTAGAAAATGCTATAGAATTCAGAGTTCTGGCCGCTGTTCGGGGTTTTAAAGGGGTACTCCGATGGAAAACATTTTTTTTTTAAATCAACTGGAGCCAGAAAGTTAAACAGATTTGTAAATTACTTCTATTTAACCTGTTAAGGACGGTGGGCATATCCATACGCCCCCTGTTTTAAAGTCCTTAAGGACTGAGGGCGTATGGATACGCCCGTGGGAATTCCGGTCCCCGCCGCTAGCCGGTTGGGGACTGGATCGGGATGCCTGCTGAAATCATTCAGCAGGCAACCCGGCACATCGCCCAGGGGGGTCCTGAGTCCCCGCAATGTCGGCGATCAGAGAAAATCGCATGTCAATTCAGACATCTGATTTTCTCCAATTCTGGGCTGATCAGGTCTCTGGTGACCCGATCACCCGGAAAATAGGGATGATCGGAGATGTCAGTGACAGCCCAGATCATCCTAAGGGATAGGAGTGAGGTCGCAGTGCTGCGATCTCCTCCTATCCCCTGCCATTAGTCAGAACTGAGTTCTGACCAATGGCAGCGCAGGACAGGGGGTTGCCATGGAAACCCCCGTTCTGCCCACCCCTGGATGTTGGGCAGAACGGGGGGGGGGGGGGAGAAGATGGAGGCCTTTACCTGAGGACCAGATGCGTGGGGCCCGGCGATCATCGCAGACATCCAGCGGAGATCACGGCTCAGGTAGGGAATCGACGGTGGGGGGGGGGGGGGGGGGGAGAAATGAAAGTGAGAGTAATGTGATCTTTACTGTGGCAACCACTAGGAAGGTCGGACTGCAACTCCCAGCATGCCCAGACAGCCAAAGGCTGTCTGGGCATGCTGGGAGTTGTAGTTTTGCAAGATCTGGAGGGTCACAGTTTGGTGACCACTGTTACAGTGGTGCCCAAACGGTAACCCTCCAGATGTTGCCAAACTACAACTCTCAGCATGCCTAGACTGCCCAGGCATGCTGGGAGTTGTAGTTCTGTAACATCTGGCCCTTCAGACTTTGCAATTTTCATGACATTTTTGAAAATTGCTGCTCTACTTTGAAGCCCTCTAATTAAAAAAAAAAAAGGAAAAATATGTCCATTTCATGATGCCAACATAAAGTGGACATATTGTATTTGTGAATCAATATAACATTTATTTGGAATATCCATTTTCCTTACAAGCAGAGAGCTTCAAAGTTAGAAAAATGCTAAATTTTCTAAATTTTCATGAAATTTGGAGATTTTTCACCAAGAAAGGATGCAAGTAACGCCGAAAATTTACCACTAAAATAAAGTAGAATATGTCACGAAAAAACTATCTCAGAATCAGAATATTCGGTAAAAGCGTTTTAGAGATATTAACGCTTAAAGTGACGTGGTCAGAATTGCGTAAAAGGGCTCAGTCCTTAAGGTGAAAAAGGGCTCAGTCCTTAAGGGGTTAAAAATCTTAATCCTTCCAGTACTTATCAGCTGTTGTATGCTCCAAAGGAAGTTATTTCCTTTTTGAATTTATTTTCTGTCTTACCACAGTGCTCTCTGCCGCCACCTCTGTCCAGAGCAGGAATAATTCCCCAGAGCACCCACATGCCCCCCCACCCCCCCACCCCCCCACACACCTTCAACCACTGCAGCAATTTTAGCAGCAATCATAAGTCTATTTCCCAAGGAGAGCCTCTGGATATGATGCTGAGCACGTGCACTCAACTTCTTTGGTTTACCATTGTAAGGCTTGTTCTGAGTGGAAATCTGTCCTGTGTACGTACTTTATGGACTTGCCCAGCGTGCTGAAGCTCAGTTTTAGGGTCTTGGCGATCTTCTTATAGCGTTAGCCATCTTTAAAGTTTTGAAAACAAGAATTGTTACTCTGTAAAGAGTTCTTTGCCATGAAGTGCCATGTGGAATTTCCAGTGACCAGAATTAGAGAGTGTGAGAGCGATAACACGAAAATTTTGAACACCTGCTCCCTATTTACACTTGAGACCTTTTAACACTAACGAATCACATGACACCGGGGAGTGGAAATGGCTGTTTGGGGTGTACTCACTTTCGTTGCCACGGTTTAGACATTATTGGCTGTGTGTTGGGTTATTTTGAGGGGACACAACATTATACAGTTATACAGGCCGTGCACTCACTACTTTACATTGTGGCAGAGGGTCATTTCTTCAGTGTTGTCATATGAAAGCAAGAAAATATTGACAGAATTGGGAGGTGTGGAGTCACTTATGGGAGATACTGTATATATAATGTGAGGGGTGGACTCACTTATGGGATATACTGTATATATAATGTGAGGGGTGGACTCTCTTATGGGAGATACTGTATATATAATGTGAGGGGTGGACTCACTTATGGGAGATACTGTATATATAATGTGAGGGGTGGACTCACTTATGGGATATACTGTATATATATAATGTGAGGGGTGGACTCACTTATGGGATATACTGTATATATAATGTGAGGGGTGGAGTCACTTATGGGAGATACTGTATATATAATGTGAGGGGTGGACTCACTTATGGGATATACTGTATATAATGTGAGGGGTGGACTCACTTATGGGAGATACTGTATATATAATGTGAGGGGTGGACTCACTTATGGGAGATACTGTATATATAATGTGAGGGGTGGACTCACTTATGGGAGAGACTGTATATATAATGTGAGGGGTGGACTCACTTATGGGAGATACTGTATATATAATGTGAGGGGGTGGAGTCACTTATGGGATATACTGTATATATAATGTGAGGGGTGGAGTCACTTATGGGATATACTGTATATATAATGTGCGGGGTGGAGTCACTTATGGGATATACTGTATATATAATGTGAGGGGTGGACTCTCTTATGGGAGATACTGTATATATAATGTGAGGGGGTGGAGTCACTTATGGGATATACTGTATATATAATGTGCGGGGTGGAGTCACTTATGGGATATACTGTATATATAATGTGAGGGGTGGACTCTCTTATGGGAGATACTGTATATATAATGTGAGGGGTGGACTCACTTATGGGAGATACTGTATATATAATGTGAGGGGGTGGAGTCACTTATGGGATATACTGTATATATAATGTGCGGGGTGGAGTCACTTATGGGATATACTGTATATATAATGTGAGGGGTGGACTCTCTTATGGGAGATACTGTATATATAATGTGAGGGGTGGACTCACTTATGGGAGATACTGTATATATAATGTGAGGGGTGGACTCACTTATGGGATATACTGTATATATAATGTGAGGGGTGGACTCACTTATGGGATATACTGTATATACTGTGAGGGGTGGAGTCACTTATGGGAGATACTGTATATAATGTGAGGGGTGGACTCACTTATGGGAGATACTGTATATATATATAATGTGAGGGGTGGAGTCACTTATGGGATATACTGTATATAATGTGAGGGGTGGAGTCATTTATGGGATATACTGTATATATAATGTGAGGGGTGGACTCACTTATGGGATATACTGTATATATAATGTGAGGGGCGGACTCACTTATGGGAGATACTGTATATATAATGTGAGGGGTGGACTCACTTATGGGAGATACTGTATATATAATGTGAGGGGTGGACTCACTTATGGGAGAGACTGTATATATAATGTGAGGGGTGGACTCACTTATGGGAGATACTGTATATATAATGTGAGGGGGTGGAGTCACTTATGGGATATACTGTATATATAATGTGAGGGGGTGGAGTCACTTATGGGAGATACTGTATATAATGTGAGGGGTGGACTCACTTATGGGAGATACTGTATATATAATGTGAGGGGTGGACTCACTTATGGGAGATACTGTATATATAATGTGAGGGGTGGAGTCACTTATGGGATATACTGTATATATAATGTGAGGGGTGGACTCTCTTATGGGAGATACTGTATATATAATGTGAGGGGTGGAGTCACTTATGGGAGATACTGTATATAATGTGAGGGGTGGACTCACTTATGGGAGATACTGTATATAATGTGAGGGGTGGAATCACTTATGGGATATACTGTATATATAATGTGAGGGGTGGACTCACTTATGGGATATACTGTATATATAATGTGAGGGGTGGACTCACTTATGGGATATACTGTATATATAATGTGAGGGGTGGACTCACTTATGGGATATACTGTATATATAATGTGAGGGGTGGAATCACTTATGGGAGATACTGTATATATAATGTGAGGGGTGGAGTCACTTATGGGAGATACTGTATATATAATGTGAGGGGTGGAATCACTTATGGGATATACTGTATATATAATGTGGGGGGTGGAGTCACTTATGGGAGATACTGTATATATAATGTGAGGGGTGGAGTCACTTATGGGATATACTGTATATATAATGTGAGGGGTGGAGTCACTTATGGGAGATACTGTATATATAATGTGAGGGGTGGAGTCACTTATGGGATACTGTATATAAAATGTGAGGGGTGGAGTCACTTATGGGATATACTGTATATATAATGTGAGGGGTGGAGTCACTTATGGGAGATACTGTATATAATGTGAGGGGTGGACTCACTTATGGGAAATACTGTATATATATAATGTGAGGGGTGGAGTCACTTATGGGATATACTGTATATATAATGTGAGGGGTGGACTCACTTATGGGAGATACTGTATATAATGTGAGGGGTGGACTCACTTATGGGAGATACTGTATATATAATGTGAGGGGTGGACTCACTTATGGGAGATACTGTATATAATGTGAGGGGTGGAGTCACTTATGGGATATACTGTATATATAATGTGAGGGGTGGACTCACTTATGGGATATACTGTATATAATGTAAGGGGTGGACTCACTTATGGGATATACTGTATATATAATGTGAGGGGTGGACTCACTTATGGGAGATACTGTATATAATGTGAGGGGTGGACTCACTTATGGAATATACTGTATATATAATGTGAGGGGTGGAGTCACTTATGGAATATACTGTATATATAATGTGAGGGGTGGAGTCACTTATGGGAGATACTGTATATATAATGTGAGGGGTGGACTCACTTATGGGAGATACTGTATATAATGTGAGGGGTGGACTCACTTATGGAATATACTGTATATATAATGTGAGGGGTGGAGTCACTTATGGGATATACTGTATATAATGTGAGGGGTGGAGTCACTTATGGGATATACTGTATAAATATTGTGAGGGGTGGACTCACTTATGGGATATACTGTATATATAATGTGAGGGGTGGACTCACTTATGGGATATACAATATATAATGTGAGGGGTGGAGTCACTTATGGGATATACTGTATATATATAATGTGAGGGGTGGAGTCACTTATGGGATATACTGTATATATAATGTGAGGGGTGGACTCACTTATGGGAGATACTGTATATAATGTGAGGGGTGGACTCACTTATGGGATATACTGTATATATATAATGTGAGGGGTGGAGTCACTTATGGGATATACTGTATATATAATGTGAGGGGTGGACTCACTTATGGGAGATACTGTATATAATGTGAGGGGTGGACTCACTTATGGAATATACTGTATATATAATGTGAGGGGTGGAGTCACTTATGGGATATACTGTATATAATGTGAGGGGTGGAGTCACTTATGGGATATACTGTATATAATGTGAGGGGTGGAATCACTTATGGGAGATACTATATATATAATGTGAGGGGTGGACTCACTTATGGGAGATACTGTATATATAATGTGAGGGGTGGAATCACTTATGGGAGATACTGTATATAATGTGAGGGGTGGAATCACTTATGGGATATACTGTATATATATTGTGAGGGGTGGAGTCACTTATGGGATATACTGTATATATAATGTGAGGGGTGGACTCACTTATGGGAGATACTGTATATATAATGTGAGGGGTGGACTCACTTATGGGAGATACTGTATATATAATGTGAGGGGTGGAGTCACTTATGGGAGATACTGTATATATAATGTGAGGGGTGGACTCACTTATGGGATATACTGTATATATAATGTGAGGGGTGGACTCACTTATGGGAGATACTGTATATATAATGTGAGGGGTGGAGTCACTTATGGGATATACTGTATATATAATGTGAGGGGTGGACTCTCTTATGGGAGATACTGTATATATAATGTGAGGGGTGGACTCACTTATGGGATATACTGTATATATAAAATGTGAGGGGTGGAGTCACTTATGGGATATACTGTATATATAATGTGAGGGGTGGAGTCACTTATGGGAGATACTGTATATAATGTGAGGGGTGGACTCACTTATGGGAGATACTGTATATAATGTGAGGGGTGGAATCACTTATGGGATATGCTGTATATATAATGTGAGGGGTGGACTCACTTATGGGAGATACTGTATATATAATGTGAGGGGTGGAGTCACTTATGGGAGATACTGTATATATAATGTGAGGGGTGGACTCACTTATGGGAGATACTGTATATATAATGTGAGGGGTGGACTCACTTATGGGAGATACTGTATATATAATGTGAGGGGTGGACTCACTTATGGGAGATACTGTATATATAATGTGAGGGGTGGAGTCACTTATGGGAGATACTGTATATATAATGTGAGGGGTGGACTCACTTATGGGAGATACTGTATATATAATGTGAGGGGTGGACTCTCTTATGGGATATACTGTATATATAATGTGAGGGGTGGACTCTCTTATGGTAGATACTGTATATATAATGTGAGGGGTGGTGTCACTTATGGGATATACTGTATATATAATGTGAGGGGTGGACTCACTTATGGGAGATACTGTATATATAATGTGAGGGGTGGACTCACTTATGGGAGATACTGTATATAATGTGAGGGGTGGAGTCACTTATGGGATATACTGTATATATAATGTGAGGGGTGGAGTCACTTATGGGAGATACTGTATATAATGTGAGGGGTGGACTCACTTATGGGAGATACTGTATATATAATGTGAGGGGTGGAGTCACTTATGGGATATACTGTATATATAATGTGAGGGGTGGACTCTCTTATGGGAGATACTGTATATATAATGTGAGGGGTGGACTCACTTATGGGATATACTGTATATATAAAATGTGAGGGGTGGAGTCACTTATGGGATATACTGTATATATAATGTGAGGGGTGGAGTCACTTATGGGAGATACTGTATATAATGTGAGGGGTGGACTCACTTATGGGAGATACTGTATATAATGTGAGGGGTGGAATCACTTATGGGATATGCTGTATATATAATGTGAGGGGTGGACTCACTTATGGGAGATACTGTATATATAATGTGAGGGGTGGAGTCACTTATGGGAGATACTGTATATATAATGTGAGGGGTGGACTCACTTATGGGAGATACTGTATATATAATGTGAGGGGTGGACTCACTTATGGGAGATACTGTATATATAATGTGAGGGGTGGACTCACTTATGGGAGATACTGTATATATAATGTGAGGGGTGGAGTCACTTATGGGAGATACTGTATATATAATGTGAGGGGTGGACTCACTTATGGGAGATACTGTATATATAATGTGAGGGGTGGACTCTCTTATGGGATATACTGTATATATAATGTGAGGGGTGGACTCTCTTATGGTAGATACTGTATATATAATGTGAGGGGTGGTGTCACTTATGGGATATACTGTATATATAATGTGAGGGGTGGACTCACTTATGGGAGATACTGTATATATAATGTGAGGGGTGGACTCACTTATGGGAGATACTGTATATAATGTGAGGGGTGGAGTCACTTATGGGATATACTGTATATATAATGTGAGGGGTGGAGTCACTTATGGGAGATACTGTATATAATGTGAGGGGTGGACTCACTTATGGGAGATACTGTATATAATGTGAGGGGTGGACTCACTTATGGGAGATACTGTATATATAATGTGAGGGGTGGACTCACTTATGGAATATACTGTATATAATGTGAGGGGTGGAGTCACTTATGGGATATACTGTATATATATTGTGAGGGGTGGACTCACTTATGGGATATACTGTATATATAATGTGAGGGGTGGACTCACTTATGGGATATACAATATATAATGTGAGGGGTGGACTCCCTTATGGGATATACTGTATATATAATGTGAGGGGTGGACTCACTTATGGGAGATACTGTATATAATGTGAGGGGTGGACTCACTTATGGGATATACTGTATATATATAATGTGAGGGGTGGAGTCACTTATGGGATATACTGTATATATAATGTGAGGGGTGGACTCACTTATGGGAGATACTGTATATAATGTGAGGGGTGGACTCACTTATGGAATATACTGTATATATAATGTGAGGGGTGGAGTCACTTATGGGATATACTGTATATAATGTGAGGGGTGGAGTCACTTATGGGATATACTGTATATATATTGTGAGGGGTGGACTCCCTTATGGGATATACTGTATATATAATGTGAGGGGTGGAGTCACTTATGGGATATACTGTATATATAATGTGAGGGGTGGACTCACTTATGGGATATACTGTATATATAATGTGAGGGGTGGAGTCACTTATGGGATATACTGTATATATAATGTGAGGGGTGGACTCACTTATGGGAGATACTGTATATAATGTGAGGGGTGGACTCACTTATGGGAGATACTGTATATATAATGTGAGGGGTGGAGTCACTTATGGGATATACTGTATATATAATGTGAGGGGTGGACTCACTTATGGGAGATACTGTATATATAATGTGAGAGGTGGACTCACTTATGGGAGATACTGTATATATAATGTGAGGGGTGGACTCACTTATGGGATATAATGTATATATAATGTGAGGGGTGGACTCACTTATGGGAGATACTGTATATATAATGTGAGGGGTTGACTCACTTATGGGATATACTGTATATAATGTGAGGGGTGGAGTCACTTATGGGAGATACTGTATATA
Organism: Hyla sarda; assembly: GCF_029499605.1. NCBI lineage: Eukaryota > Metazoa > Chordata > Amphibia > Anura > Hylidae > Hyla > Hyla sarda. The sequence continues at coordinate 27,740,874 of NC_079195.1, forward strand.
TAATGTGAGGGGTGGAGTCACTTATGGGAGATACTGTATATATAATGTGAGGGGTGGACTCACTTATGGGATATACTGTATATAATGTGAGGGGTGGAGTCACTTATGGGATATACTGTATATATAATGTGAGGGGTGGACTCACTTATGGGAGATACTGTATATATAATGTGAGGGGTGGACTCACTTATGGGAGATACTGTATATATAATGTGAGGGGTGGACTCACTTATGGGATATACTGTATATATAATGTGAGGGGTGGAGTCACTTATGGGAGATACTGTATATATAATGTGAGGGGTGGAGTCACTTATGGGATATACTGTATATATAATGTGAGGGGTGGAGTCACTTATGGGATATACTGTATATATAATGTGAGGGGTGGTGTCACTTATGGGATATACTGTATATATAATGTGAGGGGTGGACTCACTTATGGGAGATACTGTATATATAATGTGAGGGGTGGACTCACTTATGGGAGATACTGTATATAATGTGAGGGGTGGAGTCACTTATGGGATATACTGTATATATAATGTGAGGGGTGGACTCACTTATGGGAGATACTGTATATATAATGTGAGGGGTGGAGTCACGTATGGGATATACTGTATATATAATGTGAGGGGTGGACTCTCTTATGGGAGATACTGTATATATAATGTGAGGGGTGGACTCACTTATGGGATATACTGTATATATATAATGTGAGGGGTGGAGTCACTTATGGGATATACTGTATATATAATGTGAGGGGTGGAGTCACTTATGGGAGATACTGTATATAATGTGAGGGGTGGACTCACTTATGGGAGATACTGTATATATAATGTGAGGGGTGGACTCACTTATGGGAGATACTGTATATATAATGTGAGGGGTGGACTCACTTATGGGAGATACTGTATATATAATGTGAGGGGTGGAGTCACTTATGGGAGATACTGTATATATAATGTGAGGGGTGGACTCACTTATGGGAGATACTGTATATATAATGTGAGGGGTGGACTCTCTTATGGGATATACTGTATATATAATGTGAGGGGTGGACTCTCTTATGGTAGATACTGTATATATAATGTGAGGGGTGGTGTCACTTATGGGATATACTGTATATATAATGTGAGGGGTGGACTCACTTATGGGAGATACTGTATATATAATGTGAGGGGTGGACTCACTTATGGGAGATACTGTATATAATGTGAGGGGTGGAGTCACTTATGGGATATACTGTATATATAATGTGAGGGGTGGAGTCACTTATGGGAGATACTGTATATAATGTGAGGGGTGGACTCACTTATGGGAGATACTGTATATAATGTGAGGGGTGGACTCACTTATGGGAGATACTGTATATATAATGTGAGGGGTGGACTCACTTATGGAATATACTGTATATAATGTGAGGGGTGGAGTCACTTATGGGATATACTGTATATATATTGTGAGGGGTGGACTCACTTATGGGATATACTGTATATATAATGTGAGGGGTGGACTCACTTATGGGATATACAATATATAATGTGAGGGGTGGACTCCCTTATGGGATATACTGTATATATAATGTGAGGGGTGGACTCACTTATGGGAGATACTGTATATAATGTGAGGGGTGGACTCACTTATGGGATATACTGTATATATATAATGTGAGGGGTGGAGTCACTTATGGGATATACTGTATATATAATGTGAGGGGTGGACTCACTTATGGGAGATACTGTATATAATGTGAGGGGTGGACTCACTTATGGAATATACTGTATATATAATGTGAGGGGTGGAGTCACTTATGGGATATACTGTATATAATGTGAGGGGTGGAGTCACTTATGGGATATACTGTATATATATTGTGAGGGGTGGACTCCCTTATGGGATATACTGTATATATAATGTGAGGGGTGGAGTCACTTATGGGATATACTGTATATATAATATGAGGGGTGGACTCACTTATGGGAGATACTGTATATATAATGTGAGGGGTGGAGTCACTTATGGGATATACTGTATATATAATGTGAGGGGTGGACTCACTTATGGGATATACTGTATATATAATGTGAGGGGTGGAGTCACTTATGGGATATACTGTATATATAATGTGAGGGGTGGACTCACTTATGGGAGATACTGTATATAATGTGAGGGGTGGACTCACCTATGGGATATACTGTATATATAATGTGAGGGGTGGAGTCACTTATGGGATATACTGTATATATAATGTGAGGGGTGGACTCACTTATGGGAGATACTGTATATATAATGTGAGAGGTGGACTCACTTATGGGAGATACTGTATATATAATGTGAGGGGTGGACTCACTTATGGGATATAATGTATATATAATGTGAGGGGTGGACTCACTTATGGGAGATACTGTATATATAATGTGAGGGGTGGACTCACTTATGGGATATACTGTATATAATGTGAGGGGTGGAGTCACTTATGGGAGATACTGTATATATAATGTGAGGGGTGGAGTCACTTATGGGAGATACTGTATATATAATGTGAGGGGTGGACTCACTTATGGGATATACTGTATATAATGTGAGGGGTGGAGTCACTTATGGGATATACTGTATATATAATGTGAGGGGTGGACTCACTTATGGGAGATACTGTATATATAATGTGAGGGGTGGACTCACTTATGGGATATACTGTATATATAATGTGAGGGGTGGAGTCACTTATGGGAGATACTGTATATATAATGTGAGGGGTGGAGTCACTTATGGGATATACTGTATATATAATGTGAGGGGTGGAGTCACTTATGGGATATACTGTATATATAATGTGAGGGGTGGAATCACTTATGGGATATACTGTATATATAATGTGAGGGGTGGAGTCACTTATGGGATATACTGTATATAATGTGAGGGGTGGAGTCACTTATGGGAGATACTGTATATATAATGTGAGGGGTGGACTCACATATGGGATATACTGTATATATAATGTGAGGGGTGGACTCACTTATGGGATATACTGTATATATAATGTGAGGGGTGGACTCACTTATGGGAGATACTGTATATATAATGTGAGGGGTGGAGTCACTTATGGGATATACTGTATATATAATGTGAGGGGTGGAGTCACTTATGGGATATACTGTATATAATGTGAGGGGTGGACTCACTTATGGGATATACTGTATATATAATGTGAGGGGTGGAGTCACTTATGGGATATACTGTATATATAATGTGAGGGGTGGACTCTCTTATGGGAGATACTGTATATAATGTGAGGGGTGGACTCACTTATGGGATATACTGTATATATAATGTGAGGGGTGGAGTCACTTATGGGATATACTGTATATATAATGTGAGGGGTGGACTCTCTTATGGGAGATACTGTATATAATGTGAGGGGTGGACTCACTTATGGGATATACTGTATATATAATGTGAGGGGTGGAGTCACTTATGGGATATACTGTATATAATGTGAGGGGTGGACTCACTTATGGGATATACTGTATATATAATGTGAGGGGTGGACTCACTTATGGGAGATACTGTATATATAATGTGAGGGGTGGAGTCACTTATGGGATATACTGTATATATAATGTGAGGGGTGGAGTCACTTATGGGATATACTGTATATAATGTGAGGGGTGGAGTCACTTATGGGATATACTGTATATATAATGTGAGGGGTGGACTCTCTTATGGGAGATACTGTATATAATGTGAGGGGTGGACTCACTTATGGGATATACTGTATATATAATGTGAGGGGTGGAGTCACTTATGGGAGATACTATATATAATGTGAGGGGTGGAGTCACTTATGGGATATACTGTATATATAATGTGAGGGGTGGACTCACTTATGGGAGATACTATATATAATGTGAGGGGTGGACTCACTTATGGGATATACTGTATATATAATGTGAGGGGTGGAGTCACTTATGGGATATACTGTATATATAATGTGAGGGGTGGACTCACTTATGGGAGATACTGTATATATAATGTGAGGGGTGGACTCACTTATGGGAGATACAATATATAATGTGAGGGGTGGAGTCACTTATGGGAGATACTGTATATATAATGTGAGGGGTGGAGTCACTTATGGGAGATACTATATATATATATATAATGTGAGGGGTGGAGTCACTTATGGGATATACTGTATATATAATGTGAGGGGTGGACTCACTTATGGGAGATACTATATATATATATAATGTGAGGGGTGGAGTCACTTATGGGATATACTGTATATATAATGTGAGGGGTGGAGTCACTTATGGGATATACTGTATATAATGTGAGGGGTGGACTCACTTATGGGATATACTGTATATATAATGTGAGGGGTGGACTCTCTTATGGGATATACTGTATATATAATGTGAGGGGTGGACTCTCTTATGGGAGATACTGTATATATAATGTGAGGGGTGGAGTCACTTATGGGAGATACTGTATATATAATGTGAGGGGTGGAGTCACTTATGGGATATACTGTATATAATGTGAGGGGTGGACTCACTTATGGGATATACTGTATATATAATGTGAGGGGTGGACTCTCTTATGGGATATACTGTATATATAATGTGAGGGGTGGACTCTCTTATGGGAGATACTGTATATATAATGTGAGGGGTGGAGTCACTTATGGGAGATACTGTATATATAATGTGAGGGGTGGACTCTCTTATGGGAGATACTGTATATATAATGTGAGGGGTGGACTCTCTTATGGGATATACTGTATATATAATGTGAGGGGTGGAGTCACTTATGGGAGATACTGTATATATAATGTGAGGGGTGGAATCAGTTATGGGATATAATGTATATAATGTGAGGGGTGGAGTCACTTATGGGATATACTGTATATATAATGTGAGGGGTGGAATCACTTATGGGATCTACTGTATATATAATGTGAGGGGTGGAGTCACTTATGGGATATACTGTATATATAAGGTGAGGGGTGGACTCACTTATGGGATATACTGTATATATAATGTGAGGGGTGGACTCCCTTATGGGATATACTGTATATATAATGTGAGGGGTGGACTCACTTATGGGATATACTGTATATAATGTGAGGGGTGGAGTCACTTATGGGAGATACTGTATATATAATGTGAGGGGTGGACTCACTTATGGGATATACTGTATATAATGTGAGGGGTGGAGTCATTTATGGGAGATACTGTATATATAATGTGAGGGGTGGACTCACTTATGGGAGATACTATATATAATGTGAGGGGTGGACTCTCTTATGGGAGATACTGTATATATAATGTGAGGGGTGGACTCACTTATGGGATATACTGTATATATAATGTGAGGGGTGGACTCACTTATGGGATATACTGTATATATAATGTGAGGGGTGGACTCACTTATGGGAGATACTGTATATATAATGTGAGGGGTGGACTCACTTATGGGAGATACTGTATATATAATGTGAGGGGTGGAGTCACTTATGGGATATACTGTATATATAATGTGAGGGGTGGAGTCACTTATGGGATATACTGTATATAATGTGAGGGGTGGACTCACTTATGGGATATACTGTATATATAATGTGAGGGGTGGACTCTCTTATGGGAGATACTGTATATATAATGTGAGGGGTGGAGTCACTTATGGGATATACTGTATATATAATGTGAGGGGTGGAGTCACTTATGGGATATACTGTATATAATGTGAGGGGTGGAGTCACTTATGGGATATACTGTATATATAATGTGAGGGGTGGACTCTCTTATGGGAGATACTGTATATAATGTGAGGGGTGGACTCACTTATGGGATATACTGTATATATAATGTGAGGGGTGGAGTCACTTATGGGATATACTGTATATATAATGTGAGGGGTGGAGTCACTTATGGGATATACTGTATATAATGTGAGGGGTGGAGTCACTTATGGGATATACTGTATATATAATGTGAGGGGTGGACTCTCTTATGGGAGATACTGTATATAATGTGAGGGGTGGACTCACATATGGGATATACTGTATATATAATGTGAGGGGTGGAGTCACTTATGGGATATACTGTATATAATGTGAGGGGTGGACTCACTTATGGGATATACTGTATATATAATGTGAGGGGTGGACTCACTTATGGGAGATACTGTATATATAATGTGAGGGGTGGAGTCACTTATGGGATATACTGTATATATAATGTGAGGGGTGGAGTCACTTATGGGATATACTGTATATAATGTGAGGGGTGGAGTCACTTATGGGATATACTGTATATATAATGTGAGGGGTGGAGTCACTTATGGGAGATACTGTATATAATGTGAGGGGTGGACTCTCTTATGGGAGATACTGTATATAATGTGAGGGGTGGACTCACTTATGGGATATACTGTATATATAATGTGAGGGGTGGAGTCACTTATGGGAGATACTATATATAATGTGAGGGGTGGAGTCACTTATGGGATATACTGTATATATAATGTGAGGGGTGGAGTCACTTATGGGATATACTGTATATAATGTGAGGGGTGGACTCACTTATGGGATATACTGTATATATAATGTGAGGGGTGGACTCTCTTATGGGAGATACTGTATATATAATGTGAGGGGTGGAGTCACTTATGGGATATACTGTATATATAATGTGAGGGGTGGATTCACTTATGGGAGATACTGTATATATAATGTGAGGGGTGGACTCACTTATGGGATATACTGTATATATAATGTGAGGGGTGGACTCTCTTATGGGAGATACTGTATATGTAATGTGAGGGGTGGAGTCACTTATGGGATATACTGTATATATAATGTGAGGGGTGGAGTCACTTATGGGATATACTGTATATAATGTGAGGGGTGGAGTCACTTATGGGAGATACTGTATATATAATGTGAGGGGTGGACTCACTTATGGGAGATACTGTATATATAATGTGAGGGGTGGAGTCACTTATGGGATATACTGTATATATAATGTGAGAGGTGGACTCACTTATGGTATATACTGTATATATAATGTGAGGGGTGGACTCACTTATGGGAGATACTGTATATAATGTGAGGGGTGGACTCACTTATGGGAGATACTGTATATAATGTGAGGGGTGGACTCACTTATGGGAGATACTGTATATATAATGTGAGGGGTGGACTCACTTATGGGATATACTGTATATATAATGTGAGGGGTGGAGTCACTTATGGGATATACTGTATATATAATGTGAGGGGTGGAGTCACTTATGGGAGATACTGTATATAATGTGAGGGGTGGACTCACTTATGGGAGATACTGTATATAATGTGAGGGGTGGACTCACTTATGGGAGATACTGTATATATAATGTGAGGGGTGGACTCACTCATGGGATATACTGTATATATAATGTGAGGGGTGGAGTCACTTATGGGAGATACTGTATATATAATGTGAGGGGTGGACTCACTTATGGGAGATACTGTATATATAATGTGAGGGGTGGAGTCACTTATGGGATATACTGTATATATAATGTGAGAGGTGGACTCACTTATGGTATATACTGTATATATAATGTGAGGGGTGGACTCACTTATGGGAGATACTGTATATAATGTGAGGGGTGGACTCACTTATGGGAGATACTGTATATAATGTGAGGGGTGGACTCACTTATGGGAGATACTGTATATATAATGTGAGGGGTGGACTCACTTATGGGATATACTGTATATATAATGTGAGGGGTGGAGTCACTTATGGGATATACTGTATATATAATGTGAGGGGTGGAGTCACTTATGGGAGATACTGTATATAATGTGAGGGGTGGACTCACTTATGGGAGATACTGTATATAATGTGAGGGGTGGACTCACTTATGGGAGATACTGTATATATAATGTGAGGGGTGGACTCACTCATGGGATATACTGTATATATAATGTGAGGGGTGGAGTCACTTATGGGAGATACTGTATATATAATGTGAGGGGTGGACTCACTTATGGGAGATACTGTATATAATGTGAGGGGTGGACTCACTTATGGGAGATACTGTATATATAATGTGAGGGGTGGACTCACTTATGGGAGATACTGTATATATAATGTGAGGGGTGGAGTCACTTATGGGATATACTGTATATATAATGTGAGGGGTGGAGTCACTTATGGGATATACTGTATATAATGTGAGGGGTGGACTCACTTATGGGATATACTGTATATATAATGTGAGGGGTGGAGTCACTTATGGGATATACTGTATATATAATGTGAGGGGTGGACTCTCTTATGGGAGATACTGTATATAATGTGAGGGGTGGACTCACTTATGGGATATACTGTATATATAATGTGAGGGGTGGAGTCACTTATGGGATATACTGTATATATAATGTGAGGGGTGGACTCTCTTATGGGAGATACTGTATATAATGTGAGGGGTGGACTCACTTATGGGATATACTGTATATATAATGTGAGGGGTGGAGTCACTTATGGGATATACTGTATATAATGTGAGGGGTGGACTCACTTATGGGATATACTGTATATATAATGTGAGGGGTGGACTCACTTATGGGAGATACTGTATATATAATGTGAGGGGTGGAGTCACTTATGGGATATACTGTATATATAATGTGAGGGGTGGAGTCACTTATGGGATATACTGTATATAATGTGAGGGGTGGAGTCACTTATGGGATATACTGTATATATAATGTGAGGGGTGGACTCTCTTATGGGAGATACTGTATATAATGTGAGGGGTGGACTCACTTATGGGATATACTGTATATATAATGTGAGGGGTGGAGTCACTTATGGGAGATACTATATATAATGTGAGGGGTGGAGTCACTTATGGGATATACTGTATATATAATGTGAGGGGTGGACTCACTTATGGGAGATACTATATATAATGTGAGGGGTGGACTCACTTATGGGATATACTGTATATATAATGTGAGGGGTGGAGTCACTTATGGGATATACTGTATATATAATGTGAGGGGTGGACTCACTTATGGGAGATACTGTATATATAATGTGAGGGGTGGACTCACTTATGGGAGATACAATATATAATGTGAGGGGTGGAGTCACTTATGGGAGATACTGTATATATAATGTGAGGGGTGGAGTCACTTATGGGAGATACTATATATATATATAATGTGAGGGGTGGAGTCACTTATGGGATATACTGTATATATAATGTGAGGGGTGGACTCACTTATGGGAGATACTATATATATATATAATGTGAGGGGTGGAGTCACTTATGGGATATACTGTATATATAATGTGAGGGGTGGAGTCACTTATGGGATATACTGTATATAATGTGAGGGGTGGACTCACTTATGGGATATACTGTATATATAATGTGAGGGGTGGACTCTCTTATGGGATATACTGTATATATAATGTGAGGGGTGGACTCTCTTATGGGAGATACTGTATATATAATGTGAGGGGTGGAGTCACTTATGGGATATACTGTATATAATGTGAGGGGTGGACTCACTTATGGGATATACTGTATATATAATGTGAGGGGTGGACTCACTTATGGGAGATACTGTATATATAATGTGAGGGGTGGAGTCACTTATGGGATATACTGTATATATAATGTGAGGGGTGGAGTCACTTATGGGATATACTGTATATAATGTGAGGGGTGGAGTCACTTATGGGATATACTGTATATATAATGTGAGGGGTGGAGTCACTTATGGGAGATACTGTATATAATGTGAGGGGTGGACTCTCTTATGGGAGATACTGTATATATAATGTGAGGGGTGGACTCACTTATGGGAGATACTGTATATATAATGTGAGGGGGTGGAGTCACTTATGGGATATACTGTATATATAATGTGCGGGGTGGAGTCACTTATGGGATATACTGTATATATAATGTGAGGGGTGGACTCTCTTATGGGAGATACTGTATATATAATGTGAGGGGTGGACTCACTTATGGGAGATACTGTATATATAATGTGAGGGGTGGACTCACTTATGGGATATACTGTATATATAATGTGAGGGGTGGACTCACTTATGGGATATACTGTATATACTGTGAGGGGTGGAGTCACTTATGGGAGATACTGTATATAATGTGAGGGGTGGACTCACTTATGGGAGATACTGTATATATATATAATGTGAGGGGTGGAGTCACTTATGGGATATACTGTATATAATGTGAGGGGTGGAGTCATTTATGGGATATACTGTATATATAATGTGAGGGGTGGACTCACTTATGGGATATACTGTATATATAATGTGAGGGGCGGACTCACTTATGGGAGATACTGTATATATAATGTGAGGGGTGGACTCACTTATGGGAGATACTGTATATATAATGTGAGGGGTGGACTCACTTATGGGAGAGACTGTATATATAATGTGAGGGGTGGACTCACTTATGGGAGATACTGTATATATAATGTGAGGGGGTGGAGTCACTTATGGGATATACTGTATATATAATGTGAGGGGGTGGAGTCACTTATGGGAGATACTGTATATAATGTGAGGGGTGGACTCACTTATGGGAGATACTGTATATATAATGTGAGGGGTGGACTCACTTATGGGAGATACTGTATATATAATGTGAGGGGTGGAGTCACTTATGGGATATACTGTATATATAATGTGAGGGGTGGACTCTCTTATGGGAGATACTGTATATATAATGTGAGGGGTGGAGTCACTTATGGGAGATACTGTATATAATGTGAGGGGTGGACTCACTTATGGGAGATACTGTATATAATGTGAGGGGTGGAATCACTTATGGGATATACTGTATATATAATGTGAGGGGTGGACTCACTTATGGGATATACTGTATATATAATGTGAGGGGTGGACTCACTTATGGGATATACTGTATATATAATGTGAGGGGTGGACTCACTTATGGGATATACTGTATATATAATGTGAGGGGTGGAATCACTTATGGGAGATACTGTATATATAATGTGAGGGGTGGAGTCACTTATGGGAGATACTGTATATATAATGTGAGGGGTGGAATCACTTATGGGATATACTGTATATATAATGTGGGGGGTGGAGTCACTTATGGGAGATACTGTATATATAATGTGAGGGGTGGAGTCACTTATGGGATATACTGTATATATAATGTGAGGGGTGGAGTCACTTATGGGAGATACTGTATATATAATGTGAGGGGTGGAGTCACTTATGGGATACTGTATATAAAATGTGAGGGGTGGAGTCACTTATGGGAGATACTGTATATATAATGTGAGGGGTGGAGTCACTTATGGGATACTGTATATAAAATGTGAGGGGTGGAGTCACTTATGGGATATACTGTATATATAATGTGAGGGGTGGAGTCACTTATGGGAGATACTGTATATAATGTGAGGGGTGGACTCACTTATGGGAAATACTGTATATATATAATGTGAGGGGTGGAGTCACTTATGGGATATACTGTATATATAATGTGAGGGGTGGACTCACTTATGGGAGATACTGTATATAATGTGAGGGGTGGACTCACTTATGGGAGATACTGTATATATAATGTGAGGGGTGGACTCACTTATGGGAGATACTGTATATAATGTGAGGGGTGGAGTCACTTATGGGATATACTGTATATATAATGTGAGGGGTGGACTCACTTATGGGATATACTGTATATAATGTAAGGGGTGGACTCACTTATGGGATATACTGTATATATAATGTGAGGGGTGGACTCACTTATGGGAGATACTGTATATAATGTGAGGGGTGGACTCACTTATGGAATATACTGTATATATAATGTGAGGGGTTGAGTCACTTATGGAATATACTGTATATATAATGTGAGGGGTGGAGTCACTTATGGGAGATACTGTATATATAATGTGAGGGGTGGACTCACTTATGGGAGATACTGTATATAATGTGAGGGGTGGACTCACTTATGGAATATACTGTATATATAATGTGAGGGGTGGAGTCACTTATGGGATATACTGTATATAATGTGAGGGGTGGAGTCACTTATGGGATATACTGTATAAATATTGTGAGGGGTGGACTCACTTATGGGATATACTGTATATATAATGTGAGGGGTGGACTCACTTATGGGATATACAATATATAATGTGAGGGGTGGAGTCACTTATGGGATATACTGTATATATATAATGTGAGGGGTGGAGTCACTTATGGGATATACTGTATATATAATGTGAGGGGTGGACTCACTTATGGGAGATACTGTATATAATGTGAGGGGTGGACTCACTTATGGGATATACTGTATATATATAATGTGAGGGGTGGAGTCACTTATGGGATATACTGTATATATAATGTGAGGGGTGGACTCACTTATGGGAGATACTGTATATAATGTGAGGGGTGGACTCACTTATGGAATATACTGTATATATAATGTGAGGGGTGGAGTCACTTATGGGATATACTGTATATAATGTGAGGGATGGAGTCACTTATGGGATATACTGTATATAATGTGAGGGGTGGAATCACTTATGGGAGATACTATATATATAATGTGAGGGGTGGACTCACTTATGGGAGATACTGTATATATAATGTGAGGGGTGGAATCACTTATGGGAGATACTGTATATAATGTGAGGGGTGGAATCACTTATGGGATATACTGTATATATATTGTGAGGGGTGGACTCCCTTATGGGATATACTGTATATATAATGTGAGGGGTGGAGTCACTTATGGGATATACTGTATATATAATGTGAGGGGTGGACTCACTTATGGGAGATACTGTATATATAATGTGAGGGGTGGACTCACTTATGGGAGATACTGTATATATAATGTGAGGGGTGGAGTCACTTATGGGAGATACTGTATATATAATGTGAGGGGTGGACTCACTTATGGGATATACTGTATATATAATGTGAGGGGTGGACTCACTTATGGGAGATACTGTATATATAATGTGAGGGGTGGAGTCACTTATGGGATATACTGTATATATAATGTGAGGGGTGGACTCTCTTATGGGAGATACTGTATATATAATGTGAGGGGTGGACTCACTTATGGGATATACTGTATATATAAAATGTGAGGGGTGGAGTCACTTATGGGATATACTGTATATATAATGTGAGGGGTGGAGTCACTTATGGGAGATACTGTATATAATGTGAGGGGTGGACTCACTTATGGGAGATACTGTATATAATGTGAGGGGTGGAATCACTTATGGGATATGCTGTATATATAATGTGAGGGGTGGACTCACTTATGGGAGATACTGTATATATAATGTGAGGGGTGGAGTCACTTATGGGAGATACTGTATATATAATGTGAGGGGTGGACTCACTTATGGGAGATACTGTATATATAATGTGAGGGGTGGACTCACTTATGGGAGATACTGTATATATAATGTGAGGGGTGGACTCACTTATGGGAGATACTGTATATATAATGTGAGGGGTGGAGTCACTTATGGGAGATACTGTATATATAATGTGAGGGGTGGACTCACTTATGGGAGATACTGTATATATAATGTGAGGGGTGGACTCTCTTATGGGATATACTGTATATATAATGTGAGGGGTGGACTCACTTATGGGAGATACTGTATATATAATGTGAGGGGTGGAGTCACTTATGGGAGATACTGTATATATAATGTGAGGGGTGGAGTCACTTATGGGAGATACTGTATATATAATGTGAGGGGTGGACTCACTTATGGGAGATACTGTATATATAATGTGAGGGGTGGACTCTCTTATGGTAGATACTGTATATATAATGTGAGGGGTGGTGTCACTTATGGGATATACTGTATATATAATGTGAGGGGTGGACTCACTTATGGGAGATACTGTATATATAATGTGAGGGGTGGACTCACTTATGGGAGATACTGTATATAATGTGAGGGGTGGAGTCACTTATGGGATATACTGTATATATAATGTGAGGGGTGGAGTCACTTATGGGAGATACTGTATATAATGTGAGGGGTGGACTCACTTATGGGAGATACTGTATATAATGTGAGGGGTGGACTCACTTATGGGAGATACTGTATATATAATGTGAGGGGTGGACTCACTTATGGAATATACTGTATATAATGTGAGGGGTGGAGTCACTTATGGGATATACTGTATATATATTGTGAGGGGTGGACTCACTTATGGGATATACTGTATATATAATGTGAGGGGTGGACTCACTTATGGGATATACAATATATAATGTGAGGGGTGGACTCCCTTATGGGATATACTGTATATATAATGTGAGGGGTGGACTCACTTATGGGAGATACTGTATATAATGTGAGGGGTGGACTCACTTATGGGATATACTGTATATATATAATGTGAGGGGTGGAGTCACTTATGGGATATACTGTATATATAATGTGAGGGGTGGACTCACTTATGGAATATACTGTATATATAATGTGAGGGGTGGAGTCACTTATGGGATATACTGTATATAATGTGAGGGGTGGAGTCACTTATGGGATATACTGTATATATATTGTGAGGGGTGGACTCCCTTATGGGATATACTGTATATATAATGTGAGGGGTGGAGTCACTTATGGGATATACTGTATATATAATATGAGGGGTGGACTCACTTATGGGAGATACTGTATATATAATGTGAGGGGTGGAGTCACTTATGGGATATACTGTATATATAATGTGAGGGGTGGACTCACTTATGGGATATACTGTATATATAATGTGAGGGGTGGAGTCACTTATGGGATATACTGTATATATAATGTGAGGGGTGGACTCACTTATGGGAGATACTGTATATAATGTGAGGGGTGGACTCACTTATGGGAGATACTGTATATATAATGTGAGGGGTGGAGTCACTTATGGGATATACTGTATATATAATGTGAGGGGTGGACTCACTTATGGGAGATACTGTATATATAATGTGAGAGGTGGACTCACTTATGGGAGATACTGTATATATAATGTGAGGGGTGGACTCACTTATGGGATATAATGTATATATAATGTGAGGGGTGGACTCACTTATGGGAGATACTGTATATATAATGTGAGGGGTGGACTCACTTATGGGATATACTGTATATAATGTGAGGGGTGGAGTCACTTATGGGAGATACTGTATATATAATGTGAGGGGTGGAGTCACTTATGGGAGATACTGTATATATAATGTGAGGGGTGGACTCACTTATGGGATATACTGTATATAATGTGAGGGGTGGAGTCACTTATGGGATATACTGTATATATAATGTGAGGGGTGGACTCACTTATGGGAGATACTGTATATATAATGTGAGGGGTGGACTCACTTATGGGAGATACTGTATATATAATGTGAGGGGTGGACTCACTTATGGGATATACTGTATATATAATGTGAGGGGTGGAGTCACTTATGGGAGATACTGTATATATAATGTGAGGGGTGGAGTCACTTATGGGATATACTGTATATATAATGTGAGGGGTGGAGTCACTTATGGGATATACTGTATATATAATGTGAGGGGTGGTGTCACTTATGGGATATACTGTATATATAATGTGAGGGGTGGACTCACTTATGGGAGATACTGTATATATAATGTGAGGGGTGGACTCACTTATGGGAGATACTGTATATAATGTGAGGGGTGGAGTCACTTATGGGATATACTGTATATATAATGTGAGGGGTGGACTCACTTATGGGAGATACTGTATATATAATGTGAGGGGTGGAGTCACTTATGGGATATACTGTATATATAATGTGAGGGGTGGACTCTCTTATGGGAGATACTGTATATATAATGTGAGGGGTGGACTCACTTATGGGATATACTGTATATATATAATGTGAGGGGTGGAGTCACTTATGGGATATACTGTATATATAATGTGAGGGGTGGAGTCACTTATGGGAGATACTGTATATAATGTGAGGGGTGGACTCACTTATGGGAGATACTGTATATAATGTGAGGGGTGGAATCACTTATGGGATATGCTGTATATATAATGTGAGGGGTGGACTCACTTATGGGAGATACTGTATATATAATGTGAGGGGTGGACTCACTTATGGGAGATACTGTATATATAATGTGAGGGGTGGAGTCACTTATGGGAGATACTGTATATATAATGTGAGGGGTGGACTTACTTATGGGAGATACTGTATATATAATGTGAGGGGTGGACTCTCTTATGGGATATACTGTATATATAATGTGAGGGGTGGACTCTCTTATGGTAGATACTGTATATATAATGTGAGGGGTGGTGTCACTTATGGGATATACTGTATATATAATGTGAGGGGTGGACTCACTTATGGGAGATACTGTATATATAATGTGAGGGGTGGACTCACTTATGGGAGATACTGTATATAATGTGAGGGGTGGAGTCACTTATGGGATATACTGTATATATAATGTGAGGGGTGGAGTCACTTATGGGAGATACTGTATATAATGTGAGGGGTGGACTCACTTATGGGAGATACTGTATATAATGTGAGGGGTGGACTCACTTATGGGAGATACTGTATATATAATGTGAGGGGTGGACTCACTTATGGAATATACTGTATATAATGTGAGGGGTGGAGTCACTTATGGGATATACTGTATATATATTGTGAGGGGTGGACTCACTTATGGGATATACTGTATATATAATGTGAGGGGTGGACTCACTTATGGGATATACAATATATAATGTGAGGGGTGGACTCCCTTATGGGATATACTGTATATATAATGTGAGGGGTGGACTCACTTATGGGAGATACTGTATATAATGTGAGGGGTGGACTCACTTATGGGATATACTGTATATATATAATGTGAGGGGTGGAGTCACTTATGGGATATACTGTATATATAATGTGAGGGGTGGACTCACTTATGGGAGATACTGTATATAATGTGAGGGGTGGACTCACTTATGGAATATACTGTATATATAATGTGAGGGGTGGAGTCACTTATGGGATATACTGTATATAATGTGAGGGGTGGAGTCACTTATGGGATATACTGTATATATATTGTGAGGGGTGGACTCCCTTATGGGATATACTGTATATATAATGTGAGGGGTGGAGTCACTTATGGGATATACTGTATATATAATATGAGGGGTGGACTCACTTATGGGAGATACTGTATATATAATGTGAGGGGTGGAGTCACTTATGGGATATACTGTATATATAATGTGAGGGGTGGACTCACTTATGGGATATACTGTATATATAATGTGAGGGGTGGAGTCACTTATGGGATATACTGTATATATAATGTGAGGGGTGGACTCACTTATGGGAGATACTGTATATAATGTGAGGGGTGGACTCACCTATGGGATATACTGTATATATAATGTGAGGGGTGGAGTCACTTATGGGATATACTGTATATATAATGTGAGGGGTGGACTCACTTATGGGAGATACTGTATATATAATGTGAGAGGTGGACTCACTTATGGGAGATACTGTATATATAATGTGAGGGGTGGACTCACTTATGGGATATAATGTATATATAATGTGAGGGGTGGACTCACTTATGGGAGATACTGTATATATAATGTGAGGGGTGGACTCACTTATGGGATATACTGTATATAATGTGAGGGGTGGAGTCACTTATGGGAGATACTGTATATATAATGTGAGGGGTGGAGTCACTTATGGGAGATACTGTATATATAATGTGAGGGGTGGACTCACTTATGGGATATACTGTATATAATGTGAGGGGTGGAGTCACTTATGGGATATACTGTATATATAATGTGAGGGGTGGACTCACTTATGGGAGATACTGTATATATAATGTGAGGGGTGGACTCACTTATGGGAGATACTGTATATATAATGTGAGGGGTGGACTCACTTATGGGATATACTGTATATATAATGTGAGGGGTGGAGTCACTTATGGGAGATACTGTATATATAATGTGAGGGGTGGAGTCACTTATGGGATATACTGTATATATAATGTGAGGGGTGGAGTCACTTATGGGATATACTGTATATATAATGTGAGGGGTGGAGTCACTTATGGGATATACTGTATATATAATGTGAGGGGTGGAGTCACTTATGGGATATACTGTATATAATGTGAGGGGTGGAGTCACTTATGGGAGATACTGTATATATAATGTGAGGGGTGGACTCACATATGGGATATACTGTATATATAATGTGAGGGGTGGACTCACTTATGGGATATACTGTATATATAATGTGAGGGGTGGACTCACTTATGGGAGATACTGTATATATAATGTGAGGGGTGGAGTCACTTATGGGATATACTGTATATATAATGTGAGGGGTGGAGTCACTTATGGGATATACTGTATATAATGTGAGGGGTGGACTCACTTATGGGATATACTGTATATATAATGTGAGGGGTGGAGTCACTTATGGGATATACTGTATATATAATGTGAGGGGTGGACTCTCTTATGGGAGATACTGTATATAATGTGAGGGGTGGACTCACTTATGGGATATACTGTATATATAATGTGAGGGGTGGAGTCACTTATGGGATATACTGTATATATAATGTGAGGGGTGGACTCTCTTATGGGAGATACTGTATATAATGTGAGGGGTGGACTCACTTATGGGATATACTGTATATATAATGTGAGGGGTGGAGTCACTTATGGGATATACTGTATATAATGTGAGGGGTGGACTCACTTATGGGATATACTGTATATATAATGTGAGGGGTGGACTCACTTATGGGAGATACTGTATATATAATGTGAGGGGTGGAGTCACTTATGGGATATACTGTATATATAATGTGAGGGGTGGAGTCACTTATGGGATATACTGTATATAATGTGAGGGGTGGAGTCACTTATGGGATATACTGTATATATAATGTGAGGGGTGGACTCTCTTATGGGAGATACTGTATATAATGTGAGGGGTGGACTCACTTATGGGATATACTGTATATATAATGTGAGGGGTGGAGTCACTTATGGGAGATACTATATATAATGTGAGGGGTGGAGTCACTTATGGGATATACTGTATATATAATGTGAGGGGTGGACTCACTTATGGGAGATTCTATATATAATGTGAGGGGTGGACTCACTTATGGGATATACTGTATATATAATGTGAGGGGTGGAGTCACTTATGGGATATACTGTATATATAATGTGAGGGGTGGACTCACTTATGGGAGATACTGTATATATAATGTGAGGGGTGGACTCACTTATGGGAGATACAATATATAATGTGAGGGGTGGAGTCACTTATGGGAGATACTGTATATATAATGTGAGGGGTGGAGTCACTTATGGGAGATACTATATATATATATATATAATGTGAGGGGTGGAGTCACTTATGGGATATACTGTATATATAATGTGAGGGGTGGACTCACTTATGGGAGATACTATATATATATAATGTGAGGGGTGGAGTCACTTATGGGATATACTGTATATATAATGTGAGGGGTGGAGTCACTTATGGGATATACTGTATATATAATGTGAGGGGTGGAGTCACTTATGGGAGATACTGTATATATAATGTGAGGGGTGGAGTCACTTATGGGAGATACTATATATATATATATATATAATGTGAGGGGTGGAGTCACTTATGGGATATACTGTATATATAATGTGAGGGGTGGACTCACTTATGGGAGATACTATATATATATATAATGTGAGGGGTGGAGTCACTTATGGGATATACTGTATATATAATGTGAGGGGTGGACTCACTTATGGGAGATACTATATATATATATAATGTGAGGGGTGGAGTCACTTATGGGATATACTGTATATATAATGTGAGGGGTGGACTCTCTTATGGGATATACTGTATATATAATGTGAGGGGTGGACTCTCTTATGGGAGATACTGTATATATAATGTGAGGGGTGGAGTCACTTATGGGAGATACTGTATATATAATGTGAGGGGTGGAGTCACTTATGGGATATACTGTATATAATGTGAGGGGTGGACTCACTTATGGGATATACTGTATATATAATGTGAGGGGTGGACTCTCTTATGGGATATACTGTATATATAATGTGAGGGGTGGACTCTCTTATGGGAGATACTGTATATATAATGTGAGGGGTGGAGTCACTTATGGGAGATACTGTATATATAATGTGAGGGGTGGACTCTCTTATGGGAGATACTGTATATATAATGTGAGGGGTGGACTCTCTTATGGGATATACTGTATATATAATGTGAGGGGTGGAGTCACTTATGGGAGATACTGTATATATAATGTGAGGGGTGGAATCAGTTATGGGATATAATGTATATAATGTGAGGGGTGGAGTCACTTATGGGATATACTGTATATATAATGTGAGGGGTGGAATCACTTATGGGATCTACTGTATATATAATGTGAGGGGTGGAGTCACTTATGGGATATACTGTATATATAAGGTGAGGGGTGGACTCACTTATGGGATATACTGTATATATAATGTGAGGGGTGGACTCCCTTATGGGATATACTGTATATATAATGTGAGGGGTGGACTCACTTATGGGATATACTGTATATAATGTGAGGGGTGGAGTCACTTATGGGAGATACTGTATATATAATGTGAGGGGTGGACTCACTTATGGGATATACTGTATATATAATGTGAGGGGTGGACTCACTTATGGGAGATACTATATATAATGTGAGGGGTGGACTCACTTATGGGATATACTGTATATAATGTGAGGGGTGGAGTCACTTATGGGAGATACTATATATAATGTGAGGGGTGGACTCTCTTATGGGAGATACTGTATATATAATGTGAGGGGTGGACTCACTTATGGGATATACTGTATATATAATGTGAGGGGTGGACTCACTTATGGGATATACTGTATATATAATGTGAGGGGTGGACTCACTTATGGGAGATACTGTATATATAATGTGAGGGGTGGACTCACTTATGGGAGATACTGTATATATAATGTGAGGGGTGGAGTCACTTATGGGATATACTGTATATATAATGTGAGGGGTGGAGTCACTTATGGGATATACTGTATATAATGTGAGGGGTGGACTCACTTATGGGATATACTGTATATATAATGTGAGGGGTGGACTCTCTTATGGGAGATACTGTATATATAATGTGAGGGGTGGAGTCACTTATGGGATATACTGTATATATAATGTGAGGGGTGGAGTCACTTATGGGATATACTGTATATAATGTGAGGGGTGGAGTCACTTATGGGATATACTGTATATATAATGTGAGGGGTGGACTCTCTTATGGGAGATACTGTATATAATGTGAGGGGTGGACTCACTTATGGGATATACTGTATATATAATGTGAGGGGTGGAGTCACTTATGGGATATACTGTATATATAATGTGAGGGGTGGAGTCACTTATGGGATATACTGTATATAATGTGAGGGGTGGAGTCACTTATGGGATATACTGTATATATAATGTGAGGGGTGGACTCTCTTATGGGAGATACTGTATATAATGTGAGGGGTGGACTCACATATGGGATATACTGTATATATAATGTGAGGGGTGGAGTCACTTATGGGATATACTGTATATAATGTGAGGGGTGGACTCACTTATGGGATATACTGTATATATAATGTGAGGGGTGGACTCACTTATGGGAGATACTGTATATATAATGTGAGGGGTGGAGTCACTTATGGGATATACTGTATATATAATGTGAGGGGTGGAGTCACTTATGGGATATACTGTATATAATGTGAGGGGTGGAGTCACTTATGGGATATACTGTATATATAATGTGAGGGGTGGAGTCACTTATGGGAGATACTGTATATAATGTGAGGGGTGGACTCTCTTATGGGAGATACTGTATATAATGTGAGGGGTGGACTCACTTATGGGATATACTGTATATATAATGTGAGGGGTGGAGTCACTTATGGGAGATACTATATATAATGTGAGGGGTGGAGTCACTTATGGGATATACTGTATATATAATGTGAGGGGTGGAGTCACTTATGGGATATACTGTATATAATGTGAGGGGTGGACTCACTTATGGGATATACTGTATATATAATGTGAGGGGTGGACTCTCTTATGGGAGATACTGTATATATAATGTGAGGGGTGGAGTCACTTATGGGATATACTGTATATATAATGTGAGGGGTGGATTCACTTATGGGAGATACTGTATATATAATGTGAGGGGTGGACTCACTTATGGGATATACTGTATATATAATGTGAGGGGTGGACTCTCTTATGGGAGATACTGTATATGTAATGTGAGGGGTGGAGTCACTTATGGGATATACTGTATATATAATGTGAGGGGTGGAGTCACTTATGGGATATACTGTATATAATGTGAGGGGTGGAGTCACTTATGGGAGATACTGTATATATAATGTGAGGGGTGGACTCACTTATGGGAGATACTGTATATATAATGTGAGGGGTGGACTCACTTATGGTATATACTGTATATATAATGTGAGGGGTGGACTCACTTATGGGAGATACTGTATATAATGTGAGGGGTGGACTCACTTATGGGAGATACTGTATATAATGTGAGGGGTGGACTCACTTATGGGAGATACTGTATATATAATGTGAGGGGTGGACTCACTTATGGGATATACTGTATATATAATGTGAGGGGTGGAGTCACTTATGGGATATACTGTATATATAATGTGAGGGGTGGAGTCACTTATGGGAGATACTGTATATAATGTGAGGGGTGGACTCACTTATGGGAGATACTGTATATAATGTGAGGGGTGGACTCACTTATGGGAGATACTGTATATATAATGTGAGGGGTGGACTCACTCATGGGATATACTGTATATATAATGTGAGGGGTGGAGTCACTTATGGGAGATACTGTATATATAATGTGAGGGGTGGAGTCACTTATGGGATATACTGTATATATAATGTGAGGGGTGGACTCACTTATGGGAGATACTGTATATAATGTGAGGGGTGGACTCACTTATGGGAGATACTGTATATATAATGTGAGGGGTGGACTCACTTATGGGAGATACTGTATATATAATGTGAGGGGTGGAGTCACTTATGGGATATACTGTATATATAATGTGAGGGGTGGAGTCACTTATGGGATATACTGTATATAATGTGAGGGGTGGACTCACTTATGGGATATACTGTATATATAATGTGAGGGGTGGAGTCACTTATGGGATATACTGTATATATAATGTGAGGGGTGGACTCTCTTATGGGAGATACTGTATATAATGTGAGGGGTGGACTCACTTATGGGATATACTGTATATATAATGTGAGGGGTGGAGTCACTTATGGGATATACTGTATATATAATGTGAGGGGTGGACTCTCTTATGGGAGATACTGTATATAATGTGAGGGGTGGACTCACTTATGGGATATACTGTATATATAATGTGAGGGGTGGAGTCACTTATGGGATATACTGTATATAATGTGAGGGGTGGACTCACTTATGGGATATACTGTATATATAATGTGAGGGGTGGACTCACTTATGGGAGATACTGTATATATAATGTGAGGGGTGGAGTCACTTATGGGATATACTGTATATATAATGTGAGGGGTGGAGTCACTTATGGGATATACTGTATATAATGTGAGGGGTGGAGTCACTTATGGGATATACTGTATATATAATGTGAGGGGTGGACTCTCTTATGGGAGATACTGTATATAATGTGAGGGGTGGACTCACTTATGGGATATACTGTATATATAATGTGAGGGGTGGAGTCACTTATGGGAGATACTATATATAATGTGAGGGGTGGAGTCACTTATGGGATATACTGTATATATAATGTGAGGGGTGGACTCACTTATGGGAGATACTATATATAATGTGAGGGGTGGACTCACTTATGGGATATACTGTATATATAATGTGAGGGGTGGAGTCACTTATGGGATATACTGTATATATAATGTGAGGGGTGGACTCACTTATGGGAGATACAATATATAATGTGAGGGGTGGAGTCACTTATGGGAGATACTGTATATATAATGTGAGGGGTGGAGTCACTTATGGGAGATACTATATATATATATAATGTGAGGGGTGGAGTCACTTATGGGATATACTGTATATATAATGTGAGGGGTGGACTCACTTATGGGAGATACTATATATATATATAATGTGAGGGGTGGAGTCACTTATGGGATATACTGTATATATAATGTGAGGGGTGGAGTCACTTATGGGATATACTGTATATAATGTGAGGGGTGGACTCACTTATGGGATATACTGTATATATAATGTGAGGGGTGGACTCTCTTATGGGATATACTGTATATATAATGTGAGGGGTGGACTCTCTTATGGGAGATACTGTATATATAATGTGAGGGGTGGAGTCACTTATGGGATATACTGTATATAATGTGAGGGGTGGACTCACTTATGGGATATACTGTATATATAATGTGAGGGGTGGACTCACTTATGGGAGATACTGTATATATAATGTGAGGGGTGGAGTCACTTATGGGATATACTGTATATATAATGTGAGGGGTGGAGTCACTTATGGGATATACTGTATATAATGTGAGGGGTGGAGTCACTTATGGGATATACTGTATATATAATGTGAGGGGTGGAGTCACTTATGGGAGATACTGTATATAATGTGAGGGGTGGACTCTCTTATGGGAGATACTGTATATAATGTGAGGGGTGGACTCACTTATGGGATATACTGTATATATAATGTGAGGGGTGGAGTCACTTATGGGAGATACTATATATAATGTGAGGGGTGGAGTCACTTATGGGATATACTGTATATATAATGTGAGGGGTGGAGTCACTTATGGGATATACTGTATATAATGTGAGGGGTGGACTCACTTATGGGATATACTGTATATATAATGTGAGGGGTGGACTCTCTTATGGGAGATACTGTATATATAATGTGAGGGGTGGAGTCACTTATGGGATATACTGTATATATAATGTGAGGGGTGGATTCACTTATGGGAGATACTGTATATATAATGTGAGGGGTGGACTCACTTATGGGATATACTGTATATATAATGTGAGGGGTGGACTCTCTTATGGGAGATACTGTATATATAATGTGAGGGGTGGAGTCACTTATGGGATATACTGTATATATAATGTGAGGGGTGGAGTCACTTATGGGATATACTGTATATAATGTGAGGGGTGGAGTCACTTATGGGAGATACTGTATATATAATGTGAGGGGTGGACTCACTTATGGGAGATACTGTATATATAATGTGAGGGGTGGACTCACTTATGGTATATACTGTATATATAATGTGAGGGGTGGACTCACTTATGGGAGATACTGTATATAATGTGAGGGGTGGACTCACTTATGGGAGATACTGTATATAATGTGAGGGGTGGACTCACTTATGGGAGATACTGTATATATAATGTGAGGGGTGGACTCACTTATGGGATATACTGTATATATAATGTGAGGGGTGGAGTCACTTATGGGATATACTGTATATATAATGTGAGGGGTGGAGTCACTTATGGGAGATACTGTATATAATGTGAGGGGTGGACTCACTTATGGGAGATACTGTATATAATGTGAGGGGTGGACTCACTTATGGGAGATACTGTATATATAATGTGAGGGGTGGAGTCACTTATGGGATATACTGTATATATAATGTGAGGGGTGGAGTCACTTATGGGAGATACTGTATATATAATGTGAGGGGTGGACTCACTTATGGGAGATACTGTATATAATGTGAGGGGTGGAGTCACTTATGGGAGATACTGTATATATAATGTGAGGGGTGGAGTCACTTATGGGATATACTGTATATATAATGTGAGGGGTGGAGTCACTTATGGGATATACTGTATATAATGTGAGGGGTGGACTCACTTATGGGATATACTGTATATATAATGTGAGGGGTGGACTCTCTTATGGGATATACTGTATATATAATGTGAGGGGTGGACTCTCTTATGGGAGATACTGTATATATAATGTGAGGGGTGGAGTCACTTATGGGAGATACTGTATATATAATGTGAGGGGTGGACTCTCTTATGGGAGATACTGTATATATAATGTGAGGGGTGGACTCTCTTATGGGATATACTGTATATATAATGTGAGGGGTGGAGTCACTTATGGGAGATACTGTATATATAATGTGAGGGGTGGAATCAGTTATGGGATATAATGTATATAATGTGAGGGGTGGAGTCACTTATGGGATATACTGTATATATAATGTGAGGGGTGGAATCACTTATGGGATCTACTGTATATATAATGTGAGGGGTGGAGTCACTTATGGGATATACTGTATATATAAGGTGAGGGGTGGACTCACTTATGGGATATACTGTATATATAATGTGAGGGGTGGAGTCACTTATGGGAGATACTGCATATATAATGTGAGGGGTGGACTCACTTATGGGAGATACTGTATATATAATGTGAGGGATGGACTCACTTATGGGAGATACTGTATATAATGTGAGGGGTGGACTCCCTTATGGGATATACTGTATATATAATGTGAGGGGTGGACTCACTTATGGGATATACTGTATATAATGTGAGGGGTGGAGTCACTTATGGGAGATACTGTATATATAATGTGAGGGGTGGACTCACTTATGGGATATACTGTATATAATGTGAGGGGTGGAGTCATTTATGGGAGATACTGTATATATAATGTGAGGGGTGGACTCACTTATGGGAGATACTATATATAATGTGAGGGGTGGACTCTCTTATGGGAGATACTGTATATATAATGTGAGGGGTGGACTCACTTATGGGATATACTGTATATATAATGTGAGGGGTGGACTCACTTATGGGAGATACTGTATATATAATGTGAGGGGTGGAGTCACTTATGGGATATACTGTATATATAATGTGAGGGGTGGAGTCACTTATGGGATATACTGTATATAATGTGAGGGGTGGACTCACTTATGGGATATACTGTATATATAATGTGAGGGGTGGACTCTCTTATGGGAGATACTGTATATATAATGTGAGGGGTGGAGTCACTTATGGGATATACTGTATATATAATGTGAGGGGTGGAGTCACTTATGGGATATACTGTATATAATGTGAGGGGTGGAGTCACTTATGGGATATACTGTATATATAATGTGAGGGGTGGACTCTCTTATGGGAGATACTGTATATAATGTGAGGGGTGGACTCACTTATGGGATATACTGTATATATAATGTGAGGGGTGGAGTCACTTATGGGATATACTGTATATATAATGTGAGGGGTGGAGTCACTTATGGGATATACTGTATATAATGTGAGGGGTGGAGTCACTTATGGGATATACTGTATATATAATGTGAGGGGTGGACTCTCTTATGGGAGATACTGTATATAATGTGAGGGGTGGACTCACATATGGGATATACTGTATATATAATGTGAGGGGTGGAGTCACTTATGGGATATACTGTATATAATGTGAGGGGTGGACTCACTTATGGGATATACTGTATATATAATGTGAGGGGTGGACTCACTTATGGGAGATACTGTATATATAATGTGAGGGGTGGAGTCACTTATGGGATATACTGTATATATAATGTGAGGGGTGGAGTCACTTATGGGATATACTGTATATAATGTGAGGGGTGGAGTCACTTATGGGATATACTGTATATATAATGTGAGGGGTGGAGTCACTTATGGGAGATACTGTATATAATGTGAGGGGTGGACTCACTTATGGGATATACTGTATATATAATGTGAGGGGTGGAGTCACTTATGGGAGATACTATATATAATGTGAGGGGTGGAGTCACTTATTGGATATACTGTATATATAATGTGAGGGGTGGAGTCACTTATGGGATATACTGTATATAATGTGAGGGGTGGACTCACTTATGGGATATACTGTATATATAATGTGAGGGGTGGACTCTCTTATGGGAGATACTGTATATATAATGTGAGGGGTGGAGTCACTTATGGGATATACTGTATATATAATGTGAGGGGTGGATTCACTTATGGGAGATACTGTATATATAATGTGAGGGGTGGACTCACTTATGGGATATACTGTATATATAATGTGAGGGGTGGACTCTCTTATGGGAGATACTGTATATATAATGTGAGGGGTGGAGTCACTTATGGGATATACTGTATATATAATGTGAGGGGTGGAGTCACTTATGGGATATACTGTATATAATGTGAGGGGTGGAGTCACTTATGGGAGATACTGTATATATAATGTGAGGGGTGGACTCACTTATGGGAGATACTGTATATATAATGTGAGGGGTGGACTCACTTATGGTATATACTGTATATATAATGTGAGGGGTGGACTCACTTATGGGAGATACTGTATATAATGTGAGGGGTGGACTCACTTATGGGAGATACTGTATATAATGTGAGGGGTGGACTCACTTATGGGAGATACTGTATATATAATGTGAGGGGTGGACTCACTTATGGGATATACTGTATATATAATGTGAGGGGTGGAGTCACTTATGGGATATACTGTATATATAATGTGAGGGGTGGAGTCACTTATGGGAGATACTGTATATAATGTGAGGGGTGGACTCACTTATGGGAGATACTGTATATAATGTGAGGGGTGGACTCACTTATGGGAGATACTGTATATATAATGTGAGGGGTGGACTCACTCATGGGATATACTGTATATATAATGTGAGGGGTGGAGTCACTTATGGGAGATACTGTATATATAATGTGAGGGGTGGACTCACTTATGGGAGATACTGTATATAATGTGAGGGGTGGACTCACTTATGGGAGATACTGTATATAATGTGAGGGGTGGACTCACTTATGGGAGATACTGTATATATAATGTGAGGGGTGGACTCACTTATGGGATATACTGTATATATAATGTGAGGGGTGGAGTCACTTATGGGATATACTGTATATATAATGTGAGGGGTGGAGTCACTTATGGGAGATACTGTATATAATGTGAGGGGTGGACTCACTTATGGGAGATACTGTATATAATGTGAGGGGTGGACTCACTTATGGGAGATACTGTATATATAATGTGAGGGGTGGACTCACTCATGGGATATACTGTATATATAATGTGAGGGGTGGAGTCACTTATGGGAGATACTGTATATATAATGTGAGGGGTGGACTCACTTATGGGAGATACTGTATATAATGTGAGGAGTGGACTCACTTATGGGATATACTGTATATATAATGTGAGGGGTGGACTCACTTATGGGATATACTGTATATATAATGTGAGGGGTGGACTCACTCATGGGATATACTGTATATATAATGTGAGGGGTGGACTCACTTATGGGAGATACTGTATATATAATGTGAGGGGTGGACTCACTTATGGGAGATACTGTATATATAATGTGAGGGGTGGAGTCACTTATGGGAGAGACTGTATATATCAGTGATTCCCAACCGCGGTGCCGCGGCACATGTGTGTGCCGTTTAGCACTGCCCGTGGTGCCGCAGGATTTTTTTTATTTTTTACTATTATTTTTTTTAAATGTCCCGCCCCGGCCTGACGGCGCAGGGGGGAAGGGAAGTCTGCGTGCGCACTGCGCACACAGCATCCCCCCTGCGTCTCCTGTGTTCCCCTCCGTCCCCTGCGTCTGCCGCGTGACCCGTGTTCCCCTCCTTCCCCCTCTGTTCCCTGTGTCCCCCGCGTCCCCCTCCCCCTTGTGGTGCCATGGGGCGGAACAAGCTGCACCTGCGCCGGACTCCAGTGCCTCCTGTGGAACTACAAGCTGCGCGGGCCGGCTTGCTTAAGGTACCGTACCCTTTCCACCCCTCTGTTCACCTTTCAACCCTGTCTAAATTTCCCCACCGTCACCCAGGTCCACCCTCTACCCCCCCCCCCCCGACCTCGTCACTCATGTCCACCCCCCGTCAGCCATGTCTGCCTTGTCTACCTCCCTGTCCATCTCTATCGCCCATGTCCACCCCCCCGTCACCCATGTAATCCCTCCCGTCACCCATGTCCACCCCCCCCCCGTCACCCATGTCCACCTGGTCCACCTCCCTGTCCATCTCTATCACCCATGTCCACCCCCCTGTCACCCATGTCCACCCCCCCCAGTCACCCATGTCCACCCCCCCCAGTCACCCATGTCCACCCCCCCCCAGTCACCCATGTCCACCCTTCCCTGTCACCCATGTCCACCCTTCCCTGTCACCCATGTTCACCTTCCTGTCACTCATGTCCACCCGCACTCACACATGTCCCCCCACCTATCATCCCCGTCACCCATGTCCACCCTCCTGTCATCCATGTCTGCCTTGTCCACTCCCCTGTCCATCCCTGTCACTCATGTTTACCCCCGTAGTCTACTCTGTCACCCATGTCCACCCTCCTGTTCACCCATCTGTCCCTTTGTTACCCCAGTCCACCCCTCTCTGTCACTCCTGTCCCTCTTTTACCCCCTTGTCCACCCCTCCGACCCCCTGTCCACCCTCCTGTCACCCATGTCCACCCCCTGTCACCCCTATGCCCCCGTCACCCATGTTCACTCTTCTACACCCATCTATCACCCTTGTACACCTCTCTACACCCCTCTGTACACTCCTCTGTCACCCATGTACACTTCTCTACAACCCTCTGTCACCCATGTACACTCCTCTGTACCTCTCTGTCACCCATGTACACTCCTCTACACCCCTCTGTCACCCATGTACACTCCTCTACACCCCTGTCACCCATGTACACTCCTCTATACCCCTCTGTCACCCATGTACACTCCTCTATACCCCTCTGCCACCCATGTACACTCCTCTATACCCCTCTGTCACCCATGTACACTCCTCTATACCCCTCTGCCACCCATGTACACTCCTCTACACCCCTCTGCCACCCATGTACACTCCTCTATACCCCTCTGTCACCCATGTACACTCCTCTACACCCCTGTCACCCATGTACACTCCTCTATACCCCTCTGTCACCCATGTACACTCCTCTATACCCCCTCTGTCACGCATGTACACTCCTCTATACCCCCTCTGTCACCCATGTACACTCCTCTATACCCCTCTGTCACCCATGTACACTCCTCTATACCCCTCTGTCACCCATGTACACTCCTCTATACCCCTCTGTCACCCATGTACACTCCTCTATACCCCTCTGCCACCCATGTACACTCCTCTACACCCCTCTGTCACCCATGTACACTCCTCTACACCCCTGTCACCCATGTACACTCCTCTATACCCCTCTGTCACCCATGTACACTCCTCTATACCCCTCTGTCACGCATGTACACTCCTCTATACCCCCTCTGTCACCCATGTACACTCCTCTATACCCCTCTGTCACCCATGTACACTCCTCTATACCCCTCTGTCACCCATGTACACTCCTCTACACCCCTCTGTCAGCCATGTACACCCCTCTGTCACCCATGTACACTCCTCTATACCCCTCTGTCACCCATGTACACTCCTCTATACCCGTCACCCATGTACACTCCTCTACACCCCTCTGTCACCCATGTACACTCCTCTATACCCCTCTGTCACCCATGTACACTCCTCTATACCCCTCTGTTACCCATGTACACTCCTCTATACCCCTGTCACCCATGTACACTCCTCTACACCCCTCTGTCACCCATGTACACTCCTCTATACCCCTCTGTCACCCATGTACACTCCTCTACACCCCTGTCACCCATATACACTCCTCTACACCCCTGTCACCCATGTACACTCCTCTACACCCCTCTGTCACCCATGTACACTCCTCTATACCCCTCTGTCACCCATGTACACTCCTCTATACCCCTGTCACCCATGTACACTCCTCTACACCCCTCTGTCACCCATGTACACTCCTCTATACCCCTCTGTCACCCATGTACACTCCTCTATACCCCTCTGTCACCCATGTACACTCCTCTATACCCCTGTCACCCATGTACACTCCTCTACACCCCTCTGTCACCCATGTACACTCCTCTATACCCCTCTGTCACCCATGTACACTCCTCTACACCCCTGTCACCCATATACACTCCTCTACACCCCTCTGTCACCCATGTACACTCCTCTACACCCCTCTGTCACCCATGTGCACTCCTCTACACCCCTCTGTCACCCATGTACACCCCTCTACACCCCTCTGTCACCCATGTACACTCCTCTGTACCCCTCTGCCACCCATGTACACTCCTCTACACCCCTCTGTCACCCATGTACACTCCTCTACACCCCTCTGTCACCCATGTACACCCCTCTGTCACCCATGTACACTCCTCTATACCCCTGTCACCCATGTACACTCCTCTACACCCCTCTTTCACCCATGTACACTCCTCTATACCCCTCTGTCACCCATGTACACTCCTCTACACCCCTGTCACCCATATACACTCCTCTACACCCCTGTCACCCATGTACACTCCTCTACACCCCTCTGTCACCCATGTACACTCCTCTACACCCATCTGTCACCCATGTACACCCCTCTACACCCCTCTGTACCCCTCTGCCACCCATGTACACTCCTCTGTCACCCATGTACACTCCTCTACACCCCTCTGTCACCCATGTACACTCCTCTACACCCCTCTGTCACCCATGTACACCCCTCTGTCACCCATGTACACTCCTCTACACCCCTCTGTCACCCATGTACACTTCTCTACACCCCTTTGTCACCCATGTACACTCCTCTCTACCCCTCTGTCACCCATGTACACTCCTCTACACCCCTCTGTCACCCATGTACACCCATCTATCACCCATGTACACTTCTCTACACCCCTTTGTCACCCATGTACACTCCTCTACACCCGTCACCCATGTACGCTCCTATACACCCCTTTGTACATTCCTCTACACCCCTTTCACCCATGTATGCTCCTCTACACCCCTGTCACCCATGTACGCTCCTCTACACCCCCCTGTCACCCATGTGCGCTCCTCTACATCCCCCCTGTCACCCATGTACACTCCTCTACACCACTGTCACCCATGTACGCTTCTCTACACCCCTCTGTACACTCCTCTACACCCCTCTAAACCCTTCTGTCAACCATGTCCACCCCTCTACACCCCTCTGTCACCCATGTAAAAAAAAAAGGAAAAAAAGCTTGGCGCCTAATAGGTTTGTTTTGCAGGTTTAACGGTGAAGAATTGTGTGTGGAAGAAATCGTGATGATGGCCCAGACCAGATGGAGAAGAGAAGGCAACGATGCAAATTAGAGAAGACGTCATTGGTGAGTTGCTGTATAAATCAGCACTTTAAACTACATACCACTGATAAATAGATATAGCGCATTGCGTTTTTTACCGTTTTTTCCTTGCTCGTCAACCTCGGTAGCGGTGCCCCGTGGAAAAAAAAAATTTCCGAGGTGTGCCCCGACCCAAAAAAGGTTGGGAAACAATGGTATATATAATGTGAGGGGTGGACTCACTTATGGTATATACTGTATATATAATGTGAGGGGTGGACTCACTTATGGGAGATACTGTATATATAATGTGAGGGGTGGACTCACTTATGTGAGATACTGTATATATAATGTGAGGGGTGGACTCACTTATGGGAGATACTGTATATATAATGTGAGGGGTGGGGTCAATTATGGGAGATACTGTATATATAATGTGAGGGGTGGACTCACTTATGGGATATACTGTATATATAATGTGAGGGGTGGACTCACTTATGGGAGATACTGTATATATAATGTGAGGGGTGGACTCACTTATGGGATATACTGTATATATAATGTGAGGGGTGGACTCACAGGGCAGCATACAAAGTGGGAATTTTGGTGATAATTTATAAGTAGTTTTACACCTCTTCTACTAGCTCTATCTGTATACTGCTGCTCTCTATGGGATCAGAATATATAGTAGTTTTACACCTCCCTTGAGGACGTGCTCACACATTGCATTTAGACAGAGATTTTTCCAAAACTGCAGCCAGAACGATGCTACTTACCGCAATTACGTAAATTGTTGTAAAAACGTGTCATTTTGACAGCAGTTTTGGAAAATCACAAAAACACTGCCAAAAAAACGCAGTAAGGGTACGTTCAAACAAGCGGATTTTTTTCCGGGTTTCCCGCTGCGTATTTGAAAGTGGGCGGTCTCTTCTTGGCTGTCCACAGATTTTCCGCAGTGGAATTTACGCTGTGGAAAATCTGCTGCAAACCTCATTGAAGTCAGTAGGGACTGCGGCGGATTTTCTGCAGCGGAAAATCTTCTGCGGACAGCCAAGAAGAGCCCGCCCACTTTCAAATACGCAGTTAAATAACGCACTTAAATTGTTTTGATTTTTTTTTTTTTAAATAAATATTTCCATAATGTGAACTGACACCAGCCAACTTAGAAGTCTCACCTGTTTAGGCTTCTGGTTGCTGGAGTCCAGCCGGGTTATTATTTTGGTCTCATTAGGTGAACTGCAGTGATAAGACTCCACACTCCACACTCCACTCTCTCTCTCTCTCTCTCTCTCTCTACAAAAGGCAGAAGATTCATGGCAAATGTAGGTAGCATTAGAAAAAAAAACAAAAAAAAAACTTTCAGCTGGGAAATATAAATCAATCTCACGCCTGCCACATCAGCCAAAACAGGTAAGCACAAGACATACACAAGAACCTCTAAGTTCTTTAATAATAGCCTATGCTGCACTATATTAGGCAAAAATAAACACATCTTGGGCTTCTGCCTCTTTCTTTGATCAGCATACAGGTTATAACACTATTAATAAGGTTGAACCATCAAAAATAAAAACTGAAAAACTTTTTTTTAATACTTTTAACGTGTTTATTTTGTAGGTACATGTGTTTAAACAGACATTTTTCTCAGCCATTAAATCCTATTGAATATTAACAAATATTAATTTTTTCTTCATTTGTGGGTACAATCAATAACAATCCATGAGTCGTCACACTCGAAAAGTTATATATTAAGCTCGCACTTACCCTACAGAAGTGTTTCCCAACTAGGGCGCCTCCAGCTGTTGCAAAACTACAACTCCCAGCAATAGCTGGAGGCGCCCTAGTTGGGAAACACTGCACTAAGATATTTTTACTTTATTTTTCACTCCATTTGACTAGTGTACATTGTTTATCACAATAAAATTATTTTTAAAAAATTTTATAAATTTTTATTTTTATTTTTTTTGGGAGGGGGAATTTTTATGATTTTAATTTTTATTTTTTTTAATAAAAAACAAATTCTGCTCACATAACCGCTTGCTCTAGGTTTGCCATGGCAGCTTACCAAAATGAAACTGGCAAAGCGACGTAACAATTGTTACAGGGTTGGTGTGGTTGTGTGTAAATAAAGCTTCATCTTTCGATCCTTCACCGTTTTCGGGATCCCTGTTTACATTGCGGACGATCAGCGCATGCGGTGCGATGCAAAGACACAGTACTTCCCCCTAAACACAAGTGAACCTCCATTTGTTCATATTGTGGTAAATGATAAGTAACTCCCCAAACCAAGGACATGGGAACATTTATCTCACTAAAGCAGTGTTTCCCAACCAGGGTGCCTCCAGCTGTTGCAAAACTACAACTCCCAGCATGCCCGGACAGCCTTCGGCTGTCCGGGCATGCTGGGAGTTGTAGTTTTGCAACAGCTGGAAACACTGCGCTAAAGGAAAACTTTGCATCTATGTCTGGTAAGAGTCACTTTTAGATACTTGATTGACTTTGCCTCATAATGTGTGCAGGAATGTTAGTGTAGCATGTGGTGTGATGTACAGTAGAGATGAGCGAACTTACAGTAAATTCGATTCGTCACGGACTTCTCGGCTCTTCAGTTGATGACTTTTCCTGCATAAATTAGTTCAGCTTTCAGGTGCTCCGGTGGGCTGGAAAAGGTGGATACAGTCCTAGGAGACTCTTTCCTAGGACTGTATCCACCTTTTCCAGCCCACCGGAGCACCTGAAAGCTGAACTAATTTATGCAGGAAAAGTCATCAACTGCCGAGCCGAGAAGTTCGTGACAAATCGAATTTACTGTAAGTTCGCTCATCTCTAATGTACAGTTAAGGGACACCTGCTGCTGTATCTTGTATTATTGCACTATGTATGGTTAATGTATTTATTTGTTGATTACATGCTGCTTTCTAGCCTGGGCTGTGTCGCACTACAACTCCCAGCATGCTCGGCCAGCCAAAGGCTGTTCGTGCATGCAGGGAGTTGTAGTTTTGCAACAGCCGGAGGCACCCTGGTTGGGAAACCCTGCACTAATGGAAGACTTTGCATCTATGTCTGGTTGGACAATCACTGTTAGATACTTGTTTGACTTTGCTTTAGGTTGCTGGAATGTTAGTGTAGCATGTGGTATGATGTATAGCAAAGGGACATCTGGTGCTGTATCTTGTATTATTGCACTATGTATGGTTAATGTATTTATTTATTGATTACATGCTGCTTTCTAGCCTGGGCTGTGTCGCACTACAACTCCCAGCATGCTCGGCCAGCCAAAGGCTGTTCGTGCATGCAGGGAGTTGTAGTTTTGCAACAGCCGGAGGCACCCTGGTTGGGAAACCCTGCACTAATGGAAGACTTTGCATCTATGTCTGGTTGGACAATCACTGTTAGATACTTGTTTGACTTTGCTTTAGGTTGCTGGAATGTTAGTGTAGCATGTGGTATGATGTATAGCAAAGGGACATCTGGTGCTGTATCTTGTATTATTGCACTATGTATGGTTAATGTATTTATTTATTGATTACATGCTGCTTTCTAGCCTGGGCTGTGTCGCACTACAACTCCCAGCATGCTCGGCCAGCCAAAGGCTGTTCGTGCATGCAGGGAGTTGTAGTTTTGCAACAGCCGGATGCACCCTGGTTGGGAAACACTGCACTAATGGAAGACTTTGCATCTATGTCTGGTTGGACAATCACTGTTAGATACTTGTTTGCTATACAACATACCACATGCTACACTAACATTCCAGCATTGTAAAGCAAAGGGACATCTGGTGCTGTATCTTGTACTATTGCACTATGTATGTTTATTGTATTTATTTATTGTATGTTGCTTTCCAGCCTGAGCTGTGTCCCACTACAACTCCCAGCATGCTTGGACAGCCAAAGGCTTCCCGGGCATGCTGGGTGTTGTAGTTTTGGAACAGCCTGAGGGACCCTGGTTGGGAAACACTGCACTCTGCATCTATGTCTAGTGGGACAGTCACTTTTAGATATATGTTTGACTTTGCTTTACAATGCGTGCAGGAATGTTAGTGTAGCACGTGGTATAATGTATAGCATACAGACAGCTGTGCTGTATTGTTGTGCTGCTGCACTATGTACAGTAATTGTATTCATTTATTTTATGCTGCGTTCTAGCCTGTACTGTGGTGCACTACAACTCCCAGCAGGCTCAGACAGCCAAAGGGAAAACCTTACATCTATGGTGGGACAGTCACTTTTACATACTTGTTTGACTTTGCTTTATAATGTGTGAGTGCAGGAATGTTGGTGTAGCATGTGGTGTGATGTATAGCAAAGGAACACCTGGTGCTGTATCTTGTACTGTTGCGCTATGAATGGTTACTGTATTTATTTATTCTTTGCTGCTTTCTAGCCTGTGCTGTCTCACACTCAAACTCCCATTATGTTTGGACAGCCAAAGACTCTCCTTGCATGCTGGGGGTTGTAGTTTCGCAACAGCTAGATGCACCCTGGTTAGGAAACACTGGTCCATGGCAAGCCCAGAGCAGGCATCTGTATTACCATTACTGAAGTAGATAGATCAATGGGACAGAACACAAAAAAGGGTTACGTCAATTTCAAGTTTACAGAGTTACATATTCAGAAAATAAAACAAAAAAAAAACTTTAATTACATCCTGATGTCTTAAAACATCAGCTCACATGTGGCTGTCCCGGCTATCTAGGTAAACCTCTTGTGCAAATAAATGCTATTATTTAATTGACAATTTATTAAAATGTTTACATGCAACATGTTAAGACAGTGTTTCCCAAGCAGGGTGCCTCCAGCTGTTGCAAAACTACAACTCCCAGCATGCCCGGACAGCCTTTGGCTGTCTGGGCATGCTGGAAGTTGTAGTTTTGCAACAGCTGGAGGCACCCTGCTTGGGAAACACTGTCTTAACCTGTTGCATGTAACAATGACAATTATGAATAGTGTTGAGCGAACTATAGTAAATGCTTCCGCACCCCGAACTTGAAGGTTCGGCCATTGATTGCTTTAGTCTGCCTAAATTAAAGCCGCATTCAAAGGGCTCCAAAAGAAGGGACACAGATCTAAGATTGTCACCCTGGACTTTTGAAGGCATCTGGAGGACTTTAGGGGTAACATTCACATGTAACCGTGGCAGGTATGCAGATTTTCTTCAGACCTATTGAAGTCAATGGTATCAAAACCTACAGCGGAGTCGTTGTGTGTGAATCTACCCTTAAAGCGCTATTTTATGCAGATTTAAAGGGGTACTCCACTAGAAAACTTTTTATTTTTTAAATCAACTAGTGCCAGAAAGAACAGAAAAACTGATTTGTAAATTACTTCTATATAAAAAAAAAAATATATATTAATCCTTCCAGTACTTAAAAAATTATTTTCTTTTTGAATTTCCTTTCTGTCTGACCACAGTGCTCTCTGCCGACACCTCTGTCCATGTCAGGAACTGTCCGGAGCAGGAAAGGTTTCCTCTAGGGATTTTCTCCTACTCTGGACAGTTCCTAAAATGGACAGAGGCGTCAGCAGAGAGCACTGTGGTCAGACAGAAAAGAAATTCAAAAAGAAAGGAACTTCCTGTATAGCATACAGCAGCTGATAAGTAGTGGAAGGATTAAGATTTTTTTTAATTTACAAATCTGTTAAAATTTCTGGCACCAGTTGATTTAAAAAAAAAAAAATGTTTTACAGTGGAGTACAAAGTGATCCAGATGCCTTTAAAAGTCCAGGATGACAGTCTTAGGCCTCCTAGATCTGTATCCATCTTTTCCAGGCACCTGGAGCACTAGGTAATTCATGCAGACAAAAGCAGTCAAGGGACGAGCCGTCGGGTTCGGGTTTTGCCGCATGCGCAGAAAATTTGTTCAACACAAGGCAGCTGTGGCCAAAATGAAAGACAAGAGGGTAACCGCCGAAACGGTGACATTCAGGTAAAACATTGGGGATCGGAAACGTTGTACATTAAAGGTTTGTTCACACTTTGTTTTAATTTCTTAAAAGCTCTAATAAGATTACCAGATTGTTCCTGGAGAGACCAGTGACTCTTAGTCCAGAGCGCCAAATATCAGCACATGTGGTGCCAGGTGTAGTCCTTGATGTGCGGGTGCATTTTGTTCCCATTTCTAGACCGCAAATGCTTGGAGAAAACCTGGTGCGGTATTATCAGTAGTAAGTGGGGACAATGGGTACTTCGTAAATTAAGTGGGCTTTTATTATAAACAGCCTAAAACAAGGAGAACTTTGAAGCACACGAACACAGTTCTCTCTGCTGACGTTATTTTAATAACAATAACGCTTTATTTATTGTTGCCCTTAGTGGGATTTGAACCCAAGTCCCCAGCACTGCAAGGCAGTAGTGCTAACCACTGAGCCACCATGCTGCCCTTAGCATACATCTGCTATGCATGGTTGCTAAAATGGACAGAAATGTCAGCAGAGAGCACTGTGCTCGTGATGTCATCAATGTTCCAAAAAGAAAGGAATTTCCTCTGTAGCATTCAGCAGCTAATAAGTACTGGAAGGATTAAGATTTTTTTTAATAGAAGTAATTTACAAATATGTTTAACTTTCTGCCACCAGTTGATTTAAAAGAAAAAAGGTTTTCACCAGAGTACCCTTTTAAAGGGGTACTCCGGTGGAAAACTTTTTTTTAAATCAACTGGTGCCAGAAAGTTAAGCAGATTTGTAAATTACTTCTATTAAAAAAATCTTTATAGTCCCAGTACTTATTGGCTGCTATATACTACAGAGAAAGTTCTTTTCTTTTTGGATTTCTTTTCTGTCCACAGTGCTCTCTGCTGACACCTCTGTCCGTATCAGGAACTGTTCAGAGCAGGAGCAAATCTCCATAGAAAACCTCTCCTGCTCTGGACAGTTCCTGATACGGACAGAGGTGTTAGCAGAGAGCACTGTGGACAGAAAAAAGAAATCCAAAAAGAAAGAAAAAAAAAAAAAAGCTAAAAACAAAAAAGAACTTTCTCTGTAATATACAGATGCTAATAAGTACTGGCAGGATAAAGATTTTTTTTTTTTTTAAGAGAAGTAATTTACAAATCTGTTTAACTTTCTGGCTCCAGTTGATAAAAAAAAATGTTTTCCGCCGGAGTACCCCTTTGAGTGTCTATTTACATGGCAGAACTTCCGCTTGCGGAAATCTGGCTCAAATTAAAGCCCATAGACTTCTATGGGATTCTGCACTCCCATTCACACTTCTGAATTTCCGCTTGCGTTGACTGGTGTCAACTGGTACCAGAAAGTTAAACAGATTTGTAAATTACTTATTAAAAATCTTAATCCTTCTAGTACCTATCAGCTGCTGTAGGCTCCAGAGAAAGTTGTGTAGTTCTTTCCAGTCTGAGCACAGTGCTCTCTGCTGACACATCTGTCCATGTCAGGAACTGTCCAGAGTAGGAGCAAATCCTCATAGCAAATCTATCCTGCTCTGGACAATTCCTGACATGGACAGAGGTGTCAGCAGAGAGCACTGTGGTCAGACTGGAAAGAGTTACAGAACTCCCGGTGGAGCATACAGCAGCTGATAAGTACCGGAAGGATTAAAAAAATTTTAAATAGAAATAATTTACAAATCTGTTTAAATTTCTGGAACCAGTTGATTTAAAAAAATTAAAAAAATGTTTTCAAGTGAACTGGTGCCAGAAAGTTAAACAGATTGGTAAATTACTTCTATTTAATAATCTTAATCCTTCCAAAACTCATCAGCTGCTGTTTGCTCCAGTGGAAGTAGTTATTTCCAGTCTGAGCAGTGCTCTCTGCTGACACCTCTGTCCATGTCAGGAACTGTCCAGAGCAGGAGAGGTTTGCTATGGCGATTAGCTCCTGCTCTGGACAGTTCCTGATATGGACAGAGGTGGCAGCAGAGAGCACTGTGGTCAGACTGGAAAGAACTGCACAGCTTCCTCTGGGGCATACAGCAGCTGATAAGTACTGGAAGGATTAAGATTTTTAAATAGAAGTAATTTACAAATCTGTTTAACTTTCTGGAACCAGTAGATTAAAAAAAAAAAAATCCAGTGGAGTACCCCTTTAACACCCCTTCGGTATGGTTTAAACTGGGTATATGCCATATATGTCTATCCTAGATACAGGTCCCACCTATGTTCTGACTGAGGGCTCCTCATCACCTGTTTACTGCAACAAAACAAAACAAAAAGAGGGAGCTACACAATTTGCACAAATCCCATTAAATAGGAACTACATGAATGGCATAATCCCCCCCCCCCCCCCCTCCAGACTGATGATAGGTGGGACCTCTAGGGTGGGGACATTTATATGGGTCAGAGATGGGTATAGCCCTTTACTGTTTTCCTATGATCTTGCCGCTATAAAAATCTTGTCTATTAGGATTTTGGCTCGTGAGGAATTTGTTCTCTGAACAGGAAAAAATACGGCCGCAGCACATTAAAGGGAACCTGTCATGGCTTTCATGCTGCCCGAACCGCGAGTGAATGGAACGGTCTGCAGTGGCTTTTCCCCCCGACACACTAGCCTTTGTTAATAGAGGTCTCCACTCACACAAATGGAGAGATTGAGCAAGGCTGGTGGGGCGGGGAGAAGCCACCGGGGACCCATCTGATCATTCGTGGTTCAGGCAGCATGAAAGTGATCACTGGTCCCCGTTACACTTTATCACAACCTTGATCCAACATCCAAGGCTGCTTGGGATATGTCGGCCACACAATAGCTGATATTGGCACTTTGGATCATTCTTGGGGGCTCATTTGTGGGTAAAATTTTTTTTTTATTAATTTTAATTTAATTTTTTTGTTCAATTTTAAACCGGTCATTCAGTGTACAGACAACTATAAATGTGTGCAAACTTTAAGACTCAAGACAGTATTCGTGGGGGTAGGGAGTCAAGCCAATGACAACACCAATCTCTAGAGCAGTGTTTCCCAACCAGTGTGCCTCCAGCTGCTGCAAAACTACAACTTCCAGCATGCCCGGACAGCCTTTGGCTGTCCGGGCATGCTGAGAGTTGTAGTTTTGCAACAGCTGGAGGCACCCTGGTTGGGAAACACTGCTACAGATATGTGTCATAGCATGCTGACCGCTTAGGGATATAGCTAGTGTCCGATGGTGTATAAAAACTTCCATGAAGTTTATTTATCTACTTGCGAGTGGCAACGCACCGGAGAAAAAAAATGTGCTTGAAACACACTGTAAAATTCCATAAACGCAACGCATTTTGAGCACTTTTTCTTCACGGAAAGAGAGTGCATACTTTCAAAAAAAGGGGTACTCCGGTGGAAAACATTTTTAAAATCAACTGGTGCCAGAAAGTTAAACAGATTTGTAAATGACTTCTATTAAAAAATCTTTACCCTTCCAGTACTTTTTAGCAGCTGTATGCTACAGAGGAAATGCTTTTCTTGTTAAACCTTTTTGTCTTGTCCACAGTGCTCTCTGCTGACACCTCTGTCCATGTCAGGCACTGTCCAGAGCAGCATAGGTTTGCTATGGGGATTTTCTCCTGCTCTGGACAGTTCCTGATATGGGCATCAGGTGTCAGCAGAGAGCACAAAAAGAAATTTAAAAAAAATAATTTTCTCTGTAGCATACAGCTGCTAAAAAGTACTGGAAGGGTAAAGATTTTTTTAATAGAAGTAATTTACAAATCTGTAACTTTCTGGCACCAGTTGAAT
Organism: Hyla sarda; assembly: GCF_029499605.1. NCBI lineage: Eukaryota > Metazoa > Chordata > Amphibia > Anura > Hylidae > Hyla > Hyla sarda. The sequence goes on from NC_079195.1 coordinate 27,784,023, forward strand.
ATATATTATATAAATTAATATTTTCCAGCAGAGTACTCCTTTAAGTACAATAATCCCATAAATGCTACAGTAAAAAAAAAAAAAAAAAAAAATGCATGCTAGAAACGTGTTGCATGTGCAATTTTTTGTTTCTCTTTTTCCGAGTGGCAACACATATGTTCCATGGATGCGCCGCATTTTGAGCACACGGTTTTCCCCCGTCAAAAAAACAAACAAAAAAAAACACGAGCTTCACACACGTGGCAAATGGGAGTTTTATAGTCATTCAGAAAGAAAGAAAAATTCCAAATGCAATGCGTTTCAAGCATGCACACTTTACTGTCAAAGAGCGTTTTCTAGAAATGTGTTGCATTTAAAAGGGATTTTTTTTTTTTTTTTTTTTACTACTGATCCCATAACTGCAACCCGTTTCAAGCATACGCACTTTTTCAGCATGTCTGCATGAAACATGTTGCACTTATGCGATTCATTGCAAATAGTGGGTGTTTGACGGCCGTTCTTAACTGGGCGCAACGGTAGTGTGAATGTAGCCTTATTGTGAAGGAGCGTGTGCTCGAAAGGTGTTGCATTTAAAGGGATTTTTTTTGTACCGATCCCATAAATGCAACCCATTTCAGGCATACGCGCTTTTTCAGCATATGTGTGAAACGTGTTGCATAAATGGGATTATGACACTGTAGTGTGAGCCGCCGGGGATAATAGCGGGTAATGACGGCTGTTTTTGACTGGGCGCAACAGTAGTGTGAATGTAGCCTTACTGTGCTCGAAATGTGTTGCATTTAAGGTTTTTTTTTTTAGTGATCCCATAAAGGCAACCCATTTCAAGCATACGCACGTTTTCAGCATGTGTGCGTGAAACGTGTTGCATTTATGGGATTCATTGCCACTAACATGAACAAATTTTATAAAAAAGTGTAAACACCATTAGAGAGGTGATATCTATTTTTTCCATCCATGTCTAAAATGACATGCTTGGGATTAGTAGGGCACCACCAGGTTCTACAACAGTACCCCCACCCCCCACCTACACAATACCATCTGCTCATAGGTTTTATAAAACATAATACTTGAATTAGCCAAAATTTACTTTAAGAGGTTACCATAGGTTTCATGCATGTAAATAAATTATAGAACACTGTAAAAGTATGATTATCACCGAGTGAGAGACCAGACAAACATGGGAGCCGCAGACCCATATCTAATGCAGTGCAATCATTTGTTCTGCACCAGATACATATAACATGTTTCTCGTACCTCACCCAGTGATAATTACAGATATCTATATACACCTCCCTCTGGCTGATCATCTGCATTTTCTCTCGTTTCCCGTCCAGCGAGGTCTAGACACGTCTTTCTCGCTTTAACTCGTCTCCAGCGGGTTCTGCATCTGTCGAGAGACCCCTCTATAAAGCTCCTAACGCCTTTTTCTGGTTCTTCATTCTCTGGTCATATTTCCAGCACGTGACAAGACCCACACAACATGGCTGCCATTCTGTACACAATTCTACGTTTTCCATCCATTGCGGGTTTTTTTTTTCCCCCCCTATTGGATGAGCATTTCAAGACAGGGACTGGCAACGCCATCTTCCAGGAGAAAACTACAAAGTCACAAGAAAGAAGCTAAAATTTAGAAAGGATTTTTTGGCTTTTTTTCTTTGTTTTACACACAAGTGTCTTCAATACAGCAACTTAAAACAAAATGTTAGGACTTTTCAATACGGTCGAGCGGACGCGTCATAGGCAATGTGTTCAGAACCTGGTCAACTTTGGAGGAAACACCTTTGTAATCAAATCAGGGAAAGCCATAAAAACATGGGGGGAAAAAAAACACCCTAACAAGCCTTCGAAACGTTGGTAATTTTTTTTTTTTTTTAAAACACCTTGCAGTTTTTTTCCCCCAAAAGCCAGAAGCAAATCCAAGGGGGATGAGAAATTAAATTTACACTTCCTACTGGATCCACATCTGGCTTTTGCTTATAAAACCACACAAAAAAATGCAACTTAAAAAAAAATAAAAATAAATAAAGGTATAAAAGCCACCCACAATCCTAGAAATAATTGTAACATGCTACTACTATCTACAGGTATGGTTGGTAAAGCCTTGGATGTGGTCTTTGACTTCTCAAAAAGCAGCATTTCTCAACCAGTGTGCCTCCAGCTGTTGCAAAACTACAACTCCCAGCATGCCCGGACAGCCTTCGGCTGTCCGGGCATGCTGAGAGTTGTAGATTTGCAACAGCTGGAGGCTCACTGGTGAGGAAACACTGCTATAGAGCATCTCAGGAGCTTCCATTTCCTAGGCTAGAAGGACACGGACATGTCCTGCTTCATTAATAGAGTAGACTCTCGAGATCAGGACAAGCCCAGGACAAATTATGCATTTGTTCCGCCACGATACAGAAAAGCGTTTAGCACTAGACTGCGGCACCGAGCTGACGTCTGATGAAACAAATGAGTCAGAGATCCTGCCAACAGAGGATTATTAGCCGCGCGAGCCAGAGTGGATAACGTCACGGAGCTGCAGCGCTTCTGTATATATTTTTGCTTGACTGCAATTACAGTAATCGGTGTTCTAAGTCATGAACCTTTTTTTTTTTTTCTTTTAACGCTGTGTGAACCTACCCTAAATGTAATTTTGCAATCCCAGATATACTTGCACCTACAATCTAAGTTGTTTCTAAATGTAATCATTTTTTATATATTATAATTATAAATATATATAAATATATATAAAAAAAAAAATATATATATATATATATATATATATATATATATATATATATATATATATATATATATATATATTATACACACACACACATATACATATATATATACACATACACACACACAGCATTAAAGTTTTTTCAAGTAAAATGAGAGACTGCCCTTTTTACTGAAGAAAAAAAAAAAAAAACTAATGATAGATAGATATATATATATATATATATATATATATATAAAAAAAAGCAAAATCATCGGTAGTGGCAGTATCTTGTAATACCTTTTTTATTGGACTATACAGCCGCTTAACAACCGATGATTTTGCTTTTTGCATCACTGGACTAATACGGCTACTCCTAACTAATCTATATCTATATATCTATATATCTAGATCTATATCTATATATATCTATATCTATATATCTATCTCTATCTATCTCTCTATCTATATACACACACACACATACACAGCATTAAAGTATTTTTTCTTGTAAAATGGGCGAGAGACTGCCCTTTTTACTAAAAAAAATAAAAATAAAAGACTAATGCTATATATATATATCTATATATCTATATTATATATATATATATATATATATCTATATTATATATCTATCTTATATATATCTATCTATATATCTATCTATATATCTATCTATATATATATATATAAATATATATCTATACACACACACACACACACACACACACAGCATTAAAGTCTTTTTTATAGATTTTTTTTTTAGTAAAAACTCTTTCCTAGGACACTCTTCCTAGGAGACTCTTTCCTAGGACTGTATCCACCTTTTCCAGCCCACCGGCGCACCTGAAAGCTGAACTAATTTATGCAGGAAAAGTCATCAACTGCCGAGCCGAGAAGTGCGTGACGAATCGAATTTACTGTAAGTTCGCTCATCTCTAGTGACCGTGCATGTCCGAGTCAGAGCTGCTGTGCAGAGAATGTCCGCTCAGAATTTTTCCAGGGGGACATTCTGTAGCCCGAATACGCCCTAATATGTACAATAAAATGTAACCTCCTGAGGCGTAAGGAAACGTTATCACTTTTGACACCGTACTAGGGTCAAGATTGCGAATTTGGTTCAGTCCTCCACAACCAATGAAAGGAAAGCTTAGACCAAGAATGCATCTTCATTGAGAAAACCAAAGGCCACATGTCAGGCTACCTACCTATGACATGTTCTTACTAGCATCTTCTACCAACACAGATGGACAGTGATACCATACATCAGTGTTTCCCAAACAGTGTGCCTCCAGCTGTTGCAAAACTACAACTCCCAGCATGCCCGGACAGCCGAAGGCTGTCCGGGCATGCTGGGAGTTGTAGTTTTGCAACAGCTGGAGGCACACTGGTTGGGAAACACTGATGTACATATGACAATTCTAATGCACCCAAAAGCTACAGAATACATTTTATTTATTTTTAATCTTTTTCACTTTAATTGCCAAACGTTATCACGTTTATGTCTTTGCCGATCCCATTTACATTATACACTTTTAGGGATATTACACTCCCCCCTCCCCCCCCCAAAAAAAAAAAAAAATTGAATAACGGCTCACACTTCTATCCGTGTGTCGGGCCCCGAATCAAGGGCACAAAGCCTAAAAATTCACAGTAAAATCATCAAAAGGGACGAGATTCAGTTTTTTCATAGTTGACAATTTATTACATTCCAGCTTTTTTTCATTTCATACTTAAATGTTTTTTGGCTGTTGGCTTAAATAAGAATAAAAAAAAAAAATATTTATATAAAAAAAAAATAATATTAATTATGTAGCACTGAAATGAAGGGAGTGGGACAAGGTAGAGGCCCCCTGTAGTGTTTGGGTGTTTTTAGTAAGGGCTATAGAAATTACTGACCAAAAAAAAAAAAAAAAAAAAAAAAATGAAAAAAATAAATAAAAAATAATAATAATAAAAAAGGGACAGGGAAGGAGGTAGGCGTGTAAGAAACCAGCTGCAAGTCTTCCCTTCCCCCACTCACCCCTTAAGACAATACGAATTCTTGCTTAGGCCTGATAGAATAGAAATAAAAGTTTTCCATAGATCGGTTCCATTTCTTTTTTTTTTCCCCTGATCCCTATTGTCCTCCCCCTGTAATTGTTTCCCTCCCTCGTGCTAATGGTGGATCTGCGGGTTACTAGTCAGACTGAGATCTTAAAATAGGTCCGCAGCCGGGGAGGTAAAAAAATAAAAAAAACACAATACATAAGGGGGATTTTAAAGGGATATGCAAAAGGCCAGAAGTTAACCAGCAAGATCACTTAACGCAATATTATGCGATCCGAAATCTTGGATGACAAAATATAATCCTAGAGGGAAAAGGTTGAAAGTTTTCCCGTTTACGCAAAAATGGGTTGTCCAGAATAAAAAATAAAAAAAATTGATTAAGAAAAAAATGTGCCACCCCTGTCCTCAGGTTGCGTGTAGTATTGCAGCTCAGTTCCACTGAGCCAAGCTGTAATACCAAAAGACAGCCTAAGGACAGGGGTGGCGGCGCTTTTTTTGTGAAGAAATTAGCTCTGTTCTTTTCTATTCTTGGATACGACCTTTAAAGGGTTTATCCAGGAAAAAAAAAAAAAAAAAATTTTTATATATATATATATCAACTGGCTCCAGAAAGTTAAACAGATTTGTAAATTACTTCTATTAAAATATCTTAACTTCAGAAGCTCATAAGTACTGAAAGGATTAAGGTTGTTCTTTTCTGTCTAAGTGCTCTCTGATGACACTTGTCTCGGGAAACGCCCAGCTTAGAAGCAAATCCCCAGAGCAAACCTCTTCTAAACTGGGCGTTTCCCGAGACAGGTGTCATCAGAGAGGATTTAGACAGAAAAGAACAACCTTAACTTCAGAAGCTCATAAGTACTGAAAGGATTAAGATTTTTTTTTATAGAAGTAATTTACAAATCTGTTTAACTTTCTGGAGCCAGTTGATATATAAAAAAAGTTTTCCTGGATAACCCCTTTAATTTTGGATGTGAAAAAAGTTATTTGGTTGGGGTCTTGGTGACGAGACCCCCCCCCCTCCCCCAGATTGCTAGAACGAGCCGCGAGAAGTTCTGTTTCTATAGAGCAGTGTTTCCCATCCAGGGTGCCTTCAGCTGTTGCAAAACTACAGCCCTAAGGCTGTCCCGGCATGCTGGGAGTTGTAGTTTTGCAACAGCTGGAGGCTCACTAGTTGGGAAACACTGCTTTAGAAAGTCTATGCCAGTGGTCTTCAAATCGCGGACCTCCACGTGTTGCAAAACTACAACTCCCAGCATGCCGGGAGCTATATAGTTTTGCAACAGCTGGAGGTACATAGTTTGAAGACTAGTAGTCTATGGATTCAGTCTCCTGCAGACAGACTAGGAGAGAAGCACTTAGCTGAGCTCTTCTCTTGGCTCTTTTTAGTGATCGGAGGGGGTCTCCGCACCCAGGACCCCGACAGGTAAAAATTTGTCAAAATTAATTTTTATTTTTTTTATGACACTCAAGGCTACACTCACACTACAGTATATCCAAGCGGGTAAAATCTGATGCAGCAGCCTCCCAATGTCTTTAATGGGATTCTGCTGCATCCTGCACGCTGCCGAATTTCACAGTGGCGCACGTCAGCGTAATACTAGCGTCAAAAGCTTCCGGTGGTGGCGACTGTACACTGAATATCTGACTAGAATCTCTCTACATTCCCATTTTTCTTAATTTTTTTTTTTTTTTTTTAAAGGGGTACTCTAGTGGAAAACTTTTATTTTTAAATCAACTGGTGCCAGAAAGTTAAACAGATTAGTAAATTACTTCTATTAAAAAAATCTTTACCCTTCCTGTACCTTTTAGCAGCTGTATGCTACAGAGGAAATTATTTTCTTTTTGAATTTTTTTATTTTTTTTTTGTGTCTTGTCCACAGTGCTCTCTGCTGACACCTGATGCCCGTATCAGGAACTGTCCCAGAGCAGGAGAAAATCCCCATAGGAAACCTATGCTACTCTGGACAGTTCCTGACACTGACAGAGGGGTCAGCAGAGAGCACTGTGAACAAGACAAAAAAAGAAATTCAAAAAGCCCATGTTGTTAAATTACTGATGACATTGCCTAAAGCAGTGGTCTCCAACCTGCGGACCTCCAAATGTTGCAAAACTACAACTCCCAGCATGCCCGGACAGCCAACGGCTGTCCGGGCATGCTGGGAGTTGTAGTTTTGCAACATGTGGAGGTCCGCAGGTTGAAGACCACTGGCCTAAAGAGACGAGGAGGAGGAGGAGGGGTGGTGGGGTGGGGGGGGAGGGTAATGCATTATACACTAAAAACCCTGCAGCAAGAGGACGACAAATACAATGGGTAACACCCTAAACAAAAAAAAAAAACACTAGGCTCCCTTATTCCACTTCATCCAGTGCAACATAAAAAAAAAAAAAATGAAAGCAGCAACCTGGGTGTAAAAAAAAATAAAAATAAAAAAAAATACACTTTTTCAAATGCAATAAAAAACAGTATCATATAACACTGCTATTAACCCCTACAGCTGCTGGAGCAGACAGCGGTAAAAGGGTTAACGAATGAAAGTGGGGAAGGAGCAGAGACCCCCCCCTTCACTGCCAGAGGCACTGCTTTTACATGATCCGACTACTTGCAACGCATTTGTTTCTTTTTTTTGCAAGAATTATTCCAGTAGTAAAAGGGGTTGCATAACAGTAAACCATAGAAGTTCTTGTGCATAACATATATACATACATATATATATATATATATATAGGAGATCTTATACAGGGGGCGTTCGGACAATGTGCCTAGAATGAACAGTATGGGGAGATTTAAGGGGGGCGGGGGGTGGGGGGGGGTATACGGAAGCATTTGCTACAGGCAGAGTGGAGTTTTAAGAATTGAGGGGCGACCATTGTGGCAGCAGAACTGTGCGGCTTCAACTAACATTCAGATATCCATATCCCAGTGGTCTCTAAAATTGTGAATCTCCAGCTGTTGCAAAACAACAACTTCCAGCATGTAAAGACTGCTGAAGGCCATCCGGACATGCAGGGAGTTGTAGTTTTGGCAACAGCTGGAGGTCCACAGTTTAGAGACCACTGCCATATCCTCTAGCACACAGTGTTTCGCAGCAAGGGTGCCTCCAGCTGTTGCAAAACAACAACTACAGCTGTTGCAAAACTAACTAAAGCCTTCGGCTGTGCGGCTATGCTGGAAGTTGTAGTTTTGCAACAGCTGGAGCTCCACAGTTTAGAGACCACTGCCATATCCTCTAGCAGTGTTTTCCTGCAAGGGTACCTCCAGCTGTTTCAAAACTACAACTAAAGCCTTCGGCTGTGCGGCTATGCTGGAAGTTGTAGTTTTGCAACAGCTGGAGCTCCACAGTTTAGAGACCACTGCCATATCCTCTAGCAGTGTTTTCCTGCAAGGGTACCTCCAGCTGTTTCAAAACTACAACTAAAGCCTTCGGCTGTCTGGGCATGCTGGAAGTTGTAGTTTTGGCAACAGCTGGAGGTCCACAGTTTAGAGACCACTGGCATAGCGTCTAGCACACAGTGTTTCGCAGCAAGGGTGCCTCCAGCTGTTGCAAATCTACAACTACAGCCGTTGCAGAACTACAACTAAAGCCTTTGGCTGTACGGGTATGCTGTAAGTTGTAGTTTTGCAACAGCTGGAGGTCCACAGTTTAGAGACCACTGCCATATCCTCTAGCGCAGTGTTTCCCAACCAGGGTGCCTCCAACTGTTGCAAAACTACAACTCCCAGCATGCCCGGACAGCCGAAGGCTGTCCGGGCATGCTGGGAGTTGTAGTTTTGCAACAGCTGGAGGCACCCTGGTTGGGAAACAATGCACTAGATTCAGTAACCGAAGCCTTATATAGCGCCTGCAGACAATGGCTAACCCCATTAGGTCCCCAAGCAGATCTAAGGAGGGACGGGCAGGTTATGAGGCACAATGGAAGAGAAAGCAGGCAATTTCGATGGCCACCAAGGTTAAGTGATATTCAGTATCATTGGGATATATCTGGGACTCCACAGGAGAAATTAAAAAAGGTACTTGACGGTATATAGGGGGGGGCGCTAGATATTTCTTAAGACCTTTATTTTAAAAAAAAAAAGTGGTATAATCAAGTAAGACCATCAATAAGACGTCTTAGGAATGTATTAGACACCTCAGTCCCCTTCCAATGACAAAAAAGGGAATATCACTTTAACCATTCGCTCTCATGTGCCCCATAGACATTGCTGGAATAGGAAAAATGGAGGGAATACCTGTTCATGCACATGCAAATATGCTGAAGATACAGGATAGAAGATATAACGTCACCCCGAGTCTGCAAGCGGACTCCGCGGATTCCCAGGACGGCAGAACGACAAGGAGGGGGAACGAGTCCCTCCCCCTCCAAACTAGTCAGTAATCTGCACGAGCGGGTCCGGCAGGGCCAACATGCCTTAAATGCAGACGGTTCCCTTTAACAGAAGAAGCCTCCCCCCCCCCCCTTTCAACCGTTTCCAAATTACAAAGAACGGGCGCGGGTGTATTCCAAGCCAGACAATCCGTGTTTGGAGTGTTCCCTGTTACCGGAACACATGCTCTCCAAAACTGCTGACCTCTAGCTGTTGCAAAACTACAACTCCCAGCATGCCCGGACAGCCAACGGCTGTCCGGGCATGCTGGGAGTTGTAGTTTTGCAACAGCTGAAGGTCTTGCTTGTTGACAGCTGATCTATAGACTCAAGCAGACCTAATCTACACCATCTAAAGGTGAAGTATAATACTACATTTACCATCTATAAACCCCCCCCCCCCCCCTCGCGCCACTGAGCTCAACAACTGTAGCTTAGATATCAGGATATTTGTACTCGAAAAAAAAAAAAATTTTTTAAAAAGCTATTATTTAAGCTCAATGGCGAGAGAGAAAAAAAGTTTAAAGATGATAAAAAAAAATTAAAAAAAAAAACACACACTTTGCTCAAACTTTGCATCCGCCACATGAAGATACCAGTAGAAGATGGCTCTCCGGATTTACTTACGCGATGTTCCTATTAGAAATTTAAAAAAATTATTATCCGAATGTGAACTTTGCAAATGGAGAACGGATTAAGTTGCAGCGTTCAGCAATAATTGAGCAAAAAATAAAATAAAAAAAATTATAATAAAAAATAAAAATCTACTTATACTTCTCCTTTAAATATCTGTGCAATGTAATATGGAAGAAATCTCCTTGCTACTACCTTCCCCACTCCCCAAATTCATAGCTCAGTGGTGCAGCCTCATTTACAACAGGGATCCTGTTTTTTTTTTTTTACCCACCCCAGACCATCCCGAATCCCAAAACCCCTCCCCCCCCCCCCAAACACCAGCAGTAATGGCCCCTACAATATTTACACGTGCTAGATGCCCTTCCCCTCCCCATAACCCCCCCCGCTCCCCAACCCCATCCCACCCACTTTTCACAACCCCCCCCCCCCCCCCATCCCCATTCCGATCTTCTATTCCACCAAGAGCTTGATTTCGCTGGCAAGAAGCTGGTTCATGTTAAAGATGGCGCTCTTGGTGAGGAGCTCCCTCTCGGTGGCAGTGTCAGGATCACTGTCCACAGAGCTGGAGCTGGCACTCATGCTGTCTCCGGCTTCATGGTGATGGAGGAGAGGAGCGGGCACGTCAACGCCCGTGCCGGAGGTTCCGCCAGGCAGCTCGGGCTCGCTCGTCTCGCTCGCGCTGGACACGACAGAAAGGAGGGACATTCTTCTGGTCAGTCGACTTGGCAGAAGCGAAAGGGCATAGTCAGCGATCATGGAGGCTACGTCCATGTTGCAAGCTTTGTCGAACGCAATAAAGCCCACGTTTGCATTGGCCTCGCAGACACAAAAGGAGCCGTCTTCTTTGGTGAGCAAATCAATGCCACACACATCCATTCCCAAGATGTTGGAGACTTGAATGGCCAGTTGCTTGCCCTGCTCGCTGAGCGTGCACATCACTCCAATGCCTCCTGTTCAACAAAAGAGAAGGGAAAGGATATTAGAATTATAAGGGACTATAGGAACGGTGATGTGGTCAGGTAAAGACATGAGAGACTCAAACCGTATAAATGCCATCAAGGTTCCTGCGGCTGTGAAATTCAAAGTTTATTAAAATGTATGTGTGTATATGTGTGTGTGTGTGTATATATATATATATATATATATATATATATATATATATATATATATATATATATATAAAAATAAAATAAAAAAAAAGACGATTTCTTACAAAAACAGCAGCACGCTTGTTGCAGCACAATTCTATTGAAGAGAATGGAGCCACACTGTAATACCACACACAACCCAAAGACAGGTGTGGTGCTGTTTTTAAAGGGGTACTCCGCTCCTAGACATCTTATCCCCTATCCAAAGGATAGGGGATAAGATGTCAGATCGCCACAGTCCCGCTGCTGGGGACACCCGGGATCGCCGCTGCGGCACCCCGCCATCATTACAGCACAGAGCGAGTTCACTCTGTGTGTAATGACGGGCGATACAGGGGACGGAGCAGCGTGACGTCATGGCTCTGCCCCTCATGACTTCACGACCCGCCCCCTTAATACAAGTCTATGGCAGGGGCGTGACAAACGCCACGCCCCCTTCCATAGACTCGTGTTGAGGGGGCGGGCCGAGACGTCACGAGGGGCGGAGCCATGACGTAACGATGTTCCAGCCCCTGTACTGCCTGTCATTACGTGCAGAGCGAACTCTGTCTGTGCAGTAATGACAGCGAGGTGCCGCAGCGGCAATCCCGAGGGTCCCCAGCAGTGGGACCACGGCGTACTGACATCTTATCCCTATCCTTTGGATAGGGGATAAGATGTCTAGGGGCGGAGTACCCCTTTAATAGCAGTTTTTAATAGCAATTGGCTCCTGTTTCTTCCCCAATTCCTGGATAATCCCTCCTTAATGAATGGAAAGAGGAGCAACAAGTTTTTTTCATATACCTAGTGAGCAGTTGCTTTGCATTCTGCCGTCAGTAGAGCACCGCAGCATGGTGCCGATCACACGGCCACCGACTACAATGACTCTCACGTCCCGGCCGTGCGACTCCTCCACGTATTTCTGGAACAGGTAGGGGGCTTCATGCCGGATGAGATGACTCAGGTCAGCCAGGTGATGCTTATCCCGGGCTAAAAACACAGCCTTACCTAAAGTAGAATTAAAAGGATATGAGTGATGTATATACATTATCAAAAGACAGACAAACCTGACTCTGTATAAGGCACAAAAAAAAAAAAAAAAAAGAGGATGTCAGGGGAAAGAAGAGTCAGACATGTTAAATTTCAACATCTGATCTTTGGTCCTCTCCAGAAATAAGCACCTTTCTCCCCTCTCCTCATGGAAAACACACGAATGATCTGCCTAGCCAGGCGTACAAATGCACGTAGAGGTAATGGCTGCCGGTGGAAGGACTGTCCATCCGACAGTTAAAGCGTACCTTGTATTAGGAAAAATTACTATAGAAAAATCATGCACAGTGCTGCACTTTAGTGCAGCACTGTGCATGATTTTTCTATAGTAATTTTTCCTAATACAAGGTACGCTTTAAATAACAGTCGGATGGACTTAAGGACTTGGATTTTTAAGTTAGCGCCAGAATAGCTTTTCCGTGTACACGTTCTCCCAGTCACATAAAATGGTGCATTAGGAGATCGCATAGCGCCCGTTGTAGTGTGATTTTACGGCGCCGGGTCTTGTGATGTGGAGATGGAGCGGGAAGCTATACCTCCTAATACTGTGCAGAACTGTCGGCCGGTAAAGGTATCTGGTGCCAAATTAAAAATGTAAGTAATTTAGAGAAATGCTGCACTATAGTAATTTGTCATGAAAGTGAATAAAGCAATGAAGGTGCACGGATATCTAAAAGGCTGCCTCTTGAATCATGTGACTTACCTCTATGCCCCCGGGTGTTCTTAACCACCATGGGGAATTCCAAGACTTCGGCCTCATCAATCATTTTGGAGAAGTTTTCATGACCACCTGTGAAATAAGCACATTCACGTCAACAGGAGACTCCATAAGAAACCCGCTCCCATAGAAACAGAATGTGTCGGCAGATAAGAACCATTCGGCCCATCTAGTCTGACCAATAATCTGAATACTATCAATAGTCCCTGGCCGATTTTATATGAAGAATTGCCTTATGCCTATCCCTATCTTATATGAAGGATATCCTTATGCCTATCCCTATCTTATATGAAGGATATCCTTATGCCTATCCCTATCTTATATGAAGGATATCCCTATCCCTATCTTATATGAAGGATATCCTTATGCCTATCCCTATCTTATATGAAGGATATCCTTATGCCTATCCCTATCTTATATGAAGGATATCCTTATGCCTATCCCTATCTTATATGAAGGATATCCTTATGCCTATCCCTATCTTATATGAAGGATGTCCTTATCCCTATCTTATATGAAGGATAGCCTTATCCCTATCTTATATGAAGGATAGCCTTATCCCTATCTTATATGAAGGATAGCCTTATCCCTATCTTATATGAAGGATAGCCTTATCCCTATCTTATATGAAGGAAAGCCTTATCCCTATCTTATATGAAGGATAGCCTTATCCCTATCTTATATGAAGGATAGCCTTATCCCTATCTTATATGAAGGATAGCCTTATCCCTATCTTATATGAAGGATAGCCTTATCCCTATCTTATATGAAGGATAGCCTTATGCCTATCCCATGCATGTTTAAACTCCTTCACTGTATTTGCAGCGACCACTTCTGCAGGAAGGCTATTCCATGCATCCACTACTCTCTCAGTAAAGTAATACTTCCTGATATTACTGCAGAAACCTTTGCCCCTCTAATTTAAAACTATGTCCTCTTGTAGTTTTTCTTTTAAATCTCCTCTCCCCCTTTACTGTGTTGATTCCCTTTATGTATATAAAAGTCTCTATCATGTCCCCTCTGTCTCTTTCTTCTATACATGTTAAGGTCCTTTAACCTTTCCTGATAAGTTTTATCCTACAATCCATGTACTAGTTTCGTATCTTCTCTGAACTCTCTAGAGTATCTATATCCTTCTGGAGATACGGCCTCCAGTACTGCGCACAATACTCCAAGTGAGATCTCACCAGTGTCCTGTACAGCGGCATGAGCACTTCTCTCTTTCTACTGCTTATACCTCTCCCTATACATCCATGAGCACTTCTCTCTTTCTACTGCTTATACCTCTCCCTATACATCCAAGCATTCTGCTAGCATTTCCTGCTGCTCTATTACATTGTCTTCCTACCTTTAAGTCTTCTGAAATAATTACTCCTAAATCCCTTTCCTCAGATACTGAGGTCAGGGTTGTGTCAAATATTCTATATTCTGCCCGAGGGTTTTTATGCCCCAGGTGCATTATCTTGCAATTATCCACATTAAATTTCAGTTGCCAGAGTTCTGACCATTCTTCTAGTTTGCCTAAATCCTTTTCCATTTGGCGGATCCCTCCAGGAACATCAACCCTGTTACCCTGTTCCAAGCGTATTGGTGAGCAGCAAACCAGATAAGCAGATGCTCACCATAAGAAAACGTATCTGGCAGGGGCACGCCATGACCAGCTAGCTCCTGAAATGTCCAGAACTTGTTGACACAGTTGAGAATGGCCTGTGGTCTGTTCATCAGTCGACAACCCATCTTTTCCAAGTGCCTGAGGACGGTTATGTCGCTGTCACTTTGCACCCAGGGAGTGGGCACACGGACTACAACCACCTGAGGATAGGACGTGATGAACTCTCCACTCACACGGAGACCTGAAATTTAAAAAAGCACAAAAATGTTAAATTAAAATTCCCTAAAAGACTTCTATTATTGCCATTGCTCATCATAGTAAAACACAATACATCAAAAAGAGGGTTTAGACCAGTGTTTCCCAACCAGGGTGCCTCCAGCTGTTGCAAAACTAGTAGTTTTGCAACAGCTGGAGGCACCCTGGTTGGGAAACACTGATCGCTAGAACGGTATGGAAGAAGCCAAAAAGCTTTCTTTAGGAGTCTTCCAGTTGTGTAGACAGATCATGGAGTAAATGCGCTTAGCATAGGCTTCCTCCAGCTACACCAAGCGAACAGTTGGGGGAGGGGTCTCCGTACAGAGACCCCGACCAATCAAAAGTTTCTTTTTTTAAGTGACAGTATCTATTTAAACGTTAAAAGGACACTAAGCAGTAGATTTTACCATACATAAAAGTAGTTTGTAAGTCACCCTCGCTGCTCCGTAAGTAGTCCCCTGGGGAGGGAGCTTTGCTTGGGGCTGTAGGGATGCCCCCCTTTACGTGATTGACAGCCTGCGACATCACTCTGCTGCCTAAGCAGAAGGAGCAGAGCGGTGACACAGGCTGTCAATCACACAGAGAGGGGGTCACTGCGACCAGAGCGACGGGACTAGGTAAGCATAGCTCCCCACCCTGGGGATTACTTTACTTACAAACTTCATATCCTCACCATCCCTGGCATCAAAAACCCACCCTTTAACCCCTTAACGACGCAGGACGTATATTTACGTCCTGCGCCGGCTCCTGCGATATGAAGCGGGATCGCGCCGCGATCCCGCATCATATCGCGTGGGTCCCGGCGCTAATCAATGGCCGGGACCCGCGGCTAATACCACACATTGCCGATCGCGGCGATGTGCGGTATTAACCCTTTAGAAGCGGCAGTCAAAGCTGACCGCCGCTTCTAAAGTGAAACTGAAAGTATCCCGGCTCAGTCGGGCTGTTCGGGACCGCCGCGGTGAAATCGCGGCGTCCCGAACAGCTGATCGGACACCGGGAGGGCTCTTACCTGCCTCCTCGGTGTCCGATCGACGAATGACTGCTCCGTGCCTGAGATCCAGGCAGGAGCAGTCAAGCGCCGATAATGCTGATCACAGGCGTGTTAATACACGCCAGTGATCAGGATGAGAGATCAGTGTGTGCAGTGTTATAGGTCCCTATGGGACTTATAACACTGCAAAAAAAAAGTAAAAAAAAAAGTGTTAATAAAAGGTCATTTAACCCCTTCCCTAATAAAAGTTTGAATCACCCCCCTTTTCCCATAAAAAAAATAAAACAGTAAAAATAAACATATGTGGTATCGCCGCGTGCGTAAATGTCCGAACTATAAAAATATATAATTAATTAAGCCGTACGGTCAATGGCGTACGCGCAAAAAAATTCCAAAGTCCAAAAAAGCGTATTTTGGTAACTTTTTATAACATTAAAAAAATGAATAAAAAGTGATCAAAAAAAGTCATATCAAAACAAAAATCATACCGATAAAAACTTCAGATCACGGCGCAAAAAATGAGTCCTCATACCGCCCTGTACGTGGAAAAATAAGTTATAGGGGTCAGAAGATGACATTTTTAAACGTAAAAATTTTCCTGCATGTAGTTATGATTTTTTCCAGAAGTGCGACAAAATCAAACCTATATAAGTAGGGGATCATTTTAACCGTATGGACCTACAGAATAATGATAAGGTGTAATTTTTACCGAAATATGCACTGCGTAGAAACAGAAGCCCCCAAAAGTTACAAAATGGCGTTTTTTTTCCGATTTTGTCGCACAATGATTTTTTTTCCGTTTCGCCGTGCATTTTTGGGTAAAATGACTAATGTCCCTGCAAAGTAGAATTGGCGACGCAAAAAATAAGCCATAATATGGATTTTTAGGTGGAAAATTGAAAGGGTTATGATTTTTAAAAGGAAAAAACGAAAGTGCAAAAACGGAAAAACCCTGAGTCCTTAAGGGGTTAAAGGGGTTATACAGAATTAAGGAAAAACTAAGCCGATTTGCTTTAGAAATAGCTGTAATACCAAACCCAAACTGAAGACAAGAGTGGTGCTAAGTTCCATTAAAGAAGTTCTCAGGTGTGTTTATTTTTTTATTTTTTTAACCCTATGTGCCCAGGCTGCCAAGCGAAAGAAAAACTTTTTTTTTTTTAAATACATCAACTGGCTCCAGAAAGTTAAACAGATTTGTAAATTACTTCTATTAAAAAAATCTTAATCCTTTCAGTACTTATGAGCTTCTGAAGTTAAGGTTGTTCTTTTCTGTCTAAGTGCTCTCTGATGACACGTGTCTTGGGAACCGCCCAGTTTAGAAGAGGTTTGCTATGGGGATTTGCTTCTAAACTGGGCGGTTCCCGAGACAGGTGTCATCAGAGAGCACTTAGACAGAAAAGAACAACCTTAACTTCAGAAGCTCATAAGTAGGTTCCTGGATAACCCCTTTAACTCCCCTTCCTACGTTCCCCCGTTGCGCTGATATCGATGTCACGTTCTCCGGTACCCGACTTCTTCCACTTCCTGTAAGTCGAAGAATCACTTGACACTCAGCGTATCACCGGCCGCAAGGGGGGACTCTGACTTACAGGAAGCGGAAGAAGTCGGGGACCCAGAGAACGGGACATAGATATCAACGTAGGGAACGTAGGAAAGTGAGTTAAAGTTTGTTTTGTTGAGCTTGGCAACCCGGGCACAGAGGGTTTAAAAAAAAAAAAAAATAAAAAAAAAATAACGCACCAGAGTACTCCTTTAAAGTAAATGGGGAAGAGTTGTAATACCACACCCAACCTGAAGATAACTGTGGCACTGTTTGTGGACAAAAGCAGTTATGTTTTTCTAATCCTGGATAAGCGCTTTAAAAAAAATTATAATATTGAAAAAATAAAATAAAATCGCAAAAAAAAAAAAATTTTAAAAAACTAATGGAAAGAAACTAGAGTAACCTACTAAATCTGAACTCTACAAAGACTTGATTATTTGGAACGCTTGTCGGGAAAGACACAAATAGATATTTCACACGGTGCTTTTGTATGGAGGGAAGTGACGTTCGTAAACACTACGTCCACAAGTATGCACCGTAAATAAGCTGCTTGCGAGTGTCCTGCTGCTGGCACCCGTAGTGTTGCGTAAGGAAACCGCGCTGGGAGACAAAACACGGGGTAAGAGGGCGTCATGTGATGCCTAATGAAAACAACAGACCAGGATAAACACAAAGGCTTTTTAGTCGCTCTCCAATCCAAAACTGATATTTAGATTCCAAACCGGGAAGCTTTAAGCAAAAGCTTTTGCAAAACTACAACTCCCAGCATGACCGGACAGCCGTTGGCTGTCCGGGCATGCTGGGAGTTGTAGTTTTGCAACAACTGGAGGTCAATAGTTTGGAGAGCGCTGCTCTAAGGTGTACGGCTCTGCATGTGATTCGGGGAGTGACATGTCATACTACTGCCTTCATGGGGCATCCTGTGGCTGAAAGGTGGATGCCCGTACTATGTCTGGTGATCAATGGTGCCACCAACTGGCTGCGGCTGGCATGTGCCAACGCATGAAAGTAATGATAAGGAAGACTGGGTTTATCAATTATTTAAAATAAATTAAAAAATGCTTCTTTATTCCAAAAGTAGGACCACTCTTGTGCTCAGTTCCATTGAAGTGAAAGGAGCCAAGATGTAATACCATGCACAACCCGAAGACCGGTGTGGCGCTGGTTTTATTGGAAAGTGTTGGAATACTGTGGTGTTAAAGAATTTATCCTCTAGCCAAAGGATAGGAGATAGGTGTCTAATTTCTGGGGGTCCAACTGCTGAGGCGCCCCGCTCTCTCAAAGAACAAAGATCCCCAGTCGATGGGACCCCCCCCCCCCCCCGTGATCTCCCTGCAGCACCCGCATTCTATGCTGAGGGTTTCCGGGACTGGGGACGTGTCGTCATGCCACG